>NC_087439.1:642857-964285 GCF_036321535.1 Camelus dromedarius
GTGAAGGACGGCTTTCACACACACTTATCTCTCAGAACTGAGCATGTGGAGAGACGTTCGTTCATCTAGCACAAAGGGAACGGGTTGCAGGAGAAACTTTTACTCTGGATTCTCAGTCTGCTTCCTAGTGCCGGTTTGAAGTTCCGGCAGTTTTCTCTGTAAAACCGAGTTGGAGCTAGTACCTCCCCATATATATGTATGGAGTGGAGTTTGCAACTGAAAAGAAACTTTGTGTTCCCAACAAGCTAGGTGAAGGACGGCTTTCACACACACTTATCTCTCAGAACTGAGCATGTGGAGAGACGTTCGTTCATCTAGCACAAAGGGAACGGGTTGCAGGAGAAACTTTTACTCTGGTTTCTCAGTCTGTTTCCTAGTGCCGGTTGGAAGTTCCGGCAGTTTTCACTGTAAAACCGAGTTGGAGCTAGTACTTCCCCATATATATGTATGGATTGGAGTTTGCAACTGAAAAGAAACTTTGTTTTCCCAACAAGCTAGGTGAAGGACGGCTTTCACACACACTTATCTCTCAGAACTGAGCATGTGGAGAGTCGTTCGTTCATCTAGAACAAAGGGAACGGCTTGCAGGAGATACTTTTACTCTGGTTTCTCAGTCTGTTTCCTAGTGCCGGTTTGAAGTTCCTGCAGTTTTCACTGTAAAACAGGGTTGGAGCTAGTACCTCCCCATATATATGTATGGAGTGGGGTTTGCAACTGAAAAGAAACATTTGGTTCCCAACAAACTAGGTGAAGGACGGCTTTCACACACACTTATCTCTCAGAACTGAGCATGTGGAGAGACGTTCGTTCATCTAGCACAAATGGAACGGGTTGCAGGAGAAACTTTTACTCTGGTTTCTCAGTCTGTTTCCTAGTGCCGGTTTGAATTTCCTGCAAATTTCACTGTATAACCGATTTGGATCTAGTACCTCCCCATATATATGTATGGAATGGAGTTTGCAACTGAAAAGAAACTTTGTGTTCCCAACATGCTAGGTGAAGGACGGCTTTCACACACACTTATCTCTCAGAACTGAGCATGTGGAGAGACGTTCGTTCATCTAGCACAAAGGGAACGGGTTTCAGGAGAATCTTTTACTCTGGTTTCTGTCTGTTTCCTAGTGCCGTTTTGAAGTTCCTGCAGTTTTCACTGTAAAACCGAGTTGGAGCTAGTACCTCCCCATATATATGTATGGAGTGGAGTTTGCAACTGAAAAGAAACTTTGTGTTCCCAACAAGCTAGGTGAAGGACGGCTTTCACACAAACATATCTCTCAGAACTGAGCATGTGGAGAGACGTTCGTTCATCTAGCACAAAGGGAACGGGTTGCAGGAGAAACTTTTACTCTGGTTTCTCAGTCTGTTTCCTAGTGCCGGTTGGAAGTTCCGGCAGTTTTCACTGTAAAACCGAGTTAAGGCTAGTACTTCCCCATATATATGTATGGATTGGAGTTTGCAAGTGAAAAGAAACTTTGTTTTCCCAACAAGCTAGGTGAAGGACGGCTTTCACACACACTTATCTCTCAGAACTGAGCATGTGGAGAGTCGTTCGTTCATCTAGAACAAAGGGAACGGCTTGCAGGAGAAACTTTTACTCTGGTTTCTCAGTCTGTTTCCTAGTGCCGGTTTGAAGTTCCTGCAGTTTTCACTGTAAAACAGGTTTGGAGCTAGTACCTCCCCATATATATGTATGGAGTGGGGTTTGCAACTGAAAAGAAACATTTGGTTCCCAACAAACTAGGTGAAGGACGGCTTTCACACACACTTATCTCTCAGAACTGAGCATGTGGAGAGACGTTCGTTCATCTAGCACAAATGGAACGGGTTGCAGGAGAAACTTTTACTCTGGTTTCTCAGTCTGTTTCCTAGTGCCGGTTTGAATTTCCTGCAAATTTCACTGTATAACCGATTTGGATCTAGTACCTCCCCATATATATGTATGGAATGGAGTTTGCAACTGAAAAGAAACTTTGTGTTCCCAACATGCTAGGTGAAGGACGGCTTTCACACACACTTATCTCTCAGAACTGAGCATGTGGAGAGACGTTCGTTCATCTAGCACAAAGGGAACGGGTTGCAGGAGAATCTTTTACTCTGGTTTCTGTCTGTTTCCTAGTGCCGGTTTGAAGTTCCTGCAGTTTTCACTGTAAAACCGAGTTGGAGCTAGTACATCCCCATATATATGTATGGAGTGGAGTTTGCAACTGAAAAGAAGCATTTTGTTCCCAACAAGCTAGGTGAAGGACGGCTTTCACACACACTTATCTCTCAGAACTGAGCATGTGGAGAGACGTTCGTTCATCTAGCACAAATGGAACGGGTTGCAGGAGAATTTTTTACTCTGGTTTCTCAGTCTGTTTTCTAGTGCCGGTTTAAAGTTCCTGCAGTTTTCACTGTAAAACAGGGTTGGAGCTAGTACCTCCCCATATATATGTATGGAGTGGGGTTTGCAACTGAAAAGAAACATTTGGTTCCCAACAAACTAGGTGAAGGACGGCTTTCACACACACTTATCTCTCAGAACTGAGCATGTGGAGAGACGTTCGTTCATCTAGCACAAATGGAACGGGATGCAGGAGAAACTTTTACTCTGGTTTCTCAGTCTGTTTCCTAGTGCCGGTTTGAATTTCCTGCAAATTTCACTGTATAACCGAGTTGGATCTAGTACCTCCCCATATATATGTATGGAATGGGGTTTGCAACTGAAAAGAAACTTTGTGTTCCCAACATACTAGGTGAAGGACGGCTTTCACACACACTTATCTCTCAGAACTGAGCATGTGGAGAGACGTTCGTTCATCTAGCACAAAGGGAACGGGTTGCAGGAGAATCTTTTACTCTGGTTTCTGTCTGTTTCCTAGTGCCGTTTTGAAGTTCCTGCAGTTTTCACTGTAAAACCGAGTTGGAGCTAGTACCTCCCCATATATATGTATGGAGTGGAGTTTGCAACTGAAAAGAAACTTTGTGTTCCCAACAAGCTAGTTGAAGGGCGGCTTTCACACACACTTATCTCTCTGAAATGAGCATCTGGAGAGACGTTCTTTCATCTAGCTCATAGGGAACGGGTTGCAGGAGTAAATTTTACTCTGGTTTCTCAGTCTGTTTCCTAGTGCCGGTTTGAAGTTCCTGCAGTTTTCACTGTAATACAGAGTTGGAGCTAGTACCTCCCTATATATATGTATGGAGTGGAGTTTGCAACTGAATAGAAACTTTGTGTTCCCAACAAGCTAGGTGAAGGACGGCTTTCACACACACTTATCTCTCAGAACTGAGCATGTGGAGAGACGTTCGTTCATCCAGCGCAAAGGGAACGGGTTGAAAGAGAAACTTTTACTCTGGTTTCTCAGTCTGTTTCCTAGGGCCGGTTTGAAGTTCGTGCAGTTTTCACTGTAAAACCGGGTTGGAGCTAGTACCTCCCCATATATATGTATGGAGTGGAGTTTGCAACTGAAAAGAAACATTTTGTTCACAACAAGCTAGGTGAAGGACGGCTTTCACACAAACATATCTCTCAGAACTGAGCATGTGGAGAGACGTTCGTTCATCTAGCACAAATGGAACGGGTTGCAGGGGAATTTTTACTCTGGTTTCTCAGTCTGTTTTCTAGTGCCGGTTTGAAGTTCCTGCAGTTTTCACTGTAAAACAGAGTTGGAGCTAGTACCTACCCATATATATGTATGGAGTGGAGTTTGCAACTGAAAAGAAACTTTGTGTTCTCAACAAGCTAGGTGAAGGACGGCTTTCACACACACTTATCTCTCAGAACTGAGCATGTGGAGAGACGTTCGTTCATCTAGCACAAAGGGAACGGGTTGCAGGAGAAACTTTTACTCTGGATTCTCAGTCTGCTTCCTAGTGCCGGTTTGAAGTTCCGGCAGTTTTCTCTGTAAAACCGAGTTGGAGCTAGTACCTCCCCATATATATGTATGGAGTGGAGTTTGCAACTGAAAAGAAACTTTGTGTTCCCAACAAGCTAGGTGAAGGACGGCTTTCACACACACTTATCTCTCAGAACTGAGCATGTGGAGAGACGTTCGTTCATCTAGCACAAAGGGAACGGGTTGCAGGAGAAACTTTTACTCTGGTTTCTCAGTCTGTTTCCTAGTGCCGGTTGGAAGTTCCGGCAGTTTTCACTGTAAAACCGAGTTGGAGCTAGTACTTCCCCATATATATGTATGGATTGGAGTTTGCAACTGAAAAGAAACTTTGTTTTCCCAACAAGCTAGGTGAAGGACGGCTTTCACACACACTTATCTCTCAGAACTGAGCATGTGGAGAGTCGTTCGTTCATCTAGAACAAAGGGAACGGCTTGCAGGAGATACTTTTACTCTGGTTTCTCAGTCTGTTTCCTAGTGCCGGTTTGAAGTTCCTGCAGTTTTCACTGTAAAACAGGGTTGGAGCTAGTACCTCCCCATATATATGTATGGAGTGGGGTTTGCAACTGAAAAGAAACATTTGGTTCCCAACAAACTAGGTGAAGGACGGCTTTCACACACACTTATCTCTCAGAACTGAGCATGTGGAGAGACGTTCGTTCATCTAGCACAAATGGAACGGGTTGCAGGAGAAACTTTTACTCTGGTTTCTCAGTCTGTTTCCTAGTGCCGGTTTGAATTTCCTGCAAATTTCACTGTATAACCGATTTGGATCTAGTACCTCCCCATATATATGTATGGAATGGAGTTTGCAACTGAAAAGAAACTTTGTGTTCCCAACATGCTAGGTGAAGGACGGCTTTCACACACACTTATCTCTCAGAACTGAGCATGTGGAGAGACGTTCGTTCATCTAGCACAAAGGGAACGGGTTTCAGGAGAATCTTTTACTCTGGTTTCTGTCTGTTTCCTAGTGCCGTTTTGAAGTTCCTGCAGTTTTCACTGTAAAACCGAGTTGGAGCTAGTACCTCCCCATATATATGTATGGAGTGGAGTTTGCAACTGAAAAGAAACTTTGTGTTCCCAACAAGCTAGTTGAAGGGCGGCTTTCACACACACTTATCTCTCTGAACTGAGCATCTGGAGAGACGTTCTTTCATCTAGCACATAGGGAACGGGTTGCAGGAGTAAATTTTACTCTGGTTTCTCAGTCTGTTTCCTAGTGCCGGTTTGAAGTTCCTGCAGTTTTCACTGTAATACAGATTTGGAGCTAGTACCTCCCCATATATATGTATGGAGTGGAGTTTGCAACTGAATAGAAACTTTGTGTTCCCAACAAGCTAGGTGAAGGACGGCTTTCACACACACTTATCTCTCAGAATTGAGCATGTGGAGAGACGTTCGTTCATCCAGCGCAAAGGGAACGGGTTGCAAGAGAAACTTTTACTCTGGTTTCTCAGTCTGTTTCCTAGTGCCGGTTTGAAGTTCGTGCAGTTTTCACTGTAAAACCGGGTTGGAGCTAGTACCTCCCCATATATATGTATGGAGTGGGGTTTGCAACTGAAAAGAAACATTTGGTTCCCAACAAACTAGGTGAAGGACGGCTTTCACACACACTTATCTCTCAGAACTGAGCATGTGGAGAGACGTTCGTTCATCTAGCACAAATGGAACGGGTTGCAGGAGAAACTTTTACTCTGGTTTCTCAGTCTGTTTCCTAGTGCCGGTTTGAATTTCCTGCAAATTTCACTGTATAACCGATTTGGATCTAGTACCTCCCCATATATATGTATGGAATGGAGTTTGCAACTGAAAAGAAACTTTGTGTTCCCAACATGCTAGGTGAAGGACGGCTTTCACACACACTTATCTCTCAGAACTGAGCATGTGGAGAGACGTTCGTTCATCTAGCACAAAGGGAACGGGTTGCAGGAGAATCTTTTACTCTGGTTTCTGTCTGTTTCCTAGTGCCGTTTTGAAGTTCCTGCAGTTTTCACTGTAAAACCGAGTTGGAGCTAGTACCTCCCCATATATATGTATGGAGTGGAGTTTGCAACAGAAAAGAAACTTTGTGTTCCCAACAAGCTAGTTGAAGGGCGGCTTTCACACACACTTATCTCTATGAACTGAGCATCTGGAGAGACGTTATTTCATCTAGCACATAGGGAACGGGTTGCAGGAGTAAATTTTACGCTGGTTTCTCAGTCTGTTTCCTAGTGCCGGTTTGAAGTTCCTGCAGTTTTCACTGTAATACAGAGTTGGAGCTAGTACCTCCCCATATATATGTATGGAGTGGAGTTTGCAACTGAATAGAAACTTTGTGTTCCCAACAAGCTAGGTGAAGGACGGCTTTCACACACACTTATCTCTCAGAATTGAGCATGTGGAGAGACGTTCGTTCATCCAGCGCAAAGGGAACGGGTTGCAAGGGAAACTTTTACTCTGGTTTCTCAGTCTGTTTCCTAGTGCCGGTTTGAAGTTCGTGCAGTTTTCACTGTAAAACCGGGTTGGAGCTAGTACCTCCCCATATATATGTATGGAGTGGAGTTTGCAACTGAAAAGAAACATTTTGTTCACAACAAGCTAGGTGAAGGACGGCTTTCACACAAACTTATCTCTCAGAACTGAGCATGTGGAGAGACGTTTGTTCATCTAGCACAAATGGAACGGGTTGCAGGAGAATTTTTTACTCTGTTTTCTCAGTATGTTTTCTAGTGCCGGTTTGAAGTTCCTGCAGTTTTCACTGTAAAACCGGGTTGGAGCTTGTACCTCCCCATATATATGTATGGAGTGGAGTTTGCAACTGAAAAGAAACTTTGTGTTCCCAACAAGCTAGGTGAAGGACGGCTTTCACACACACTTATCTCTCAGAACTGAGCATGTGGAGAGACGTTCGTTCATGTAGCACAAAGGGAACGGGTTGCAGGAGAAACTTTTACTCTGGATTCTCAGTCTGCTTCCTAGTGCCGGTTTGAAGTTCCGGCAGTTTTCTCTGTAAAACCGAGTTGGAGCTAGTACCTCCCCATATATATGTATGGAGTGGAGTTTGCAACTGAAAAGAAACTTTGTGTTCCCAACAAGATAGGTGAAGGACGGCTTTCACACACACTTATCTCTCAGAACTGAGCATGTGGAGAGACGTTCGTTCATGTAGCACAAAGGGAACGGGTTGCAGGAGAAACTTTTACTCTGGTTTCTCAGTCTGTTTCCTAGTGCCGGTTTGAAGTTCCTGCAGTTTTCACTGTAAAACCGGGTTGGAGCTAGTACCTCCCCATATATATGTATGGAGTGGGGTTTGCAACTGAAAAGAAACATTTTGTTCCCAACAAACTAGGTGAAGGGCGGCTTTCACACACACTTATCTCTCAGAACTGAGCATGTGGAGAGACGTTCGTTCATCTAGCACAAATGGAACGGGTTGCAGGAGAAACTTTTACTCTGGTTTCTCAGTCTGTTTCCTAGTGCCGGTTTGAATTTCCTGCAGATTTCACTGTAAAACCGAGTTGGATCTAGTACCTCCCCATATATATGTATGGAATGGAGTTTTCAACTGAAAAGAAACTTTGTGTTCCCAACAAGCTAGGTGAAGGACGGCTTTCACACACACTTATCTCTCTGAACTGAGCATCTGGAGAGACGTTCTTTCATCTAGCACATAGGGAACGGGTTGCAGGAGTAAATTTTACTCTGGTTTCTCAGTCTGTTTCCTAGTGCCGTTTTGAAGTTCCTGCAGTTTTCACTGTAATACAGAGTTGGAGCTAGTACCTCCACATATATATGTATGGAGTGGAGTTTTCAACTGAATAGAAACTTTGTGTTCCCAACAAGCTAGGTGAAGGATGGCTTTCACACACACTTATCTCTCAGAACTGAGCATGTGGAGACACGTTCGTTCATCCAGCGCAAAGGGAACGGGTTGCAAGAGAAACTTTTACTCTGGTTTCTCAGTCTGTTTCCTAGTGCCGGTTTGAAGTTCGTGCAGTTTTCACTGTAAAACCGGGTTGGAGCTAGTACATCCCCATATATATGTATGGAGTGGAGTTTGCAACTGAAAAGAAACATTTTGTTCACAACAAGCTAGGTGAAGGACGGCTTTCACACACACTTATCTCTCAGAACTGAGCATGTGGAGAGACGTTCGTTCATCTAGCACAAATGGAACGGGTTGCAGGAGAATTTTTTACTCTGTTTTCTCAGTATGTTTTCTAGTGCCGGTTTGAAGTTCCTGCAGTTTTCACTGTAAAACCGAGTTGGAGCTAGTACCTCACCATATATATGTATGGAGTGGAGTTTGCAACTGAAAAGAAACTTTGTGTTCCCAACAAGCCAGGTGAAGAACGGCTTTCACACACACTTATCTCTCAGAACTGAGCATGTGGAGAGACGTTCGTTCATCTAGCACAAAGGGAACGGGTTGCAGGAGAAACAATTACTCTGGTTTCTCAGTCTGTTTCCTAGTGCCGGTTTGAAGTTCCTGCATTTTTCACTGTAAAACCGGTTTGGAGCTAGTACCTCCCCATATATATGTATGGAGTGGAGTTTGCAACTGAAAAGAAACATTTTGTTCCCAACAAGCTAGGTGAAGGACGGCTTTCACACACACTTATCTCTCAGAACTGAGCATGTGGAGAGACGTTCGTTCATCTAGCACAAATGGAACGGGTTGCAGGAGAATTTTTTACTCTGGTTTCTCAGTCTGTTTTCTAGTGCCGGTTTGAATTTCCTGCAGTTTTCACTGTAAAACCGGGTTGGAGCTTGTACCTCCCCATATATATGTATGGAGTGGTGTTTGCAACTGAAAAGAAACTTTGTGTTCCCAACAAGCTAGGTGAAGGACGGCTTTCACACACACTTATCTCTCAGAACTGAGCATGTGGAGAGACGTTCGTTCATCTAGCACAAAGGGATCGGGTTGCAGGAGAAACTTTTACTCTGGATTCTCAGTCTGCTTCCTAGTGCCGGTTTGAAGTTCCGGCAGTTTTCTCTGTAAAACCGAGTTGGAGCTAGTACCTCCCCATATATATGTATGGATTGGAGTTTGCAACTGGAAAGAAACTTTGTGTTCCCAACAAGCTAGGTGAAGGACGGCTTTCACACACACTTATCTCTCAGAACTGAGCATGTGGAGAGACGTTCGTTCATGTAGCACAAATGGAACGGGTTGCAGGAGAAACTTTTACTCTGTTTCTCAGTCTGTTTCCTAGTGCCGGTTTGAATTTCCTGCAGATTTCACTGTAAAACCGAGTTGGATCTAGTACCTCCCCATATATATGTATGGAATGGAGTTTGCAACTGAAAAGAAACTATGTGTTCCCAACATGCTAGTTGAAGGACGGCTTTCACCCACACTTATCTCTCAGAACTGAGCATGTGGAGAGACGTTCGTTCATCTAGCACAAAGGGAACGGTTTGCAGGAGAATCTTTTACTCTGGTTTCTGTCTGTTTCCTAGTGCCAGTTTGAATTTCCTGCAGTTTTCACTGTAAAACCGAGTTGGAGCTAGTACCTCCCCATATATATGTATGGAGTGGAGTTTGCAACTGAAAAGAAACTTTGTGTTCCCAACAAGCTAGGTGAAGGACGGCTTTCACACACACTTATCTCTCTGAACTGAGCATCTGGAGAGACATTCTTTCATCTAGCACATTTGGAACGGGTTGCAGGAGTAAATTTTACTCTGTTTTCTCAGTCTGTTTCCTAGTGCCGGTTTGAAGTTCCTGCAGTTTTCACTGTAATACAGAGTTGGAGCTAGTACCTCCCCATATATATGTATGGAGTGGAGTTTGCAACTGAATAGAAACTTTGTGTTCCCAACAAGCTAGGTGAAGGAAGGCTTTCACACACACTTATCTCTCAGAACTGAGCATGTGTAGAGACGTTCGTTCATCCAGCGCAAAGGGAACGGGTTGCAAGGAAACTTTTACTCTGGTTTCTCAGTCGGTTTCCTAGTGCCGGTTTGAAGTTCCTGCAGTTTTCACTGTAAAACCGAGTTGGAGCTAGTACCTCCCCATATATATGTATGGAATGGAGTTTGCAACTGAAAAGAAACTTTGTGTTCCCAAGAAGCTAGGTGAAGGACGGCTTTCACACACACTTCTCTCTCAGAACTGAGCATGTGGAGAGTCGTTCGTTCATCTAGAACAAAGTGAACGGCTTGCAGGTGTATCTTTTACTCTGGTTTCTAAGTCTGTTTCCTAGTGCCGGTTTGAAGTTCCTGCAGTTTTCACTGTAAAACCGGGTTGGAGCTAGTACCTCCCCATATATATGTATGGAGTGGAGTTTGCAAATGAAAAGAAACATTTTGTTCCCAACAAGCTAGGTGAAGGACTGCTTTCACACACAATTATCTCTCAGAACAGAGCATGTGGAGAGACTTTCGTTCATGTAGCACAAATGGAACGGGTTGCAGGAGAAACTTTTACTCTGGTTTCTCAGTCTGTTTTCTAGTGTCGGTTTGAAGTTCCTGCAGTTTTCACTGTAAAACCGGGTTGGAGCTAGTACCTCCCCATATATATGTATGGAGTGGAGTTTGCAACTGAAAAGAAACTTTGTGTTCCCAGCAAGCTAGGTGAAGGACGGCTTTCACACACACTTATCTCTCAGAACTGAGCATGTGGAGAGACGTTCGTTCATCTAGCACAAAGGGAACGGGTTGCAGGAGAATCTGTTACTCTGGTTTCTTAGTCTGTTTCCTAGTGCCGGTTTGAATTTCCTGCAGTTTTCACTGTAAAACCGAGTTGGAGCTAGTACCTCGCCATATATATGTATGGAGTGGAGTTTGCAACTGAAAAGAAACTTTGTGTTCCCAACAAGTTAGGTGAAGGACGGCTTTCACACACACTTATCTCTCAGATCTGAGCATCTGGAGAGACGTTCTTTCATCTAGCACATAGGGAACGGGTTGCAGGAGTAAGTTTTACTCTGGTTTCTCAGTCTGTTTCCTAGTGCCGGTTTGAAGTTCCTGCAGTTTTCACTGTAAAACCGATTTGGAGATAGTACCTCCCCATATATATGTATGGAGTGGAGATTGCAACTGAAAAGTAACTTTGTGTTCCCAACAAGCTAGGTGAAGGACGGCTTTCACACACACTTATCTCTCAGAACTGAGCATGTGGAGAGAAGTTCGTTCATCTAGCGCAAAGGGAACGGGTTGCAGGAGAAACTTTTACTCTGGTTTCTGAGTCTGTTTCCTAGTGCCGGTTTGAAGTTCCGGCAGTTTCCTCTGTAAAACCGAGTTGGAGCTAGTACCTCCCCATATATATGTATGGAGTGGAGTTTGCATCTGGAAAGAAACTTTGTGTTCCCAACAAGCTAGGTGAAGTACGGCTTTCACACACACTTATCTCTCAGATCTGAGCATGTGGAGAGACGTTCGTTCATCTAGCACAAAGGGAACGGTTTGCAGGAGAAACTTTTACTCTGGTTTCTCAGTCTGTTTCCTAGTGCCGGTTTGAAGTTCCTGCAGTTTTCACTGTAAAACCGGGTTGGAGCTAGTACCTCCCCATATATATGTATGGAGTGGAGTTTGCAACTGAAAAGAAACATTTTGTTCCCAACAAGCTAGGTGAAGGACGGCTTTCACACACACTTATCTCTCAGAACGGAGCATGTGGAGAGACGTTCGTTCATCTAGCACAAATGGAACGGGTTGCAGGAGAATTTTTTACTCTGGTTTCTCAGTCTTTTTTCTAGTGCCGGTTTGAAGTTCCTGCAGTTTTCACTGTAAAACCGGGTTGGAGCTTGTACCTCCCCATATATATGTATGGAGTGGAGTTTGCAACTGAAAAGAAACTTTGTGTTCCCAACAAGCTAGGTGAAGGACGGCTTTCACACACACTTATCTCTCAGAACTGAGCATGTGGAGAGACGTTCGTTCATCTAGCACAAAGGGAACGGGTTGCAGGAGAAACATTTACTCTGGATTCTCAGTCTGCTTCCTAGTGCTGGTTTGAAGTTCCGGCAGTTTTCTCTGTAAAACCGAGTTGGAGCTAGTACCTCCCCATATATATGTATGGAGTGGAGTTTGCAACTATAAAGAAACTTTGTGTTCCCAACAAGCTAGGTGAAGGACGGCTTTCACACACACTTATCTCTCAGAACTGAGCATGTGCAGAGACGTTCTTTCATCTAGCACATAGGGAACGGGTTGCAGGAGTAAATTTTACTCTGGTTTCTCAGTCTGTTTCCTAGTGCCGGTTTGAAGTTCCTGCAGTTTTCACTGTAAAACAGAGTTGGAGCTAGTACCTCCCCATATATATGTATGGAGTGGAGTATGCAACTGAAAAGAAACTTTGTGTTCCCAGCAAGCTAGGTGAAGGACGGCTTTCACACACACTTATCTCTCAGAACTGAGCATGTGGAGAGACGTTCGTTCATCTAGCACAAAGGGAACGGGTTGCAGGAGAATCTGTTACTCTGGTTTCTTAGTCTGTTTCCTAGTGCCGGTTTGAAGTTCCTGCAGTTTTCACTGTAAAACCGAGTTGGAGCTAGTACCTCGCCATATATATGTATGGAGTGGAGTTTGCAACTGAAAAGAAACTTTGTGTTCCCAACAAGCTAGGTGAAGGACGGCTTTCACACACACATATCTCTCAGATCTGAGCATGTGGAGAGACGTTCTTTCATCTAGCACATAGTGAACGGGTTGCAGGAGTAAGTTTTACTCTGGTTTCTCAGTCTGTTTCCTAGTGCCGATTTGAAGTTCCTGCAGTTTTCACTGTAAAACCGATTTGGAGCTAGTACCTCCCCATATATATGTATGGAGTGGAGTTTGCAACTGAAAGGAAACTTTGTGTTCCCAACAAGCTAGGTGAAGGACGGCTTTCACACACACTTATCTCTCAGAACTGAGCATGTGGAGAGAAGTTCGTTCATCTAGCGCAAAGGGAACGGGTTGCAGGAGAAATTTTTACTCTGGTTTCTCAGTCTGTTTCCTAGTGCCGGTTTGAAGTTCCGGCAGTTTCCTCTGTAAAACCGAGTTGGAGCTAGTACCTCCCCTATATATGTATGGATTGGAGTTTGCAACTGGAAAGAAACTTTGTGTTCCCAACAAGCTAGGTGAAGTACGGCTTTCACACACACTTATCTCTCAGAATTGAGCATGTGGAGAGACGTTCGTTCATGTAGCACAAAGGGAACGGGTTGCAGGAGAAACTTTTACTCTGGTTTCTCAGTCTGTTTCCTAGTGCCGGTTTGAAGTTCCTGCAGTTTTCACTGTAAAACCGGGTTGGAGCTAGTACCTCCCCATATATATGTATGGTGTGGATTTTGCAACTGAAAAGAAACCTTTTGTTCCCAACAAGCTAGGTGAAGGACGGCTTCCACACACACTTATCTCTCAGAACTGAGCATGTGGAGAGACGTTCGTTCATCTAGCACAAATGGAACGGGTTGCAGGAGAATTTTTTACTCTGGTTTCTCAGTCTGTTTTCAAGTGCCGGTTTGAAGTTCCTGCAGTTTCCACTGTAAAACCGGGTTGGAGCTTGTACCTCCCCATATATATGTATGGAGTGGAGTTTGCAACTATAAAGAAACTTTGTGTTCCCAAAAAGCTAGGTGAAGGACGGCTTTCACACACACTTATCTCTCTGAACTGAGCATGTGGAGAGACGTTCTTTCATCTAGCACATAGGAAACGGGTTGCAGGAGTAAATTTTACTCTGGTTTCTCAGTCTGTTTCCTAGTGCCGGTTTGAAGTTCCTGCAGTTTTCACTGTAAAACAGAGTTGGAGCTAGTACCTCCCCATATATATGTATGGAGTGGAGTTTGCAACTGAAAAGAAACTTTGTGTTCCCAACAAGCTAGGTGAAGGACGGCTTTCACACACACTTATCTCTCAGAACTGAGCATGTGGAGAGACGTTCGTTCATCCAGCGCAAAGGGAACGGGTTGCAAGAGAAACTTTTACTCTGGTTTCTCAGTCTGTTTCCTAGTGCCCGTTTGAAGTTCCGGCAGTTTTCACTGTAAAACCGAGTTGGAGCTAGTACCTCCCCATATATATGTATGGAGTGGAGTTTGCAACTGAAAAGAAACTTTGTGTTCCCAACAAGCTAGGTGAAGGACGGCTTTCACACACACTTATCTCTCAGAACTGAGCATGTGGAGAGACGTTCGTTCATCTAGCACAAAGGGAACGGGTTGCAGGAGAAACATTTACTCTGGTTTCTCAGTCTGTTTCCTAGTGCCGGTTGGAAGTTCCTGCAGTTTTCACTGTAAAACCGAGTTGGAGCTAGTACTTCCCCATATATATGTATGGAGTGGAGTTTGCAACTGAAAAGAAACTTTGTGTTTCCTACAAGCTAGGGGAAGGACGGCTTTCACACACACTTATCTCTCAGAACTGAGCATGTGGAGAGTCGTTCGTTCATCTACAACAAAGTGAACGGCTTGCAGGAGTAACTTTTACTCTGGTTTCTCAGTCTGTTTCCTAGTGCCGGTTTGAAGTTCCTGCATTTTTCACTGTAAAACCGGGTTGGAGCTAGTACCTCCCCATATATATGTATGGAGTGGAGTTTGCAACTGTAAAGAAACATTTTGTTCCCAACAAGCTAGGTGAAGGGCGGCTTTCACACACACTTATCTCTCAGAACTGAGCATGTGGAGAGACGTTCGTTCATCTAGCACAAATGGAACGGGTTGCAGGAGAATTTTTTACTCTGGTTTCTCAGTCTGTTTTCAAGTGCCGGTTTGAAGTTCCTGCAGTTTTCACTGTAAAACCGGGTTGGAGCTTGTACCTCCCCATATATATGTATGGAGTGGAGTTTGCAACTGAAAAGAAACTTTGTGTTCCCAACCAGCTAGGTGAAGGACGGCTTTCACACACACTTATCTCTCAGAACTGAGCATGTGGAGAGACGTTCGTTCATCTAGCACAAAGGGAACGGGTTGGAGAAGAAACTTTTACTCTGGATTCTCAGTCTGCTTCCTAGTGCCGGTTTGAAGTTCCGGCAGTTTTCCCTGTAAAACCGAGATGGAGCTAGTACCTCCCCATATATATGTATGGAGTGGAGTTTGCAACTGGAAAGAAACTTTGTGTTCCCAACAAGCTAGGTGAAGGACGGCTTTCACACACACTTATCTCTCAGAACTGAGCATGTGGAGAGACGTTCGTTCATCTAGCACAAAGGGAACGGGTTGCAGGAGAAACTTTTACTCTGGTATCTCAGTCTGTTTCCTAGTGCCGGTTTGAAGTTCCTGCAGTTTTCACTGTAAAACCGGGTTAGAGCTAGTACCTCCCCATATATATGTATGGAGTGGGGTTTGCAACTGAAAAGAAACATTTTGTTCCCAACAAACTAGGTGAAGGACGGCTTTCACACACACTTATGTCTCAGAACTGAGCATGTGGAGAGACGTTAGTTCATCTAGCACAAATGGAACGGGTTGCAGGAGAAACTTTTACTCTGGTTTCTCAGTCTGTTTCCTAGTGCCGGTTTGAATTTCCTGCAGATTTCACTGTAACACCGAGTTGGATCTAGTACCTCCCCATATATATGTATGGAGTGGAGTTTGCAACTGAAAAGAAACTTTGTGTTCCCAACAAGCTAGGTGAAGGACGGCTTTCACGCACACTTATCTCTCAGAACTGAGCATGTGGAGAGACGTTCGTTCATCCAGCGCAAAGGGAACGGTTTGCAAGAGAAACTTTTACTCTGGTTTCTCAGTCTGTTTCCTAGTGCCGGTTTGAAGTTCCGGCAGTTTTCACTGTAAAACCGAGTTGGACCTAGTACCTCCCCATATATATGTATGGAGTGGAGTTTGCAACTGAAAAGAAACTTTGTGTTCCCAACAAGCTAGGTGAAGGACGGCTTTCACACACACTTATCTCTCAGAACTGAGCATGTGGAGAGTCTTTCGTTCATCTACAACAAAGTGAACGGCTTGCAGGAGTATCTTTTACTCTGGTTTCTCAGTCTGTTTCCTAGTGCCGGTTTGAAGTTCCTGCATTTTTGACTGTAAAACCGGTTTGGAGCTAGTACCACCCCATATATATGTATGGAGTGGAGTTTGCAACTGAAAAGAAACATTATGTTCCCAAAAAGCTAGGTGAAGGACGGCTTTCACACACACTTATCTCTCAGAACTGAGCATGTGGAGAGACGTTCGTTCATCTAGCACAAAGGGAACGGGTTGCAGAAGAAACTTTTACTCTGGATTCTCAGTCTGCTTCCTAGTGCCGGTTTGAAGTTCCGGCAGTTTTCTCTGTAAAACCGAGTTGGAGCTAGTACCTCCCCATATATATGTATGGAGTGGAGTTTGCAACTGAAAAGAAACTTTGTGTTCCCAACAAGCTAGGTGAAGGACGGCTTTCACACACACTTATCTCTCAGAACTGAGCATGTGGAGAGACGTTCGTTCATCTAGCACAAAGGGAACGGGTTGCAGGAGAAACATTTACTCTGGTTTCTCAGTCTGTTTCCTAGTGCCGTTTGGAAGTTCCTGCAGTTTTCACTGTAAAACCGAGTTGGAGCTAGTACTTCCCCATATATATGTATGGAGTGGAGTTTGCAACTGAAAAGAAACTTTGTGTTTCCTACAAGCTAGGGGAAGGACGGCTTTCACACACACTTATCTCTCAGAACTGAGCATGTGGAGAGTCTTTCGTTCATCTACAACAAAGTGAACGGCTTGCAGGAGTATCTTTTACTCTGGTTTCTCAGTCTGTTTCCTAGTGCCGGTTTGAAGTTCCTGCAGTTTTGACTGTAAAACCGGTTTGGAGCTAGTACCACCCCATATATATGTATGGAGTGGAGTTTGCAACTGAAAAGAAACATTTTGTTCCCAACAAGCTAGGTGAAGGACGGCTTTCACACACACTTATCTCTCAGAACTGAGCATGTGGAGAGACGTTCGTTCATCTAGCACAAATGGAACGGGATGCAGGAGAATTTTTTACTCTGGTTTCTCAGTCTGTTTTCTAGTGCCGGTTTGAAGTTCCTGCAGTTTTCACTGTAAAACCGGGTTGGAGCTTGTACCTCCCCATATATATGTATGGAGTGGAGTTTGCAACTGAAAAGAAACTTTGTGTTCCCAACCAGCTAGGTGAAGGACGGCTTTCACACACACTTATCTCTCAGAACTGAGCATGTGGAGAGACGTTCGTTCATCTAGCACAAAGGGAACGGGTTGCAGAAGAAACTTTTACTCTGGATTCTCAGTCTGCTTCCTAGTGCCGGTTTGAAGTTCCGGCAGTTTTCTCTGTAAAACCGAGTTGGAGCTAGTACCTCCCCATATATATGTATGGAGTTGAGTTTGCAACTGGAAAGAAACTTTGTGTTCCCAACAAGCTAGGTGAAGGACGACTTTCACACACACTTATCTCTCAGACCTGAGCATGTGGAGAGACGTTCGTTCATCTAGCACAAAGGGAACGGGTTGCAGGAGAAACTTTTACTCTGGTATCTCAGTCTGTTTCCTAGTGCCGGTTGGAAGTTCCTGCCATTTTCACTGTAAAACCGAGTTGGAGCTAGTACTTCCCCATATATATGTATGGAGTGGAGTTTGCAACTAAAAAGAAACTTTGTGTTCCCAACAAGCTAGGTGAAGGACGGCTTTCACACACACGTATCTCTCAGAACTGAGCATGTGGAGAGTCGTTCGTTCATCTAGAACAAAGGGAACGGCTTGCAGGAGAAACTTTTACTCTGGTTTCTCAGTCTGTTTCCTAGTGCCGGTTTGAAGTTCCTGCAGTTTTCACTGTAAAACCGGGTTAGAGCTAGTACCTCCCCATATATATGTATGGAGTGGGGTTTGCAACTGAAAAGAAACATTTTGTTCCCAACAAGCTAGGTGAAGGACGGCTTTCACACACACTTATCTCTCAGAACTGAGCATGTGGAGAGACGTTCGTTCATCTAGCACAAATTGAACGGGTTGCAGGGGAATTTTTTACTCTGGTTTCTCAGTCTGTTTTCTAGTGCCGGTTTGAAGTTCCTGCAGTTTTCACTGTAAAACCGGGTTGGAGCTAGTACCTCCCCATATATATGTATGGAGTGGAGTTTGCAACTGAAAAGAAACTTTGTGTTCCCAACAAGCTAGGTGAAGGACGGCTTTCACACACACTTATCTCTCAGAACTGAGCATGTGGAGAGACGTTCGTTCATCTAGCGCAAAGGGAACGGGTTGCAGGAGAAACTTTTACTCTGGTTTCTCAGTCTGTTTCCTAGTGCCGGTTTGAAGTTCCGGCAGTTTTCTCTGTAAAACCGAGTTGGAGCTAGTACCTCCCCATATATATGTATGGAGTGGAGTTTGCAACTGAAAAGAAACTTTGTGTTCCCAACAAGTTAGGTGAAGGACAGCTTTCACACACAATTATCTCTCTGAACTGAGCATCTGGAGAGACGTTGTTTCATCTGGCACATAGGGAACGGGTTGCAGGAGAAACTTTTACTCTGGTTTCTCAGTCTGTTTCCTAGTGCCGGTTTGAAGTTCCTGCAGTTTTCACTGTAAAACCGAGTTGGAGCTAGTACCTCCCCATATATATGTATGGAGTGGAGTTTGTAACTGAAAAGAAACTTTGTGTTCCCAACAAGCTAGGTGAAGGACGGCTTTCACACACACTTATCTCTCAGAAATGAGCCAGTGGAGAGACGTTCGTTCATCTAGCACAAAGGGAACGGGTTGCAGGAGAATCTTTTACTCTGGTTTCTTAGTCTGTTTCCTAGTGGCGGTTTGAAGTTCCTGCAGATTTCACTGTAAAACTGATTTGGAGCTAGTACCTCCCCATATAAATTTATGGAGTGGAGTTTGCAACTGAAAAGAAACTTTGTGTTCCCAACAAGCTAGGTGAAGTACGGCTTTTACAAACATTTATCTGTCAGAACTGAGCATGTGGAGAGACGTTCGTTCATCTAGCACAAAGGGAACCGGTTGCAGGAGAAACATTTACTCTGGATTCTCAGTCTGTTTCCTAGTGCCTGTTTGAAGTTCCTGCAGATTTCACTGTAAAACCGAGTTGGAGCTAGTACCGCACCATATATATGTTTGGAGTGGAGTTTGCAACTGAAAAGAAACTTTGTGTTCCCAACAAGCTAGGTGAAGGACGGCTTTCACACACACTTATCTCTCAGAAATGAGCATGTGGAGAGACTTTCGTTCATCTAGCAGAAAGGGAACGGGTTGCAGGAGAATCTTTTACTCTGGTTTCTCAGTCTGTTTCCTAGTGCCGGTTTGAAGTTCCTGCAGGTTTCAGTGTAAAACTGATTTGGATCTAGTACTTCCCTATATAAATTTATGGAGTTGAGTTGGCAACTGAAAAGAAACTTTGTGTTCCCAACAAGCTAGTTGAAGGACGGCTTTCACACACACATATCTCTCAGAACTGAGCATGTGGAGAGAATTTCTTTCATCTAGCACAAAGGGAACGGGTTGCAGGGAATCTTTTACTCTGGTTTCTCAGTGTGTTTTCTAGTGCCGGTTTGAAGTTCCTGCAGTTTTCACTGTAAAACCGAGTTGGAGCTCGTACCTCCCCATATATATATATGGAGTGGAGTTTGCAACTGAAAAGAAACTTTGTGTTCCCAACAAGGTAGGTGAAGGACGGCTTTCACACACACTTATCTCTCAGAACTGAGCATGTGGAGAGACGTTCGTTCATCTAGCACAAAGGGAACGGCTTGCAGGAGAAACTTTTCTCTGGTTTCTCAGTCTGTTTCCTAGAGCCGGTTTGAAGTTCCTGCAGTTTTCACTGTAAAACCGGGTTGGAGCTAGTACCTCCCGATATATATGTATGGATTTGGGTTTGCAACTGAAAAGAAACATTTTGTACCCAACCACCTAGGTGAAGGTCGGCTTTCACACACACTTATCTCTCAGAACTGAGCATGTGGAGAGACGTTCGTTCATCTAGCACAAATGGAAACGTTTGCAGGAGAAACTTTTACTCTGGTTTCTCAGTCTGTTTCCTAGTGCCGGTTTGAATTTCCTGCCGATTTCACTGTAAAACCGAGTTGGAGCTAGTACCTCCCCATATATATGTATGGAATGGAGTTTGCAACTGAAAAGAAACATTGTGTTCCCAACATGCTAGTTGAAGGACGGCTTTCACACACACTTATCCCTCAGAACTGAGCATGTGGAGAGACATTCGTTCAACTAGCTCAAAGGGAATGGGTTGCAGGAGAATCTTATACTCTGGGCTCTAAGTCTGATTTCTAGTGCCGGTTTGAAGTTCCTTCAGTTTTCACTGTAAAATCGAATTGGAGCTAGTACCTCCCCATATATATATATGGAGTGGAGTTTGCAACTGAAAAGAAAATTTGTGTTCCCAACAAGCTAGGTGAAGGACGGCTTTCACACACACTTATCTCTCTGAACTGAGCATCTGGAGAGACGTTCGTTCATCTAGCACAAATGGAACCGTTTGAAGGAGAAACTTTTACTCTTGTTTCTCAGTCTGTTTCCTAGTGCCGGTTTGAATTTCCTGCAGATTTCACTGTAAAACCGAGTTGGAGCTAGTACCTCCCCATATATATGTATGGAGTGGAGTTTGCAACTGAAAAGAAACTTTGTGTTCCCAACAAGCTAGGTGAAGTACGGCTTTCACACACACTTATCTCTGAGAACTGAGCATGTGGAGAGACGTTCGTTCATCTAGCGCAAAGGGAACGGGTTGCAAGAGAAATTTTTACTCTTGTTTCTCAGTCTGTTTCCTAGTGCCGGTTTGTAGTTCCGGCAGTTTTCACTGTAAAACCGAGTTGGAGCTAGTACCTCCCCATATATATGTATGGAGTGGAGTTTGCAACTGAAAAGAAACTTTGTGTTCCCAACAAGCTACGTGAATGACGGGTTTCACACACACTTATCTCTCACAACTGAGCATGTGGAGAGACTTTCGTTCATCTAGCACAAAGGGAACGGTTTCCAGGAGAAACTTTTACTCTGGTTTCTCAGTGTGTTTCCTAGTGCCGGTTGGAAGTTCCTGCAGTATTCACTGTAAAACCGAGTTGGAGCTAGTACTTCACCATATATATGTATGGAGTGGAGTTTGCAACTGAAAAGAAACTTTGTGTTCCCAAGAAGCTAGGTGAAATACGGCTTTCACACACACTTATCTCTCAGAAGTGAGCATGTGGAGAGTCGTTCGTTCATCTAGAACAAAGTGAACGGTTTGCAGGAGTATCTTTTACTCTGGTTTCTCAGTCTGTTTCCTAGTACCGGTTTGAATTTCCTGCAGTTTTCACTGTAAAACCGGGTTGGAGCTAGTACCTCCCCATATATATGTATGGAGTGGAGTTTGCAACTGAAAAGAAACATTTTGTTCCCAACAAGCTAGGTGAAGGACGGCTTTCACACACACTTATCTCCCAGAACTGAGCATGTGGAGAGACGTTCGTTCATCTAGCACAAATGGAACGGGTTGCAGGAGAATTTTTTACTCTGGTTTCTCAGTCTGTTTTCTAGTGCCGGTTTGAAGTTACTGCAGTTTTCACTGTAAAACCGGGTTGGAGCTAGTACTTCCCCATATAAATGTATGGAGTGGAGTTTGCAACTGAAAAGAAACTTTGTGTTCCCAACAAGCTAGGTGAAGGACGGCTTTCACACACACATATCTCTCAGAACTGAGCATGTGGAGAGACGTTCGTTCATCTAGCACAAAGGGAACGGGTTGCAGGAGAAACTTTTAATCTGGATTCTCATTCTGTTTCCTAGTGCCGGTTTGAAGTTCCTGCAGTTTTCACTGTGAAACCGAGTTGGAGCTAGTACTTCCCCATATATATGTATGGATTGGAGTTTGCAACTGAAAAGAAACTTTGTGTTCCCAACAAGTTAGGTGAAGGACGGCTTTCACACACAATTATCTCTCAGAACTGAGCATGTGGAGAGACGTTCGTTCATCTAGCACAAATGGAACCGTTTGCAGGAGAAACTTTTACTCTGGTTTCTCAGTCTGTTTCCTAGTGCCGGTTAGAATTTCCTGCAGATTTCACTGTAAAACCGAGTTGGAGCTAGTACCTCCCCATATATATGTATGGAGTGGAGTTTGCTACTGAAAAGAAACTTTGTGTTCAAAACATGCTATGTGAAGGACGGCTTTCACACACACTTATCTCTCAGAACTGAGCATGTGGAGAGACTTTCGTTCATCTAGCACAAAGGGAACGGGTTGCAGGAGAATCTTTTACTCTGGTTTCTAAGTCTGTTTTCTAGTGCCGGTTTGAAGTTCCTGCAGTTTTCACTGTAAAATCGAGTTGGAGCTAGTACCTCCCCATATATATATATGGAGTGGAGTTTGCAACTGAAAAGAAAATTTGTGTTCCCAACAAGCTAGGTGAAGGACGGCTTTCACACACAGTTATCTCTCTGAACTGAGCATCTGGAGAGACGTTCTTTCATCTAGCGCAAAGGGAACGGGATGCAAGAGAATCTTTTACTCTGGTTTCTCAGTCTGTTTCCTAGTGCCGGTTTGAAGTTCCTGCAGTTTTCAATGTAAAAACGGGTTGGAGCTAGTACCTCCCCATATATATGTATGGAGTGGAGTTTGCAACTGAAAAGAAACATTTTGTTCCCAACAAGCTAGGTGAAGGACGGCTTTCACACACACATATCTCTCAGATCTGAGCATGTGGAGAGACGTTCGTTCATCTAGCACTAATGGAACGGGTTGCAGGAGAATTTTTTACTCTGGTTTCTCAGTCTGTTTTCTAGTGCCGGTTTGAAGTTCCTGCAGTTTTCACTGTAAAACCGGGTTGGAGCTAGTACTTCCCCATATATATGTATGGAGTGGATTTTGCAACTGAAAAGAAACTTTGTGTTCCCAACAAGCTAGGTGAAGGACGGCTTTCACAGACACTTATCTCTCAGAACTGAGCATGTGGAGAGACGTTTGTTCATCTAGCACAAAGGGAACGGGTTGCTGGAGAAACTTTTACTGTGGATTCTCAGTCTGTTTCCTAGTGCCGGTTTGAAGTTCCTGCAGTTTTCACTGTAAAACCGAGTTGGAGCTAGTACTTCCCCATATATATGTATGGAGTGAACTTTGCAACTGAAAAGAAACTTTGTGTTCCCAACAAGCTAGGTGAATTACGGCTTTCACACACACTTATCTCTCAGAAATGAGCATGTGGAGAGACGTTCGTTCATCTAGCACAAAGGGAACGGGTTACTGGAGTACCTTTTACTCTGGTTTCTCAGTCTGTTTCCTAGTGCCGGTTTGAAGTTCCTGCAGATTTCACTGTAAAACCGAGTTGGAGCTAGTAACTCCCCATATATATGTATGTAGTGGAGTTTGCAACTGAAAAGAAACTTTGTGTTCCCAACAAGCTAGGTGAAGGACGGCTTTCACACACACTTATCTCTCAGAACTGAGCATGTGGAGAGACGTTCGTTTATCTAGCACAAATGGAAAGGGTTGCAGGAGAATCTTTTACTCTGGTTTCTCAGTCTGTTTTCTAGTGTCGGTTTGAAGTTCCTGCAGTTTTCACTGTAAAAAAGGGTTGGAGCTAGTACCTCCCCATATATATGTATGGAGTGGAGTTTGCAACTGAAAAGAATCTTTGTGTTCCCAGCAAGCTACGTGAAGGACGGCTTTCACACACACTTATCTCTCACAACTGAGCATGTGGAGAGACTTTCGTTCATCTAGCACAAAGGGAACGGGTTGCAGGAGAAACTTTTACTCTTGTTTCTCAGTCTGTTTCCTAGTGCCGGGTGGAAGTTCCTGCAGTTTTCACTGTAAAACCGGGTTGGAGCTAGTACCTCCCCATATATATGTATGGAGTGGAGTTTGCAACTGAAAAGAAACATTTTGTTCCCAACAAGCTAGGTGAAGGACGGCTTTCACACACACTTATCTCTCAGAACTGAGCATGTGGAGAGACGTTCGTTCATCTAACACTAATGGAACGGGTTGCAGGCGAATTTTTTACTCTGGTTTCTCAGTCTGTTTTCTAGTGCCGGTTTGAAGTTCCTGCAGTTTTCACTGTAAAACCGGGTTGGAGCTAGTACTTCCCCATATATATGTATGGAGTGGAGTTTGCAACTGAAAAGAAACTTTGTGTTCCCAACAAGCTAGGTGAAGGACGGCTTTCACACACACTTATCTCTGAGAACTGAGCATGTGGAGAGACGTTCGTTCATCTAGCACAAAGGGAACGGGTTGCTGGAGAAACTTTTACTCTGGATTCTCAGGCTGTTTCCTAGTGCCGGTTTGAAGTTCCTGCAGTTTTCACTGTAAAACCGAGTTGGAGCTAGTACTTCACCATATATATGTATGGAGTGGAGTTTGCAACTGAAAAGAACTTTGTGTTCCGAACAAGCTAGGTGAAGGACGGCTTTCACACACACTTATCTCTCAGAAATGAGCATGTGGAGATTCGTTCGTTCATCTAGAACAAAGGGAACGGGTTGCAGGAGAATCTTTTACTCTGGTTTCTAAGTCTGTTTTCTAGTGCCAGTTTGAAGTTCCTGCTGTTTTCACTGTAAAATCGAGTTGGAGCTAGTACCTCCCCATATATATATATGGAGTGGAGTTTGCAACTGAAAAGAAACTTTGTGTTCCCAACAAGCTAGGTGAAGGACGGCTTTCACACACAGTTATCTCTCTGAACTGAGCATCTGGAGAGACGTTCTTTCATCTAGCACATAGGGAACAGGTTGCAGGAGTAACTTTTACTCTGGTTTCTCAGTCTGTTTCCTAGTGCCGGTTTGAAGTTCCTGCAGTTTTCACTGTAAAACAGAGTTGGAGCTAGTACCTCCCCATATATATGTATGGAGTGGAATTTGCAACTGAAAAGAAACTTTGTGTTCCCAACAAGCTAGGTGAACGACGGCTTTCACACACAGTTATCTCTGAGAACTGAGCATGTGGAGAGACGTTCGTTCATCTAGCGCAAAGTGAACGGGTTGCAAGAGAAACTTTTACTCTGGTTTCTCAGTCTGTTTCCTAGTGCCGGTTTGAAGTTCCGGCAGTTTTCACTGTAAAACCGGGTTGGAGCTAGTACCTCCCCATATATATGTATGGAGTGGAGTTTGCAACTGAAAAGAAACATTTTGTTCCCAACAAGCTAGGTGAAGGACGGCTTTCACACACACTTATCTCTCAGAAATGAGTATGTGGAGAGACGTTCGTTCATCTAGCACTAATGGAACGGGTTGCAGGAGAATTTTTTTCTCTGGTTTCTCAGTCTGTTTTCTAGTGCCGGTTTGAATTTCCTGCAGTTTTCACTGTAAAACCGGGTTGGAGCTAGTACTTAACCATATATATGTATGGAGTGGAGTTTGCAACTGAAAAGAAACTTTGTATTCCCAACAAGCTAGGTGAAGGACGGCTTTCACACACACATATCTCTCAGATCTGATCATGTGGAGAGACGTTCGTTCATCTAGCACAAAGGGAACGGGTTGCAGGAGAAACTTTTACTCTTGTTTCTCAATCTGTTTCCTAGTGCCGGTTGGAAGTTCCTGCAGTTTTCACTGTAAAACCGAGTTGGAGCTAGTACTTCACCATATATATGTATGGAGTGGAGTTTGCAACTGAAAAGAACTTTGTGTTCCGAACAAGCTAGGTGAAGGACGGCTTTCACACACACTTATCTCTCAGAACTGAGCATGTGGAGATTCGTTCGTTCATCTAGAACAAAGGGAACGGGTTGCAGGAGAATCTTTTACTCTGGTTTCTAAGTCTGTTTTCTAGTGCCGGTTTGAAGTTCCTGCTGTTTTCACTGTAAAATCGAGTTGGAGCTAGTACCTCCCCATATATATATATGGAGTGGAGTTTGCAACTGAAAAGAAACTTTGTGTTCCCAACAAGCTAGGTGAAGGACGGCTTTCACACACAGTTATCTCTCTGAACTGAGCATCTGGAGAGACGTTCTTTCATCTAGCACATAGGGAACAGGTTGCAGGAGTAACTTTTACTCTGGTTCCTCAGTCTGTTTCCTAGTGCCGGTTTGAAGTTCCTGCAGTTTTCACTGTAAAACAGATTTGGAGCTAGTACCTCCCCATATATATGTATGGAGTGGAATTTGCAACTGAAAAGAAACTTTGTGTTCCCAACAAGCTAGGTGAACGACGGCTTTCACACACAGTTATCTCTGAGAACTGAGCATGTGGAGAGACGTTCGTTCATCTAGCGCAAAGTGAACGGGTTGCAAGAGAAACTTTTACTCTGGTTTCTCAGTCTGTTTCCTAGTGCCGGTTTGAAGTTCCGGCAGTTTTCACTGTAAAACCGGGTTGGAGCTAGTACCTCCCCATATATATGTATGGAGTGGAGTTTGCAACTGAAAAGAAACATTTTGTTCCCAACAAGCTAGGTGAAGGACGGCTTTCACACACACTTATCTCTCAGAAATGAGTATGTGGAGAGACGTTCGTTCATCTAGCACTAATGGAACGGGTTGCAGGAGAATTTTTTTCTCTGGTTTCTCAGTCTGTTTTCTAGTGCCGGTTTGAATTTCCTGCAGTTTTCACTGTAAAACCGGGTTGGAGCTAGTACTTCCCCATATATATGTATGGAGTGGAGTTTGCAACTGAAAAGAAACTTTGTATTCCCAACAAGCTAGGTGAAGGACGGCTTTCACACACACTTATCTCTCAGAACTGAGCATGTGGAGAGACGTTCGTTCATCTAGCACAAATGGAACGGGTTGCTGGAGAAATTTTACTCTGGATTCTCAGTCTGTTTCCTAGTGCCGGTTTGAAGTTCCTGCAGTTTTCACTGTAAAACCGAGTTGGAGCTAGTACTTCCCCATATATATGTATGGAGTGGAGTTTGCAACTGAAAAGAAACTTTGTGTTCCCAACAAGCTAGGTGAAGGACGGCTTTCACACACACTTATCTCTCAGAAATGAGCATGTGGAGAGGCGTTCGTTCATCTAGCACAAAGGGAACGGGTTACAGTAGAATCTTTTACTCTGGTTTCTCAGTCTGTTTCCTAGTGCCGGTTTGAAGTTCCTGCAGATTTCACTGTAAAACCGAGTTGGAGCTAGTACCTCCCCATATATATGTATGGAGTGGAGTTTGCAACTGAAAAGAAACTTTGTGTTCCCAACAAGCTAGGTGAAGGACGGCTTTCACACACACTTATCTCTCAGAACTGAGCATGTGGAGAGACGTTCGTTCAACTAGCACAAATGGAACTGGTTGCAGGAGAAACATTTACTCTGGTTTCTCAGTCTGTTTCCTAGTACCGATTTGAAGTTCCTGCAATTTTTACTGTAAAACCGAATTGGAGCTAGTACCTCACCATATATATGTATGGAGTGGACTTTACAACTGAAAAGAAACTTTGTGTTCCCAACAAGCTAGGTGAAGGACGGCTTTCACACACACTTATCTCTCAGAACTGAGTATGTGGAGATTCGTTCGTTCATCTAGAACAAAGTGAACGGCTTGCAGGAGTATTTTTTACTCTGGATTCTCAGTCTGTTTCCTAGTGCCGGTTTGAAGTTCCTGCAGTTTTCACTGTAAAACCGGGTTGGAGCTAGTACCTCCCCATATATATGTACGGAGTGGAGTTTGCAACTGAAAAGAAACATTTTGTTCCCAACAAGCTAGTTGAAGGACGGCTTTCACACACACTTATCTCTCAGAACTGAGCATGTGGAGAGACGTTCGTTCATCTAGCACAAAGGGAACGGGTTACAGGAGTATCTTTTACTCTGGTTTCTCAGTCTGTTTCCTAGTGCCGGTTTGAAGTTCCTGCAGATTTCACTGTAAAACCGAGTTGGAGCTAGTACCTCCCCATATATATGTATGGAGTGGAGTTTGCAACTGAAAAGAAACTTTGTGTTCCCAACAAGCTAGGTGAAGGACGGCTTTCACACACACTTATCTCTCAGAACTGAGCATGTGGAGAGACGTTCGTTTATCTAGCACAAATGGAAAGGGTTGCAGGAGAATCTTTTACTCTGGTTTCTCAGTCTGTTTTCTAGTGTCGGTTTGAAGTTCCTGCAGTTTTCACTGTAAAAAAGTGTTGGAGCTAGTACCTCCCCATATATATGTATGGAGTGGAGTTTGCAACTGAAAAGAATCTTTATTTTCCCAGCAAGCTACGTGAAGAACGGCTTTCACACACACTTTTCTCTCAGAACTGAGCATGTGGAGAGACTTTCGTTCATCTAGCACAAAGGGAACGGGTTGCAGGAGAAACTTTTACTCTTGTTTCTCAGTCTGTTTCCTAGTGCCGGGTGGAAGTTCCTGCATTTTTCACTGTAAAACCGGGTTGGAGCTAGTACCTCCCCATATATATGTATGGAGTGGAGTTTGCAACTGAAAAGAAACATTTTGTTCCCAACAAGCTAGGTGAAGGACGGCTTTCACACACACTTATCTCTCAGAACTGAGCATGTGGAGAGACGTTCGTTCATCTAGCACTAATGGAACGGGTTGCAGGCGTTTTTTTTACTCTGGTTTCTCAGTCTGTTTTCTAGTGCCGGTTTGAAGTTCCTGCAGTTTTCACTGTAAAACCGGGTTGGAGCTAGTACTTCCCCATATATATGTATGGAGTGGAGTTTGCAACTGAAAAGAAACTTTGTGTTCCCAACAAGCTAGGTGAAGGACGGCTTTCACACACACTTATCTCTCAGAACTGAGCATGTGGAGAGACGTTCGTTCATCTAGCACAAAGGGAACGGGTTGCTGGAGAAACTTTTACTCTGGATTCTCAGGCTGTTTCCTAGTGCCGGTTTGAAGTTCCTGCAGTTTTCACTGTAAAACCGAGTTGGAGCTAGTACTTCACCATATATATGTATGGAGTGGAGTTTGCAACTGAAAAGAACTTTGTGTTCCGAACAAGCTAGGTGAAGGACGGCTTTCACACACACTTATCTCTCAGAACTGAGCATGTGGAGATTCGTTCGTTCATCTAGAACAAAGGGAACGGGTTGCAGGAGAATCTTTTACTCTGGTTTCTAAGTCTGTTTTCTAGTGCCGGTTTGAAGTTCCTGCTGTTTTCACTGTAAAATCGAGTTGGAGCTAGTACCTACCCATATATATATATGGAGTGGAGTTTGCAACTGAAAAGAAACTTTGTGTTCCCAACAAGCTAGGTGAAGGACGGCTTTCACACACAGTTATCTCTCTGAACTGAGCATCTGGAGAGACGTTCTTTCATCTAGCACATAGGGAACAGGTTGCAAGAGTAACTTTTACTCTGGTTTCTCAGTCTGTTTCCTAGTGCCGGTTTGAAGTTCCTGCAGTTTTCACTGTAAAACAGAGTTGGAGCTAGTACCTCCCCATATATATGTATGGAGTGGAATTTGCAACTGAAAAGAAACTTTGTGTTCCCAACAAGCTAGGTGAACGACGGCTTTCACACACAGTTATCTCTGAGAACTGAGCATGTGGAGAGACGTTCGTTCATCTAGCGCAAAGTGAACGGGTTGCAAGAGAAACTTTTACTCTGGTTTCTCAGTCTGTTTCCTAGTGCCGGTTTGAAGTTCCGGCAGTTTTCACTGTAAAACCGGGTTGGAGCTAGTACCTCCCCATATATATGTATGGAGTGGAGTTTGCAACTGAAAAGAAACATTTTGTTCCCAACAAGCTAGGTGAAGGACGGCTTTCACACACACTTATCTCTCAGAAATGAGTATGTGGAGAGACGTTCGTTCATCTAGCACTAATGGAACGGGTTGCAGGAGAATTTTTTTCTCTGGTTTCTCAGTCTGTTTTCTAGTGCCGGTTTGAATTTCCTGCAGTTTTCACTGTAAAACCGGGTTGGAGCTAGTACTTCCCCATATATATGTATGGAGTGGAGTTTGCAACTGAAAAGAAACTTTGTATTCCCAACAAGCTAGGTGAAGGACGGCTTTCACACACACTTATCTCTCAGATCTGATCATGTGGAGAGACGTTCGTTCATCTAGCACAAAGGGAACGGGTTGCAGGAGAAACTTTTACTCTTGTTTCTCAATCTGTTTCCTAGTGCCGGTTGGAAGTTCCTGCAGTTTTCACTGTAAAACCGAGTTGGAGCTAGTACTTCACCATATATATGTATGGAGTGGAGTTTGCAACTGAAAAGAACTTTGTGTTCCGAACAAGCTAGGTGAAGGACGGCTTTCACACACACTTATCTCTCAGAACTGAGCATGTGGAGATTCGTTCGTTCATCTAGAACAAAGGGAACGGGTTGCAGGAGAATCTTTTACTCTGGTTTCTAAGTCTGTTTTCTAGTGCCGGTTTGAAGTTCCTGCTGTTTTCACTGTAAAATCGAGTTGGAGCTAGTACCTCCCCATATATATATATGGAGTGGAGTTTGCAACTGAAAAGAAACTTTGTGTTCCCAACAAGCTAGGTGAAGGACGGCTTTCACACACAGTTATCTCTCTGAACTGAGCATCTGGAGAGACGTTCTTTCATCTAGCACATAGGGAACAGGTTGCAGGAGTAACTTTTACTCTGGTTTCTCAGTCTGTTTCCTAGTGCCGGTTTGAAGTTCCTGCAGTTTTCACTGTAAAACAGATTTGGAGCTAGTACCTCCCCATATATATGTATGGAGTGGAATTTGCAACTGAAAAGAAACTTTGTGTTCCCAACAAGCTAGGTGAACGACGGCTTTCACACACAGTTATCTCTGAGAACTGAGCATGTGGAGAGACGTTCGTTCATCTAGCGCAAAGTGAACGGGTTGCAAGAGAAACTTTTACTCTGGTTTCTCAGTCTGTTTCCTAGTGCCGGTTTGAAGTTCCGGCAGTTTTCACTGTAAAACCGGGTTGGAGCTAGTACCTCCCCATATATATGTATGGAGTGGAGTTTGCAACTGAAAAGAAACATTTTGTTCCCAACAAGCTAGGTGAAGGACGGCTTTCACACACACTTATCTCTCTGAAATGAGTATGTGGAGAGACGTTCGTTCATCTAGCACTAATGGAACGGGTTGCAGGAGAATTTTTTACTCTGGTTTCTCAGTCTGTTTTCTAGTGCCGGTTTGAATTTCCTGCAGTTTTCACTGTAAAACCGGGTTGGAGCTAGTACTTCCCCATATATATGTATGGAGTGGAGTTTGCAACTGAAAAGAAACTTTGTATTCCCAACAAGCTAGGTGAAGGACGGCTTTCACACACACTTATCTCTCAGAACTGAGCATGTGGAGAGACGTTCGTTCAACTAGCACAAATGGAACGGGTTGCTGGAGAAATTTTACTCTGGATTCTCAGTCTGTTTCCTAGTGCCGGTTTGAAGTTCCTGCAGTTTTCACTGTAAAACCGAGTTGGAGCTAGTACTTCCCAATATATATGTATGGAGTGGAGTTTGCAACTGAAAAGAAACTTTGTGTTCCCAACAAGCTAGGTGAAGAACGGCTTTCACACACACTTATCTCTCAGAAATGAGCATGTGGAGAGACGTTCGTTCATCTAGCACAAAGGGAACGGGTTACAGTAGAATCTTTTACTCTGGTTTCTCAGTCTGTTTCCTAGTGCCGGTTTGAAGTTCCTGCAGATTTCACTGTAAAACCGAGTTGGAGCTAGTACCTCCCCATATATATGTATGGAGTGGAGTTTGCAACTGAAAAGAAACTTTGTGTTCCCAACAAGCTAGGTGAAGGACGGCTTTCACACACACTTATCTCTCAGAACTGAGCATGTGGAGAGACGTTCGTTCAACTAGCACAAATGGAACTGGTTGCAGGAGAAACATTTACTCTGGTTTCTCAGTCTGTTTCCTAGTACCGATTTGAAGTTCCTGCAATTTTTACTGTAAAACCGAATTGGAGCTAGTACCTCACCATATATATGTATGGAGTGGACTTTGCAACTGAAAAGAAACTTTGTGTTCCCAACAAGCTAGGTGAAGGACGGCTTTCACACACACTTATCTCTCAGAACTGAGCATGTGGAGATTCGTTCGTTCATCTAGAACAAAGTGAACGGCTTGCAGGAGTATTTTTTACTCTGGATTCTCAGTCTGTTTCCTAGTGCCGGTTTGAATTTCCTGCAGTTTTCACTGTAAAACCGGGTTGGAGCTAGTACCTCCCCATATATATGTACGGAGTGGAGTTTGCAACTGAAAAGAAACATTTTGTTCCCAACAAGCTAGTTGAAGGACGGCTTTCACACACACTTATCTCTCAGAACTGAGCATGTGGAGAGACGTTCGTTCATCTAGCACTAATGGAACGGGTTGCAGAAGAATTTTTTACTCTGGTTTCTCAGTCTGTTTTCTAGTGCCGGTTTGAAGTTCCTGCAGTTTTCACTGTAAAACCGGGTTGGAGCTAGTACTTCCCCATATATATGTATGGAGTGGAGTTTGCAACTGAAAAGAAACTTTGTGTTCCCAACAAGCTAGGTGAAGGACGGCTTTCACACACACTTATCTCTCAGAAATGAGCATGTGGAGAGACGTTCGTTCATCTAGCACAAAGGGAACGGGATGCTGGAGAAACTTTTACTCTGGATTCTCAGTCTGTTTCCTAGTGCCGGTTTGAAGTTCCTGCAGTTTTCACTGTAAAACAGAGTTGGAGCTAGTACTTCCCCATATAAATGTATGGAGTGGAGCTTGCAAATGAAAAGAAACTTTGTGTTCCCAACAAGCTAGGTGAAGGACGGCTTTCACACACACTTATCTCTCAGAAATTAGCATGTGGAGAGACGTTCGTTCAACTAGCACAAAGGGAACGGGATACAGTAGAATCTTTTACTCTGGTTTCTCAGTCTGTTTCCTAGTGCCGGTTTGAAGTTCCTGCAGATTTCACTGTAAAACCGAGTTGGAGCTAGTACCTCCCCATATATATGTATGGAGTGGAGTTTGCAACTGAAAAGAAACTTTGTGTTCCCAACAAGCTAGGTGAAGGACGGCTTTCACACACAGTTATCTCTCTAAACTGAGCATCTGGAGAGACGTTCTTTCATCTAGCACATAGGGAACAGGTTGCAGGAGTAACTTTTACTCTGGTTTCTCAGTCTGTTTCCTAGTGCCGGTTTGAAGTTCCTGCAGTTTTCACTGTAAAACAGAGTTGGAGCTAGTACCTCCCCATATATATGTATGGAGTGGAGTTTGCAACTGAAAAGAAACTTTGTGTTCCCAACAAGCTAGGTGAAGGACGGCTTTCACACACACTTATCTCTGAGAACTGAGCATGTGGAGAGACGTTCGTTCATCTAGGGCAAAGGGATCGGGTTGCAAGAGAAACTTTTACTCTGGTTTCTCAGTCTGTTTCCTAGTGCCGCTTTGAAGTTCCGGCAGTTTTCACTGTAAAACCGGGTTGGAGCTAGTACCTCCCCATATATATGTATGGAGTGGAGTTTGCAACTGAAAAGAAACACTTTGTTCCCAAGAAGCTAGGTGAAGGACGGCTTTCACACACACTTATCTCTCAGAAATGAGTATGTGGAGAGACGTTCGTTCATCTAGCACTAATGGAACGGGTTGCAGGAGAATTTTTTACTCTGGTTTCTCAGTCTGTTTTCTAGTGCCGGTTTGAAGTTCCTGCAGTTTTCACTGTAAAACCGGGTTGGAGCTAGTACTTCCCCATATATATGTATGGAGTGGAGTTTGCAACTGAAAAGAAACTTTGTGTTCCCAACAAGCTAGGTGAAGGACGGCTTTCACACACACTTATCTCTCAGAACTGAGCATGTGGAGAGACGTTCGTTCATCTAGCACTAATGGAACGGGTTGCAGGCGAATTTTTTACTCTGGTTTCTCAGTCTGTTTTCTAGTGCCGGTTTGAAGTTCCTGCAGTTTTCACTGTAAAACCGGGTTGGAGCTAGTACTTCCCCATATATATGTATGGAGTGGAGTTTGCAACTGAAAAGAAACTTTGTGTTCCCAACAAGCTAGGTGAAGGACGGCTTTCACACACACTTATCTCTCAGAACTGAGCATGTGGAGAGACGTTCGTTCATCTAGCACAAAGGGAACGGGTTGCTGGAGAAACTTTTACTCTGGATTCTCAGGCTGTTTCCTAGTGCCGGTTTGAAGTTCCTGCAGTTTTCACTGTAAAACCGAGTTGGAGCTAGTACTTCCCCATATATATGTATGGATTGGAGTTTGCAACTGAAAAGAAACTTTGTGTTCCCAACAAGCTAGGTGAAGGACGGCTTTCACACACACTTATCTCTCAGAATTGAGCATGTGGAGAGACGTTCGTTCATCTAGCACAAAGGGAACGGGTTACAGTAGAAACTTTTACTCTGGTTTCTCAGTCTGTTTCCTAGTGCCGGTTTGAAGTTCCTGCAGATTTCACTGTAAAACCGAGTTGGAGCTAGTACATCCCCATATATATGTATGGAGTGGAGTTTGCAACTGAAAAGAAACTTTGTGTTCCCAACAAGCTAGTTGAAGGACGGCTTTCACACACACTTATCTCTCAGAACTGAGCATGTGGAGAGACGTTCGTTCAACTAGCACAAATGGAACTGGTTGCAGGAGAAACATTTACTCTGGTTTCTCAGTCTGTTTCCTAGTACCGATTTGAAGTTCCTGCAATTTTTACTGTAAAACCGAATTGGAGCTAGTACCTCACTATATATATGTATGGAGTGGAGTTTGCAACTGAAAAGAAACTTTGTGTTCCCAACAAGCTAGGTGAAGGACGGCTTTCACACACACTTATCTCTGAGAACTGAGCATGTGGAGAGTCGTTCGTTCATCTAGAACAAAGTGAACGGCTTGCAGGAGTATCTTTTACTCTGGTTTCTCAGTCTGTTTCCTAGTGCCGGTTTGAAGTTCCGGCAGTTTTCACTGTAAAACCGGGTTGGAGCTAGTACCTCCCCATATATATGTATGGATTGGAGTTTGCAACTGAAAAGAAACATTTTGTTCCCAACAAGCTAGGTGAAGGACGGCTTTCACACACACTTATCTCTCAGAAATGAGTATGTGGAGAGACGTTCGTTCATCTAGCACTAATGGAACGGGTTGCAGGAGAATTTTTTTCTCTGGTTTCTCAGTCTGTTTTCTAGTGCCGGTTTGAATTTCCTGCAGTTTTCACTGTAAAACCGGGTTGGAGCTAGTACTTCCCCATATATATGTATGGAGTGGAGTTTGCAACTGAAAAGAAACTTTGTATTCCCAACAAGCTAGGTGAAGGACGGCTTTCACACACACTTATCTCTCAGAACTGAGCATGTGGAGAGACGTTCGTTCATCTAGCACAAATGGAACGGGTTGCTGGAGAAATTTTACTCTGGATTCTCAGTCTGTTTCCTAGTGCCGGTTTGAAGTTCCTGCAGTTTTCACTGTAAAACCGAGTTGGAGCTAGTACTTCCCCATATATATGTATGGAGTGGAGTTTGCAACTGAAAAGAAACTTTGTGTTCCCAACAAGCTAGGTGAAGGACGGCTTTCACACACACTTATCTCTCAGAAATGAGCATGTGGAGAGACGTTCGTTCATCTAGCACAAAGGGAACGGGTTACAGTAGAATCTTTTACTCTGGTTTCTCAGTCTGTTTCCTAGTGCCGGTTTGAAGTTCCTGCAGATTTCACTGTAAAACCGAGTTGGAGCTAGTACCTCCCCATATATATGTATGGAATGGAGTTTGCAACTGAAAAGAAACTTTGTGTTCCCAACAAGCTAGGTGAAGGACGGCTTTCACACACACTTATCTCTCAGAAATGAGCATGTGGAGAGACGTTCGTTCAACTAGCACAAATGGAACTGGTTGCAGGAGAAACATTTACTCTGGATTCTCAGTCTGTTTCCTAGTACCGATTTGAAGTTCCTGCAATTTTTACTGTAAAACCGAATTGGAGCTAGTACCTCACCATATATATGTATGGAGTAGACTTTGCAACTGAAAAGAAACTTTGTGTTCCCAACAAGCTAGGTGAAGGACGGCTTTCACACACACTTATCTCTCAGAACTGAGCATGTGGAGAGTCGTTCGTTCATCTAGAACAAAGTGAACGGCTTGCAGGAGTATCTTTTACTCTGGATTCTCAGTCTGTTTCCTAGTGCCGGTTTGAAGTTCCTGCAGTTTTCACTGTAAAACCGGGTTGGAGCTAGTACCTCCCCATATATATGTATGGAGTGGAGTTTGCAACTGAAAAGAAACATTTTGTTCCCAACAAGCTAGTTGAAGGACGGCTTTCACACACACTTATCTCTCAGAACTGAGCATGTGGAGAGACGTTCGTTCATCTAGCACTAATGGAACGGGTTGCAGAAGAATTTATTACTCTGGTTTCTCAGTCTGTTTTCTAGTGCCGGTTTGAAGTTCCTGCAGTTTTCACTGTAAAACCGGGTTGGAGCTAGTACTTCCCCATATATATGTATGGAGTGGAGTTTGCAACTGAAAAGAAACTTTGTGTTCCCAACAAGCTAGGTGAAGGACGGCTTTCACACACACTTATCTCTCAGAAATGAGCATGTGGAGAGACGTTCGTTCATCTAGCACAAAGGGAACGGAATGCTGGAGAAACTTTTACTCTGGATTCTCAGTCTGTTTCCTAGTGCCGGTTTGAAGTTCCTGCAGTTTTCACTGTAAAACAGAGTTGGAGCTAGTACTTCCCCATATAAATGTATGGAGTGGAGCTTGCAACTGAAAAGAAACTTTGTGTTCCCAACAAGCTAGGTGAAGGACGGCTTTCACACACACTTATCTCTCAGAAATGAGCATGTGGAGATACGTTCGTTCATCTAGCACAAAGGGAACGGGTTACAGTAGAATCTTTTACTCTGGTTTCTCAGTCTGTTTCCTAGTGCCGGTTTGAAGTTCCTGCAGATTTCACTGTAAAACCGAGTTGGAGCTAGTACCTCCCCATATATATGTATGGAGTGGAGTTTGCAACTGAAAAGAAACTTTGTGTTCCCAACAAGCTTGGTGAAGGACGGCTTTCACACACACTTATCTCTCAGAAATGAGCATGTGGAGAGACGTTCGTTCAACTAGCACAAATGGAACTGGTTGCAGGAGAAACATTTACTCTGGTTTCTCAGTCTGTTTCCTAGTACCGATTTGAAGTTCCTGCAATTTTTACTGTAAAACCGAATTGGAGCTAGTACCTCACCATATATATGTATGGAGTGGACTTTGCAACTGAAAAGAAACTTTGTGTTCCCAACAAGCTAGGTGAAGGACGGCTTTCACACACACTTATCTCTCAGAACTGAGCATGTGGAGAGTCGTTCGTTCATCTAGAACAAAGTGAACGGCTTGCAGGAGTATCTTTTACTCTGGATTCTCAGTCTGTTTCCTAGTGCCGGTTTGAAGTTCCTGCAGTTTTCACTGTAAAACCGGGTTGGAGCTAGTACCTCCCCATATATATGTATGGAGTGGAGTTTGCAACTGAAAAGAAACATTTTGTTCCCAACAAGCTAGTTGAAGGACGGCTTTCACACACACTTATCTCTGAGAACTGAGCATGTGGAGAGACGTTCGTTCATCTAGCACTAATGGAACGGGTTGCAGAAGAATTTTTTACTCTGGTTTCTCAGTCTGTTTTCTAGTGCCGGTTTGAAGTTCCTGCAGTTTTCACTGTAAAACCGGGTTGGAGCTAGTACTTCCCCATATATATGTATGGAGTGGAGTTTGCAACTGAAAAGAAACTTTGTGTTCCCAACAAGCTAGGTGAAGGACGGCTTTCACACACACTTATCTCTCAGAAATGAGCATGTGGAGAGACGTTCGTTCATCTAGCACAAAGGGAACGGGATGCTGGAGAAACTTTTACTCTGGATTCTCAGTCTGTTTCCTAGTGCCGGTTTGAAGTTCCTGCAGTTTTCACTGTAAAACAGAGTTGGAGCTAGTACTTCCCCATATAAATGTATGGATTGGAGCTTGCAACTGAAAAGAAACTTTGTGTTCCCAACAAGCTAGGTGAAGGACGGCTTTCACACACACTTATCTCTCAGAAATGAGCATGTGGAGAGACGTTCGTTCATCTAGCACAAAGGGAACGGGTTACAGTAGAATCTTTTACTCTGGTTTCTCAGTCTGTTTCCTAGTGCCGGTTTGAAGTTCCTGCAGATTTCACTGTAAAACCGAGTTGGAGCTAGTACCTCCCCATATATATGTATGGAGTGGAGTTTGCAACTGAAAAGAAACTTTGTGTTCCCAACAAGCTAGGTGAAGGACGGCTTTCACACACAGTTATCTCTCTAAACTGAGCATCTGGAGAGACGTTCTTTCATCTAGCACATAGGGAACAGGTTGCAGGAGTAACTTTTACTCTGGTTCCTCAGTCTGTTTCCTAGTGCCGGTTTGAAGTTCCTGCAGTTTTCACTGTAAAACAGAGTTGGAGCTAGTACCTCCCCATATATATGTATGGAGTGGAGTTTGCAACTGAAAAGAAACTTTGTGTTCCCAACAAGTTAGGTGAAGGACGGCTTTCACACACACTTATCTCTGAGAACTGAGCATGTGGAGAGACGTTCGTTCATCTAGGGCAAAGGGATCGGGTTGCAAGAGAAACTTTTACTCTGGTTTCTCAGTCTGTTTCCTAGTGCCGCTTTGATGTTCCGGCAGTTTTCACTGTAAAACCGGGTTGGAGCTAGTACCTCCCCATATATATGTATGGAGTGGAGTTTGCAACTGAAAAGAAACATTTTGTTCCCAAGAAGCTAGGTGAAGGACGGCTTTCACACACACTTATCTCTCAGAAATGAGTATTTGGAGAGACGTTCGTTCATCTAGCACTAATGAAACGGGTTGCAGGAGAATTTTTTACTCTGGTTTCTCAGTCTGTTTTCTAGTGCCGGTTTGAAGTTCCTGCAGTTTTCACTGTAAAACGGATTTGGAGCTAGTACTTCCCCATATATATGTATGGAGTGGAGTTTGCAACTGAAAAGAAACTTTGTGTTCCCAACAAGCTAGGTGAAGGACGGCTTTCACACACACTTATCTCTCAGAAATGAGCATGTGGAGAGACGTTCGATCATCTAGCAAAAAGGGAACGGATTACAGTAGAATCTTTTACTCTGGATTCTCAGTCTGTTTCCTAGTGCCGGTTTGAAGTTCCTGCAGATTTCACTGTAAAACCGAGTTGGAGCTAGTACCTCCCCATATATATGTATGGAGTGGAGTTTGCAACTGAAAAGAAACTTTGTGTTCCCAACAACTAGGTGAAGGACGGCTTTCACACACACTTATCTCTCAGAACTGAGCATGTGGAGAGACGTTCGTTCAACTAGCACAAATGGAACTGGTTGCAGGAGAAACATTTACTCTGGTTTCTCAGTCTGTTTCCTAGTGCCGATTTGAAGTTCCTGCAGTTTTCACTGTAAAACCGGGTTGGAGCTAGTACCTCACCATATATATGTATGGATTGGAGTTTGCAACTGAAAAGAAACTTTGTGTTCCAAACAAGCTAGGTGAAGGACGGCTTTCACACACACTTATCTCTCAGAAATGAGCATGTGGAGAGACGTTCGTTCATCTAGCACAAAGGGAACGGGTTACAGGAGAATCTTTTTCTCTGGTTTCTCAGTCTGTTTCCTAGTGCCGGTTTGAAGTTAATGCAGTTTTCACTGTAAAACCGATTTGGAGCTAGTACCTCCCCATATATATGTATGGAGTGGAGTTTGCAACTGAAAAGAAACTTTGTGTTCCCAACATGCTAGGTGAAGCACGGCTTTCACACACACTTATCTCTCAGAACTGAGCATGTGGAGAGACGTTCGTTCATCTAGCACAAATGGAACGGGTTGCAGGAGAAACTTTTACTCTGGTTTCTCAGTCTGTTTTCTAGTGCCGGTTTGAAGTTCCTGCAGTTTTCACTGTAAAAACGGGTTGGAGGTAGTACCTCCCCATATATATGTATGGAGTGGAGTTTGCAACTGAAAAGAATCTTTGTGTTCCCAGCAAGCTAGGTGAAGGACGACTTTTACCAGCACTTATCTCTCAGAACTTAACATGTGGAGAGACGTTCGTTCATCTAGCACAAAGGGAACGGGTTGCAGGAGAAACATTTACTCTGGATTCTCAGTCTGTTTCCTAGTGCCGGTTTGAAGTTCCTGCAGTTTTCACTGTAAAACCGAGTAGGAGCTAGTACCTACCCATATATATGTAGGGAGTGGAGTTTGCAACTGAAAAGAAACTTTGTGTTCCCAACAAGCTAGGGGAAGGACGGCTTTCACACACACTTATCTCTCAGAAATGAGCCTGTGGTGAGACGTTCGTTCATCTAGCACAAAGGGAACGGGTTGCAGGAGAATCTTTTACTCTGGTTTCTCAGTCTGTTTCCTAGTGCCGGTTTGAAGTTCCTGCAGTTTTCACTGTAAAACAGTGTTGGAGCTATTACCTCCCCATATATATGTATGGAGTGGAGTTTGCAACTGAAAAGAAACTTTGTGTTCCCAACCACCTAGGTGAAGGACGGCTTTCACACACACTTATCTCTCAGAACTGAGCATGTGGAGAGACGTTCGTTCATCTAGCGCAATAAGAACGGGTTGCAGGAGAAACTTTTACTCTGATTTCTCAGTCTGTTTCCTAGTGCCGGTTTGAAGTTCCGGCATTTTTCACTGTAAAACCGAGTTGGAGCTAGTACCTCCCCATGTATATGTATGGAGTGGAGTTTGCAACTGAAAAGAAACTTTGTGTTCCGAACAAGCTAGGTGAAGGACGGCTTTCACACACACTTATCTCTCAGAACTGAGCATGTGGAGAGACGTTCGTTCATCTAGAACAAAGGGAACGGGTTGCAGGTGAAACTTTTACTCTGGTTTCTCAGTCTGTTTCCTAGTGCCGGTTGGAAGTTCCTGCAGTTTTCACTGTAAAACAGAGTTGGAGCTAGTACCTCCCCATATATATGTATGGAGTGGAGTTTGCAACTGAAAAGAAACTTTGTGTTCCCAACCACCTAGGTGAAGGACGGCTTTCACACACACTTATCTCTCAGAAATGAGCATGTGGAGAGACGTTCGTTCATCTAGCACAAAGGGAACGGGTTGTAGGAGAATCTTTACTCTGGATTCTCAGTCTGTTTCCTAGTGCCGTTTTGAAGTTCCTGCAGTTTTCACTGTAAAACTGATGTGGAGCTAGTACCTACCCATATAAATTTATGGAGTGGAGTTTGCAACTGAAAAGAAACTTTGTGTTCCCAACAAGCTAGGTGAAAGACGGCTTTTACAAACACTTATCTCTCAGAACTGAGCATGTGGAGAGACGTTCGTTCATCTAGCACCAAGGGAACGGGTTGCAGGAGAAACATTTTCTCTGGATTCTCAGTTTGTTTCCTAGTGCTGGTTTGAAGTTCCTGCAGTTTTCACTGTAAAACCGAGTTGGAGGTAGTACCTCCCCATATATATGTATGGAGTGGATTTTGCAACTGAAAAGAAACTTTGTGTTCCCAACAAGCTAGGTGAAGGACGGCTTTCACACACACTTATCTCTCAGAAATGAGCATGTGGAGAGGCTTTCGTTCATCTAGCACAAAGGGAACGGGATGCAGGAGAATCTTTTACTCTGGTTTCTCAGTCTGTTTCCTAGTGCCGATTTGAAGTTCCTGCAGTTTTCACTGTAAAACCGGGTTGGAGCTAGTACCTCCCCATATATATGTATGGAGTGGAATTTGCAACTGAAAAGAAACTTTGTGTTCCCAACCACCTAGGTGAAGGACGGCTTTCACACACACATATCTCTCAGAACTGAGCATGTGGAGAGACGTTCGTTCATCTAGCACAAAAAGAACGGGTTGCAGGAGAAACTTTTACTCTGGTTTCTCAGTCTGTTTCCTAGTGCCGTTTTGAAGTTCCGGCAGTTTTCACTGTAAAACCGAGTTGGAGCTAGTACCTCCCCATGTATATGTATGGAGTGGAGTTTGCAAATGAAAAGAAACTTTGTGTTCCGAACAAGCTAGGTGAAGGACGGCTTCACACACACTTATCTCTCAGAACTGAGCATGTGGAGAGACGTTCGTTCATCTAGCACAAAGGGAACGGGTTGCAGGTGAAACTTTTACTCTGGTTTCTCAGTCTGTTTCCTAGTGCCGGTTGGAAATTCCTGCAGTTTTCACTGTAAAACAGTGTTGGAGCTAGTACCTCCCCATATATATGTATGGAGTGGAGTTTGCAACTGAAAAGAAACTTTGTGTTCCCAACCACCTAGGTGAAGGACGGCTTTCACACACTCATATCTCTCAGAACTGAGCATGTGGAGAGACGTTCGTTCATCTAGCGCAATAAGAACGGGTTGCAGGAGAAACTTTTACTCTGGTTTCTCAGTCTGTTTCCTAGTGCCGGTTTGAAGTTCCGGCAGTTTTCACTGTAAAACCGAGTTGGAGCTAGTACCTCCCCATGTATATGTATGGAGTGGAGTTTGCAACTGAAAAGAAACTTTGTGTTCCGTACAAGCTAGGTGAAGGACGGCTTTCACACACACTTATCTCTCAGAACTGAGCATGTGGAGAGACGTTCGTTCATCTAGAACAAAGGGAACGGGTTGCAGGAGAAACTTTTACTCTGGTTTCTCAGTTTGTTTCCTAGTGCCGGTTGGAAGTTCCTGCAGTTTTCACTGTAAAACCGAGTTGGAGCTAGTACCTCCCCATATATATGTATGGAGTGGATTTTGCAACTGAAAAGAAACTTTGTGTTCCCAACAAGCTAGGTGAAGGACGGCTTCACACACACTTATCTCTCAGAAATGAGCATGTGGAGAGACTTTCGTTCATCTAACACAAAGGGAACGGGTTGCAGGAGAATCTTTTACTCTGGTTTCTCAGTCTGTTTCCTAGTGCCGATTTTAAGTTCCTGCAGTTTTCACTGTAAAACCGGGTTGGAGCTAGAACTTCCCCATATATATATGTATGGAGTGGAGTTTGCAACTGAAAAGAAACTTTGTGTTCCCAACCACCTAGGTGAAGGACGGCTTTCACACACACATATCTCTCAGAACTGAGCATGTGGAGAGACGTTCGTTCATCTAGCACAAAAAGAACGGGTTGCCGGAGAAACTTTTACTCTGGTTTCTCAGTCTGTTTCCTAATGCCGGTTTGAAGTTCCGGCAATTTTCACTGTAAAACCGAGTTGGAGCTAGTACCTCCCCATGTATATGTATGGAGTGGAGTTTGCAACTGAAAAGAAACTTTGTGTTCCGAACAAGCTAGGTGAAGGACGGCTTTCACACACACTTATCTCTCAGAACTGAGCATGTGGAGAGACGTTCGTTCATCTAGCACAAAGGGAACGGGTTGCAGGGGAAACTTTTACTCTGGTTTCTCAGTCTGTTTCCTAGTGCCGGTTGGAAATTCCTGCAGTTTTCACTGTAAAACAGAGTTGGAGCTAGTACCTCCCCATATATATGTATGGATTGGAGTTTGCAACTGAAAAGAAACTTTGTGTTCCCAACAAGCTAGGTGAAGGACGGCTTTCACACACACTTATCTCTCAGAAATGAGCATGTGGAGAGACGTTCGTTCATCTAGCACAAAGGGAACGGGTTGTAGGAGAATCTTTACTCTGGATTCTCAGTCTGTTTCCTAGTGCTTGCTTGAAGTTCCTGCAGTTTTCACTGTAAAACCGGGTTGGAGCTAGAACCTCCCCATATATATGTATGGAGTGGAGTTTGCAACTGAAAAGAAACTTTGTGTTCCCAACCACCTAGGTGAAGGACGGCTTTCACACACACATATCTCTCAGAACTGAGCATGTGGAGAGACGTTCGTTCATCTAGCACAAAAAGAACGGGTTGCAGGAGAAACTTTTACTCTGGTTTCTCAGTCTGTTTCCTAGTGCCGGTTTGAAGTTCCGGCAGTTTTCACTGTAAAACCGAGTTGGAGCTAGTACCTCCCCATGTATATATATGGAGTGGAATTTGCAACTGAAAAGAAACTTTGTGTTCCGAACAAGCTAGGTGAAGGACGGCTTTCACACACACTTATCTCTCAGAACTGAGCATGTGGAGAGACGTTCGTTCATCTAGCACAAAGGGAACGTGTTGCAGGTGAAACTTTTACTCTGGTTTCTCAGTCTGTTTCCTAGTGCCGGTTGGAAATTCCTGCAGTTTTCACTGTAAAACAGAGTTGGAGCTAGTACCTCCCCATATATATGTATGGATTGGAGTTTGCAACTGAAAAGAAACTTTGTGTTCCCAACATGCTAGGTGAAGGACGGCTTTCACACACACATATCTCTCAGAACTGAGCATGTGGAGAGACGTTCGTTCATCTAGCACAAAGGGAACGGGTTGCAGGATAATCTTTTACTCTGGTTTCTCACTCTGTTTCCTAGTGCCGGTTGGAAGTTCCTGCAGTTTTCACTGTAAAACAGAGTTGGAGCTAGTACCTCCCCATATATATGTATGGATTGGAGTTTGCAACTGAAAAGAAACTTTGTGTTCCCAACAAGCTAGGTGAAGGACGGCTTTCACACACCTTTATCTCTCAGAACTGAGCATGTGGAGAGACGTTCGTTCATCTAGCACAAAGGGAACGGGTTGCAGGATAATCTTTTACTCTGGTTTCTCACTCTGTTTCCTAGTGCCGGTTGGAAGTTCCTGCAGTTTTCACTGTAAAACCGAGTTGGAGCTAGTACTTCCCCATATATATGTATGGAGTGGAGTTTGCAACTGAAAAGAAACTTTGTGTTCCCAACATGCTAGGTGAAGGACGGCTTTCACACACACATATCTCTCAGAACTGAGCATGTGGAGAGACGTTCGTTCATCTAGAACAAAGGGAACGGCTTGCAGGGGAATCTTTTACTCTGGTTTCTCAGTCTGTTTCCTAGTGCCGGTTTGAAGTTCTTGCAGTTTTCACTGTAAAACCGGGTTGGAGCTAGTACTTCCCCATATATATGTATGGGGTGGAGTTTGCAACTGAAAAGAAACTTTGTGTTCATAACAAGCTAGGTGAAGGACGGCTTTCACACACACTTATCTCTCAGAACTGAGCATGTGGAGAGACGTTCGTTCATCTAGCACAAAGGGAACGGGTTGCAGGGGAATCTTTTACTCTGGATTCTCAGTCTGTTTCCTAGTGCCGGTTTGAAGTTCCGGCAGTTTTCACTGTAAAACCGAGTTGGAGCTAGTACCACCCCATATATATGTATGGAGTGGAGTTTGCAACTGAAAAGAAACTTTGGGTTCCCACAAGCTAGGTGAAGGACGGCATTCACACACACTTATCTCTCAGAACTGAGCATGTGGAGAGACGTTCGTTCATCTAGCACAAAGGGAACGGGTTGCAGGAGAATCTTTTACTCTGGTTTCTCAGTCTGTTTCCTAATGTCGGTTGGACGTTCCTGCAGTTTTCACTGTAAAACCGAGTTGGAGCTTGTACTTCCCCATATATATGTATGGAGTGGAGTTTGCAACTGAAAAGAAACTTTCTGTTCCCAACAAACTTGGTGAAGGAAGGCTTTCACACGCACTTATCTCTCAGAACTGAGCATGTGGAGAGACGTTCGTTCATCTAGAACAAAGGGAACGGCTTGCAGAAGAATCTTTTACTCTGGTTTCTCAGTCTGTTTCCTAGTGCCGGTTGGAAGTTCCTGCAGTTTTCACTGTAAAACCTGTTTGGAGCAAGTACTTCCCCATATATATGTATGGAGAGGAGTTTGCAACTGAAAAGAAACTTTGTGTTCCCAACAAGCTAGGTGAAGGACGGCTTTCACACACTTATCTCTCAGAACTGAGCATGTGGAGAGACGTTCGTTCATCTAGCACAAAGGGAACGGGTTGCAGGATAATCTTTTACTCTGGTTTCTCAGTCTGTTTCTTAGTGCCGGTTTGAAGTTCTTGCAGTTTTCACTGTAAAACCGGGTTGGAGCTAGTACTTCCCCATATATATGTATGGAGTGGAGTTTGCAACTGAAAAGAAACTTTGTGTTCCCAACAAGCTAGGTGAAGGACGGCTTTCACACACACATATCTCTCAGAACTGAGCAAGAGGAGAGACGTTCGTTCATCTAGTACAAAGGGAACGGCTTGCAGGGGAATCTTTTACTCTGGTTTCTCAGTCTGTTTCCTAGTGCCGGTTTGAAGTTCTTGCAGTTTTCACTGTAAAACCGGGTTGGAGCTAGTACTTCCCCATATATATGTATGGAGTGGAGTTTGCAACTGAAAAGAAACTTTGTGTTCCCAACAAGCTAGGTGAAGGACGGCTTTCACACACACTTATCTCTCAGAACTGAGCATGTGGAGATACGTTCGTTCATCTGACACAAAGGGAACGGGTTGCAGGGGAATCTTTTATTCTGGATTCTCAGTCTGTTTCCTAGTGCCGGTTTGAAATTCCGGCAGTTTTCACTGTAAAACCGAGTTGGAGCTAGTACCACCCCATATATATGTATGGAGTGGAGTTTGCAACTGAAAAGAAACTTTGTGTTCCCACAAGCTAGTTGAAGGACGGCATTCACACACACTTATCTCTCAGAACTGAGCATGTGGAGAGACGTTCGTTCATCTAGCACAAAGGGAACGGGTTGCAGGAGAATCTTTTACTCTGGTTTCTCAGTCTGTTTCCTAATGTCGGTTGGACGTTCCTGCAGTTTTCACTGTAAAACCGAGTTGGAGCTTGTACTTCCCCATATATATGTATGGAGTGGAGTTTGCAACTGAAAAGAAACTTTCTGTTCCCAACAAACTTGGTGAAGGAAGGCTTTCACACGCACTTATCTCTCAGAACTGAGCATGTGGAGAGACGTTCGTTCATCTAGAACAAAGGGAACGGCTTGCAGAAGAATCTTTTACTCTGGTTTCTCAGTCTGTTTCCTAGTGCCGGTTGGAAGTTCCTGCAGTTTTCACTGTAAAACCTGTTTGGAGCAAGTACTTCCCCATATATATGTATGGAGAGGAGTTTGCAACTGAAAAGAAACTTTGTGTTCCCAACAAGCTAGGTGAAGGACGGCTTTCACACACTTATCTCTCAGAACTGAGCATGTGGAGAGACGTTCGTTCATCTAGCACAAAGGGAACGGGTTGCAGGATAATCTTTTACTCTGGTTTCTCAGTCTGTTTCTTAGTGCCGGTTTGAAGTTCTTGCAGTTTTCACTGTAAAACCGGGTTGGAGCTAGTACTTCCCCATATATATGTATGGAGTGGAGTTTGCAACTGAAAAGAAACTTTGTGTTCCCAACAAGCTAGGTGAAGGACGGCTTTCACACACACATATCTCTCAGAACTGAGCAAGAGGAGAGACGTTCGTTCATCTAGTACAAAGGGAACGGCTTGCAGGGGAATCTTTTACTCTGGTTTCTCAGTCTGTTTCCTAGTGCCGGTTTGAAGTTCTTGCAGTTTTCACTGTAAAACCGGGTTGGAGCTAGTACTTCCCCATATATATGTATGGAGTGGAGTTTGCAACTGAAAAGAAACTTTGTGTTCCCAACAAGCTAGGTGAAGGACGGCTTTCACACACACTTATCTCTCAGAACTGAGCATGTGGAGAGACGTTCGTTCATCTGACACAAAGGGAACGGGTTGCAGGGGAATCTTTTACTCTGGATTCTCAGTCTGTTTCCTAGTGCCGGTTTGAAATTCCGGCAGTTTTCACTGTAAAACCGAGTTGGAGCTAGTACCACCCCATATATATGTATGGAGTGGAGTTTGCAACTGAAAAGAAACTTTGTGTTCCCACAAGCTAGTTGAAGGACGGCATTCACACACACTTATCTCTCAGAACTGAGCATGTGGAGAGACGTTCGTTCATCTAGCACAAAGGGAACGGGTTGCAGGAGAATCTTTTACTCTGGTTTCTCAGTCTGTTTCCTAGTGCCGGTTGGAAGTTCCTGCAGTTTTCACTGTAAAACCGAGTTGGAGCTAGTACTTCCCCATATATATGTATGGAGTGGAGTTTGCAACTGAAAAGAAACTTTGTGTTCCCCACAAGCTAGGTGAAGGACGGCTTTCACACACACTTAACTCTCAGAACTGAGCATGTGGAGAGACGTTCGTTCAACTAGCACAAAGCGAACGGGTTGCAGGGGAATCTTTTACTCTGGTTTCTCACTCTGTTTCCTAGTGCCGGTTGGAATTTCCTGCAGTTTTCACTGTAAAACAGAGTTGGAGCTAGTACCTCCCCATATATATGTATGGATTGGAGTTTGCAACTGAAAAGAAACTTTGTGTTCCCAACAAGCTAGGTGAAGGACGGCTTTCACACACCTTTATCTCTCAGAACTGAGCATGTGGAGAGACGTTCGTTCATCTAGCACAAAGGGAACGGGTTGCAGGATAATCTTTTACTCTGGTTTCTCACTCTGTTTCCTAGTGCCGGTTGGAAGTTCCTGCAGTTTTCACTGTAAAACCGAGTTGGAGCTAGTACTTCCCCATATATATGTATGGAGTGGAGTTTGCAACTGAAAAGAAACTTTGTGTTCCCAACATGCTAGGTGAAGGACGGCTTTCACACACACATATCTCTCAGAACTGAGCATGTGGAGAGACGTTCGTTCATCTAGAACAAAGGGAACGGCTTGCAGGGGAATCTTTTACTCTGGTTTCTCAGTCTGTTTCCTAGTGCCGGTTTGAAGTTCTTGCAGTTTTCACTGTAAAACCGGGTTGGAGCTAGTACTTCCCCATATATATGTATGGGGTGGAGTTTGCAACTGAAAAGAAACTTTGTGTTCCCAACAAGCTAGGTGAAGGACGGCTTTCACACACACTTATCTCTCAGAACTGAGCATGTGGAGAGACGTTCGTTCATCTAGCACAAAGGGAACGGGTTGCAGGGGAATCTTTTACTCTGGATTCTCAGTCTGTTTCCTAGTGCCGGTTTGAAGTTCCGGCAGTTTTCACTGTAAAACCGAGTTGGAGCTAGTACCACCCCATATATATGTATGGAGTGGAGTTTGCAACTGAAAAGAAACTTTGTGTTCCCACAAGCTAGGTGAAGGACGGCATTCACACACACTTATCTCTCAGAACTGAGCATGTGGAGAGACGTTCGTTCATCTAGCACAAAGGGAACGGGTTGCAGGAGAATCTTTTACTCTGGTTTCTCAGTCTGTTTCCTAATGTCGGTTGGACGTTCCTGCAGTTTTCACTGTAAAACCGAGTTGGAGCTTGTACTTCCCCATATATATGTATGGAGTGGAGTTTGCAACTGAAAAGAAACTTTCTGTTCCCAACAAACTTGGTGAAGGAAGGCTTTCACACGCACTTATCTCTCAGAACTGAGCATGTGGAGAGACGTTCGTTCATCTAGAACAAAGGGAACGGCTTGCAGAAGAATCTTTTACTCTGGTTTCTCAGTCTGTTTCCTAGTGCCGGTTGGAAGTTCCTGCAGTTTTCACTGTAAAACCTGTTTGGAGCAAGTACTTCCCCATATATATGTATGGAGAGGAGTTTGCAACTGAAAAGAAACTTTGTGTTCCCAACAAGCTAGGTGAAGGACGGCTTTCACACACTTATCTCTCAGAACTGAGCATGTGGAGAGACGTTCGTTCATCTAGCACAAAGGGAACGGGTTGCAGGATAATCTTTTACTCTGGTTTCTCAGTCTGTTTCTTAGTGCCGGTTTGAAGTTCTTGCAGTTTTCACTGTAAAACCGGGTTGGAGCTAGTACTTCCCCATATATATGTATGGAGTGGAGTTTGCAACTGAAAAGAAACTTTGTGTTCCCAACAAGCTAGGTGAAGGACGGCTTTCACACACACATATCTCTCAGAACTGAGCAAGAGGAGAGACGTTCGTTCATCTAGTACAAAGGGAACGGCTTGCAGGGGAATCTTTTACTCTGGTTTCTCAGTCTGTTTCCTAGTGCCGGTTTGAAGTTCTTGCAGTTTTCACTGTAAAACCGGGTTGGAGCTAGTACTTCCCCATATATATGTATGGAGTGGAGTTTGCAACTGAAAAGAAACTTTGTGTTCCCAACAAGCTAGGTGAAGGACGGCTTTCACACACACTTATCTCTCAGAACTGAGCATGTGGAGAGACGTTCGTTCATCTGACACAAAGGGAACGGGTTGCAGGGGAATCTTTTACTCTGGATTCTCAGTCTGTTTCCTAGTGCCGGTTTGAAATTCCGGCAGTTTTCACTGTAAAACCGAGTTGGAGCTAGTACCACCCCATATATATGTATGGAGTGGAGTTTGCAACTGAAAAGAAACTTTGTGTTCCCACAAGCTAGTTGAAGGACGGCATTCACACACACTTATCTCTCAGAACTGAGCATGTGGAGAGACGTTCGTTCATCTAGCACAAAGGGAACGGGTTGCAGGAGAATCTTTTACTCTGGTTTCTCAGTCTGTTTCCTAGTGCCGGTTGGAAGTTCCTGCAGTTTTCACTGTAAAACCGAGTTGGAGCTAGTACTTCCCCATATATATGTATGGAGTGGAGTTTGCAACTGAAAAGAAACTTTGTGTTCCCCACAAGCTAGGTGAAGGACGGCTTTCACACACACTTAACTCTCAGAACTGAGCATGTGGAGAGACGTTCGTTCAACTAGCACAAAGCGAACGGGTTGCAGGGGAATCTTTTACTCTGGTTTCTCAGTCTGTTTCCTAGTGCCGGTTTGAAGTTCCGGCAGTTTTCACTGTAAAACCGAGTTGGAGCTAGTACCACCCCATATATATGTATGGAGTGGAGTTTGCAACTGAAAAGAAACTTTGGGTTCCCACAAGCTAGGTGAAGGACGGCATTCACACACACTTATCTCTCAGAACTGAGCATGTGGAGAGACGTTCGTTCATCTAGCACAAAGGGAACGGGTTGCAGGAGAATCTTTTACTCTGGTTTCTCAGTCTGTTTCCTAATGTCGGTTGGACGTTCCTGCAGTTTTCACTGTAAAACCGAGTTGGAGCTTGTACTTCCCCATATATATGTATGGAGTGGAGTTTGCAACTGAAAAGAAACTTTCTGTTCCCAACAAACTTGGTGAAGGAAGGCTTTCACACGCACTTATCTCTCAGAACTGAGCATGTGGAGAGACGTTCGTTCATCTAGAACAAAGGGAACGGCTTGCAGAAGAATCTTTTACTCTGGTTTCTCAGTCTGTTTCCTAGTGCCGGTTGGAAGTTCCTGCAGTTTTCACTGTAAAACCTGTTTGGAGCAAGTACTTCCCCATATATATGTATGGAGAGGAGTTTGCAACTGAAAAGAAACTTTGTGTTCCCAACAAGCTAGGTGAAGGACGGCTTTCACACACTTATCTCTCAGAACTGAGCATGTGGAGAGACGTTCGTTCATCTAGCACAAAGGGAACGGGTTGCAGGATAATCTTTTACTCTGGTTTCTCAGTCTGTTTCTTAGTGCCGGTTTGAAGTTCTTGCAGTTTTCACTGTAAAACCGGGTTGGAGCTAGTACTTCCCCATATATATGTATGGAGTGGAGTTTGCAACTGAAAAGAAACTTTGTGTTCCCAACAAGCTAGGTGAAGGACGGCTTTCACACACACATATCTCTCAGAACTGAGCAAGAGGAGAGACGTTCGTTCATCTAGTACAAAGGGAACGGCTTGCAGGGGAATCTTTTACTCTGGTTTCTCAGTCTGTTTCCTAGTGCCGGTTTGAAGTTCTTGCAGTTTTCACTGTAAAACCGGGTTGGAGCTAGTACTTCCCCATATATATGTATGGAGTGGAGTTTGCAACTGAAAAGAAACTTTGTGTTCCCAACAAGCTAGGTGAAGGACGGCTTTCACACACACTTATCTCTCAGAACTGAGCATGTGGAGATACGTTCGTTCATCTGACACAAAGGGAACGGGTTGCAGGGGAATCTTTTATTCTGGATTCTCAGTCTGTTTCCTAGTGCCGGTTTGAAATTCCGGCAGTTTTCACTGTAAAACCGAGTTGGAGCTAGTACCACCCCATATATATGTATGGAGTGGAGTTTGCAACTGAAAAGAAACTTTGTGTTCCCACAAGCTAGTTGAAGGACGGCATTCACACACACTTATCTCTCAGAACTGAGCATGTGGAGAGACGTTCGTTCATCTAGCACAAAGGGAACGGGTTGCAGGAGAATCTTTTACTCTGGTTTCTCAGTCTGTTTCCTAATGTCGGTTGGACGTTCCTGCAGTTTTCACTGTAAAACCGAGTTGGAGCTTGTACTTCCCCATATATATGTATGGAGTGGAGTTTGCAACTGAAAAGAAACTTTCTGTTCCCAACAAACTTGGTGAAGGAAGGCTTTCACACGCACTTATCTCTCAGAACTGAGCATGTGGAGAGACGTTCGTTCATCTAGAACAAAGGGAACGGCTTGCAGAAGAATCTTTTACTCTGGTTTCTCAGTCTGTTTCCTAGTGCCGGTTGGAAGTTCCTGCAGTTTTCACTGTAAAACCTGTTTGGAGCAAGTACTTCCCCATATATATGTATGGAGAGGAGTTTGCAACTGAAAAGAAACTTTGTGTTCCCAACAAGCTAGGTGAAGGACGGCTTTCACACACTTATCTCTCAGAACTGAGCATGTGGAGAGACGTTCGTTCATCTAGCACAAAGGGAACGGGTTGCAGGATAATCTTTTACTCTGGTTTCTCAGTCTGTTTCTTAGTGCCGGTTTGAAGTTCTTGCAGTTTTCACTGTAAAACCGGGTTGGAGCTAGTACTTCCCCATATATATGTATGGAGTGGAGTTTGCAACTGAAAAGAAACTTTGTGTTCCCAACAAGCTAGGTGAAGGACGGCTTTCACACACACATATCTCTCAGAACTGAGCAAGAGGAGAGACGTTCGTTCATCTAGTACAAAGGGAACGGCTTGCAGGGGAATCTTTTACTCTGGTTTCTCAGTCTGTTTCCTAGTGCCGGTTTGAAGTTCTTGCAGTTTTCACTGTAAAACCGGGTTGGAGCTAGTACTTCCCCATATATATGTATGGAGTGGAGTTTGCAACTGAAAAGAAACTTTGTGTTCCCAACAAGCTAGGTGAAGGACGGCTTTCACACACACTTATCTCTCAGAACTGAGCATGTGGAGAGACGTTCGTTCATCTGACACAAAGGGAACGGGTTGCAGGGGAATCTTTTACTCTGGATTCTCAGTCTGTTTCCTAGTGCCGGTTTGAAATTCCGGCAGTTTTCACTGTAAAACCGAGTTGGAGCTAGTACCACCCCATATATATGTATGGAGTGGAGTTTGCAACTGAAAAGAAACTTTGTGTTCCCACAAGCTAGTTGAAGGACGGCATTCACACACACTTATCTCTCAGAACTGAGCATGTGGAGAGACGTTCGTTCATCTAGCACAAAGGGAACGGGTTGCAGGAGAATCTTTTACTCTGGTTTCTCAGTCTGTTTCCTAGTGCCGGTTGGAAGTTCCTGCAGTTTTCACTGTAAAACCGAGTTGGAGCTAGTACTTCCCCATATATATGTATGGAGTGGAGTTTGCAACTGAAAAGAAACTTTGTGTTCCCCACAAGCTAGGTGAAGGACGGCTTTCACACACACTTAACTCTCAGAACTGAGCATGTGGAGAGACGTTCGTTCAACTAGCACAAAGCGAACGGGTTGCAGGGGAATCTTTTACTCTGGTTTCTCACTCTGTTTCCTAGTGCCGGTTGGAAGTTCCTGCAGTTTTCACTGTAAAACAGAGTTGGAGCTAGTACCTCCCCATATATATGTATGGATTGGAGTTTGCAACTGAAAAGAAACTTTGTGTTCCCAACAAGCTAGGTGAAGGACGGCTTTCACACACCTTTATCTCTCAGAACTGAGCATGTGGAGAGACGTTCGTTCATCTAGCACAAAGGGAACGGGTTGCAGGATAATCTTTTACTCTGGTTTCTCACTCTGTTTCCTAGTGCCGGTTGGAAGTTCCTGCAGTTTTCACTGTAAAACCGAGTTGGAGCTAGTACTTCCCCATATATATGTATGGAGTGGAGTTTGCAACTGAAAAGAAACTTTGTGTTCCCAACATGCTAGGTGAAGGACGGCTTTCACACACACATATCTCTCAGAACTGAGCATGTGGAGAGACGTTCGTTCATCTAGAACAAAGGGAACGGCTTGCAGGGGAATCTTTTACTCTGGTTTCTCAGTCTGTTTCCTAGTGCCGGTTTGAAGTTCTTGCAGTTTTCACTGTAAAACCGGGTTGGAGCTAGTACTTCCCCATATATATGTATGGGGTGGAGTTTGCAACTGAAAAGAAACTTTGTGTTCCCAACAAGCTAGGTGAAGGACGGCTTTCACACACACTTATCTCTCAGAACTGAGCATGTGGAGAGACGTTCGTTCATCTAGCACAAAGGGAACGGGTTGCAGGGGAATCTTTTACTCTGGATTCTCAGTCTGTTTCCTAGTGCCGGTTTGAAGTTCCGGCAGTTTTCACTGTAAAACCGAGTTGGAGCTAGTACCACCCCATATATATGTATGGAGTGGAGTTTGCAACTGAAAAGAAACTTTGTGTTCCCACAAGCTAGGTGAAGGACGGCATTCACACACACTTATCTCTCAGAACTGAGCATGTGGAGAGACGTTCGTTCATCTAGCACAAAGGGAACGGGTTGCAGGAGAATCTTTTACTCTGGTTTCTCAGTCTGTTTCCTAATGTCGGTTGGACGTTCCTGCAGTTTTCACTGTAAAACCGAGTTGGAGCTTGTACTTCCCCATATATATGTATGGAGTGGAGTTTGCAACTGAAAAGAAACTTTCTGTTCCCAACAAACTTGGTGAAGGAAGGCTTTCACACGCACTTATCTCTCAGAACTGAGCATGTGGAGAGACGTTCGTTCATCTAGAACAAAGGGAACGGCTTGCAGAAGAATCTTTTACTCTGGTTTCTCAGTCTGTTTCCTAGTGCCGGTTGGAAGTTCCTGCAGTTTTCACTGTAAAACCTGTTTGGAGCAAGTACTTCCCCATATATATGTATGGAGAGGAGTTTGCAACTGAAAAGAAACTTTGTGTTCCCAACAAGCTAGGTGAAGGACGGCTTTCACACACTTATCTCTCAGAACTGAGCATGTGGAGAGACGTTCGTTCATCTAGCACAAAGGGAACGGGTTGCAGGATAATCTTTTACTCTGGTTTCTCAGTCTGTTTCTTAGTGCCGGTTTGAAGTTCTTGCAGTTTTCACTGTAAAACCGGGTTGGAGCTAGTACTTCCCCATATATATGTATGGAGTGGAGTTTGCAACTGAAAAGAAACTTTGTGTTCCCAACAAGCTAGGTGAAGGACGGCTTTCACACACACATATCTCTCAGAACTGAGCAAGAGGAGAGACGTTCGTTCATCTAGTACAAAGGGAACGGCTTGCAGGGGAATCTTTTACTCTGGTTTCTCAGTCTGTTTCCTAGTGCCGGTTTGAAGTTCTTGCAGTTTTCACTGTAAAACCGGGTTGGAGCTAGTACTTCCCCATATATATGTATGGAGTGGAGTTTGCAACTGAAAAGAAACTTTGTGTTCCCAACAAGCTAGGTGAAGGACGGCTTTCACACACACTTATCTCTCAGAACTGAGCATGTGGAGAGACGTTCGTTCATCTGACACAAAGGGAACGGGTTGCAGGGGAATCTTTTACTCTGGATTCTCAGTCTGTTTCCTAGTGCCGGTTTGAAATTCCGGCAGTTTTCACTGTAAAACCGAGTTGGAGCTAGTACCACCCCATATATATGTATGGAGTGGAGTTTGCAACTGAAAAGAAACTTTGTGTTCCCACAAGCTAGTTGAAGGACGGCATTCACACACACTTATCTCTCAGAACTGAGCATGTGGAGAGACGTTCGTTCATCTAGCACAAAGGGAACGGGTTGCAGGAGAATCTTTTACTCTGGTTTCTCAGTCTGTTTCCTAGTGCCGGTTGGAAGTTCCTGCAGTTTTCACTGTAAAACCGAGTTGGAGCTAGTACTTCCCCATATATATGTATGGAGTGGAGTTTGCAACTGAAAAGAAACTTTGTGTTCCCCACAAGCTAGGTGAAGGACGGCTTTCACACACACTTAACTCTCAGAACTGAGCATGTGGAGAGACGTTCGTTCAACTAGCACAAAGCGAACGGGTTGCAGGGGAATCTTTTACTCTGGTTTCTCAGTCTGTTTCCTAGTGCCGGTTGGAAGTTCCTGCAGTTTTCACTGTAAAACCGAGTTGGAGCTAGTACTTCCCCATATATATGTATGGAGTGGAGTTTGCAACTGAAAAGAAACTTTGTGTTCACAACATGCTAGGTGAAGGACGGCTTTCACACACACTTACCTCTCAGAACTGAGCATGTGGAGAGACGTTCGTTGAACTAGCACAAAGGGAACGGGTTGCAGGGGAATCTTTTACTCTGGTTTCTCAGTCTGTTTCCTAGTGCCGGTTGGAAGTTCCTGCAGTTTTCACTGTAAAACCGAGTTGGAGCTAGTACTTCCCCATATATATGTATGGAGTGGAGTTTGCTACTGAAAAGAAACTTTGTGTTCCCAACAAGCTAGGTGAAGGACGGCTTTCACACACACTTATCTCTCAGAAATGAGCATGTGGAGAGACGTTCGTTCATCTAGCACAAAGGGAACGGGTTACAGGAGAAACTTTTACTCTGGTTTCTCATTCTGTTTCCTAGTGCCGGTTTGAAGTTCCTGCAGTTTTCACTGTAAAACCGGGTTGGAGCTAGTACCTCCCCATATATATGTATGGAGTGGAGTTTGCAACTGAAAAGAAACTTTGTGTTCCCACCAAGCTAGGTGAAGGACGGCTTTCACACACCTTTATCTCTCAGAACTGAGCATGTGGAGAGACGTTCGTTCATCTAGCACAAATGGAACGGGTTGCAGGATAATCTTTTACTCTGGTTTCTCACTCTGTTTCCTAGTGCCGGTTGGAATTTCCTGCAGTTTTCACTGTAAAACCGAGTTGGAGCTAGTACTTCCCCATATATATGTATGGAGTGGAGTTTGCAACTGAAAAGAAACTTTGTGTTCCCAACAAGCTAGGTGAAGGACGGCTTTCACACACACATATCTCTCAGAACTGAGCATGTGGAGAGACGTTCGTTCATCTAGAACAAAGGGAACGGCTTGCAGGGGAATCTTTTACTCTGGTTTCTCAGTCTGTTTCCTAGTGCCGGTTTGAAGTTCTTGCAGTTTTCACTGTAAAACCGGGTTGGAGCTAGTACTTCCCCATATATATGTATGGGGTGGAGTTTGCAACTGAAAAGAAACTTTGTGTTCCCAACAAGCTAGGTGAAGGACGGCTTTCACACACACTTATCTCTCAGAACTGAGCATGTGGAGAGAAGTTCGTTCATCTAGCACAAAGGGAACGGGTTGCAGGGGAATCTTTTACTCTGGATTCTCAGTCTGTTTCCTAGTGCCGGTTTGAAGTTCTTGCAGTTTTCACTGTAAAACCGGGTTGGAGCTAGTACTTCCCCATATATATGTATGGATTGGAGTTTGCAACTGAAAAGAATCTTTGTGTTCCCAACAAGCTAGGTGAAGGACGGCTTTCACACACACTTATCTCTCAGAACTGAGCATGTGGAGAGACGTTCGTTCATCTAGCACAAAGGGAACGGGTTGCAGGGGAATCTTTTACTCTGGATTCTCAGTCTGTTTTCTAGTGCCGGTTTGAAATTCCGGCAGTTTTCACTGTAAAACCGAGTTGGAGCTAGTACCACCCCATATATATGTATGGAGTGGAGTTTGCAACTGAAAAGAAACTTTGTGTTCCCACAAGCTAGGTGAAGGACGGCATTCACACACACTTATCTCTCAGAACTGAGCATGTGGAGAGACGTTCGTTCATCTAGCACAAAGGGAACGGGTTGCAGGAGAATCTTTTACTCTGGATCCTCAGTCTGTTTCCTAGTGCCGGTTTGAAGTTCTTGCAGTTTTCACTGTAAAACCGGGTTGGAGCTAGTACTTCCCCATATATATGTATGGAGTGGAGTTTGCAACTGAAAAGAAACTTTGTGTTCCCAACAAGCTAGGTGAAGGACGGCTTTCACACACACTTATCTCTCAGAACTGAGCATGTGGAGAGACGTTCGTTCATCTAGCACAAAGGGAACGGGTTGCAGGGGAATCTTTTACTCTGGATTCTCAGTCTGTTTTCTAGTGCTGGTTTGAAATTCCGGCAGTTTTCACTGTAAAACCGAGTTGGAGCTAGTACCACCCCATATATATGTATGGAGTGGAGTTTGCAACTGAAAAGAAACTTTGTGTTCCCACAAGCTAGGTGAAGGACGGCATTCACACACACTTATCTCTCAGAACTGAGCATGTGGAGAGACGTTCGTTCATCTAGCACAAAGGGAACGGGTTGCAGGAGAAACTTTTACTCTGGTTTCTCAGTCTGTTTCCTAGTGCCGGTTGGAAGTTCCTGCAGTTTTCACTGTAAACCCGAGTTGGAGCTAGTACTACCCCATATATATGTATGGAGTGGTGTTTGCAACTGAAAAGAAACTTTGTGTTCCCCACAAGCTAGGTGAAGGACGGCTTTCACACACACTTATCTCTCAGAACTGAGCATGTGGAGAGACGTTCGTTCAACTAGCACAAAGCGAACGGGCTGCAGGAGAATCTTTTACTCTGGTTTCTCAGTCTGTTTCCTAGTGCCGGTTGGAAGTTCCTGCAGTTTTCACTGTAAAACCGAGTTGGAGCTAGTACTTCCCCATATATATGTATGGAGTGGAGTTTGCAACTGAAAAGAAACTTTGTGTTCCCAACATGCTAGGTGAAGGACGGCTTTCAAACACACTTATCTCTCAGAACTGAGCATGTGGAGAGACGTTCGTTGAACTAGCACAAAGGGAACGGGTTGCAGGAGAATCTTTTACTCTGGTTTCTCAGTCTGTTTCCTAGTGCCGGTTGGAAGTTCCTGCAGTTTTCACTGTAAAACCGGGTTGGAGCTAGTACCTCCCCATATATATGTATGGAGTGGAGTTTGCAACTGAAAAGAAACTTTGTGTTCCCAACAAGCTAGGTGAAGGACGGCTTTCACACACACTTATCTCTCAGAACTGAGCATGTGGAGATACGTTCGTTCAACTAGCACAAATAGAACTGGTTGCAGGAGAAACATTTACTCTGGTTTCTCAGTCTGTTTCCTAGTGCCAATTTGAAGTTCCTGCAATTTTTACTGTAAAACCGAATTGGAGCTAGTACCTCACCATATATATGTATGGAGTGGAGTTTGCTACTGAAAAGAAACTTTGTGTTCCCAACAAGCTAGGTGAAGGACGGCTTTCACACACACTTATCTCTCAGAAATGAGCATGTGGAGAGACGTTAGTTCATCTAGCACAAAGGGAACGGGTTACAGTAGTATCTTTTTCTCTGTTTTCTCAGTCTGTTTCCTAGTGCCGGTTTGAAGTTCCTGCAGTTTTCACTGTAAAACCGAGTTGGAGCTAGTACCTCCCCATATATATGTATGGAGTGGAGTTTGCAACTGAAAAGAAACTTTGTGTTCCCAACAAGCTAGGTGAAGCACGGCTTTCACACACACTTATCTCTCAGAACTGAGCATGTGGAGAGACGTTCGTTCATCTAGCACAAATGGAACGGGTTGCAGGAGAATCTTTTACTCTGGTTTCTCAGTCTGTTTTCTATTGTCGGTTTGAAGTTCCTGCAGTTTTCACTGTAAAAACGGGTTGGAGCTAGTACCTCCCCATATATATGTATGGAGTGGAGTTTGCAACTGAAAAGAATCTTTGTGTTCCCAGCAAGCTACGTGAAGGACGGCTTTCACACACACTTATCTCTCACAACTGAGCATGTGGAGAGACGTTCGTTCATCTAGAACAAAGTGAACGGCTTGCAGGAGTATCTTTCACTCTGGTTTCTCAGTCTGTTTCCTAGTGCCGGTTTGAAGTTCCTGCAGTTTTCACTGTAAAACCGGGTTGGAGCTAGTACCTCCCCATATATATGTATGGAGTGGAATTTGCAACTGAATAGAAACATTTTGTTCCCAACAAGCTAGGTGAAGGACGGCTTTCACACACACTTATCTCTCAGAACTGAGCATGTGGAGAGACGTTCGTTCATCTAGCACTAATGGAACGGGTTGCAGGAGAATTTTTTTCTCTGGTTTCTCAGTCTGTTTTCTAGTGCCGGTTTGAAGTTCCTGCAGTTTTCACTGTAAAACCGGGTTGGAGCTAGTACTTCCCCATATATATGTATGGAGTGGAGTTTGCAACTGAAAAGAAACTTTGTGTTCCCAACAAGATAGGTGAAGAACGGCTTTCACACACACTTATCTCTCAGAACTGAGCATGTGGAGAGACGTTCGTTCATCTAGCACAAAGGGAACGGGTTGCTGGAGAAACTTTTACTCTGGATTCTCAGTCTGTTTCCTAGTGCCGGTTTGAAATTCCTGCAGTTTTCACTGTAAAACCGAGTTGGAGCTAGTACTTCCCCATATATATGTATGGAGTGGAGTTTGCAACTGAAAAGAAACTTTGTGTTCCCAACAAGCTAGGTGAAGGACGGCTTTCACACACACTTATCTCTCGGAAATGAGCATGTGGAGAGACGTTCGTTCATCTAGCACAAAGGGAACGGGTTACAGTAGAAACTTTTACTGTGGTTTCTCAGTCTGTTTCCTAGTGCCGGTTTGAAATTCCTGCAGTTTTCACTGTAAAACCGAGTTGGAGATAGTACCTCCCCATATATATGTATGGAGTGGAGTTTGCAACTGAAAAGAAACTTTGTGTTCCCAACAAGCTAGGTGAAGGACGGCTTTCACACACACTTATCTCTCAGAACTGAGCATGTGGAGAGACGTTCGTTCAAATAGCACAAATGGAACTGGTTGCAGGAGAAACATTTTCTCTGGTTTCTCAGTCTGTTTCCTAGTGCCGATTTGAAGTTCCTGCAATTTTTACTGTAAAACCGAATTGGAGCTAGTACCTCACCATATATATGTATGGAGTGGAGTTTGCAACTGAAAAGAAACTTTGTGTTCCCAACAAGCTAGGTGAAGGACGGCTTTCACACACACTTATCTCTCAGAAATGAGCATGTGGAGAGACGTTCGTTCATCTAGCACAAAGGGAACGGGTTACAGGAGAATCTTTTACTCTGGTTTCTCAGTCTGTTTCCTAGTGCCGGTTTGAAGTTCCTGCAGTTTTCACTGTAAAACCGAGTTGGAGCTAGTACCTCCCCATATATATGTATGGAGTGGAGTTTGCAACTGAAAAGAAACTTTGTGTTCCCAACATGCTAGGTGAAGGACGGCTTTCACACACACTTATCTCTCAGAACTGAGCATGTGGAGAGACGTTCCTTCATCTAGCACAAATGGAACGGGTTGCAGGAGAATCTTTTACTCTGGTTTCTCAGTCTGTTTTCTAGTGTCGGTTTGAATTTCCTGCAGTTTTCACTGTAAAATCGGGTTGGAGCTAGTACCTCCCCATATATATGTATGGAGTGGAGTTTGCAACTGAAAAGAATCTTTGTGTTCCCAGCAAGCTAGGTGAAGGACGGCTTTCACACACACATATCTCTCAGAACTGAGCAAGTGGAGAGACGTTCGTTCATCTAGAACAAAGGGAACGGCTTGCAGGGGAATCTTTTACTCTGGTTTCTCAGTCTGTTTCCTAGTGCCGGTTTGAAGTTCTTGCAGTTTTCACTGTAAAACCGGGTTGGAGCTAGTACTTCCCCATATATATGTATGGAGTGGAGTTTGCAACTGAAAAGAAACTTTGTGTTCCCAACAAGCTAGGTGAAGGACGGCTTTCACACACACTTATCTCTCAGAACTGAGCATGTGGAGAGACGTTCGTTCATCTAGCACAAAGGGAACGGGTTGCAGGGGAATCTTTTACTCTGGATTCTCAGTCTGTTTTCTAGTGCCGGTTTGAAATTCCGGCAGTTTTCACTGTAAAACCGAGTTGGAGCTAGTACCACCCCATATATAAGTATGGAGTGGAGTTTGCAACTGAAAAGAAACTTTGTGTTCCCACAAGCTAGGTGAAGGACGGCATTCACACACACTTATCTCTCAGAACTGAGCATGTGGAGAGACGTTCGTTCATCTAGCACAAAGGGAACGGGTTGCAGGAGAATCTTTTACTCTGGTTTCTCAGTCTGTTTCCTAGTGCCGGTTGGAAGTTCCTGCAGTTTTCACTGTAAAACCGAGTTGGAGCTAGTACTACACCATATATATGTATGGAGTGGAGTTTGCAACTGAAAAGAAACTTTGTGTTCCCCACAAGCTAGGTGAAGGACGGCTTTCACACACACTTATCTCTCAGAACTGAGCATGTGGAGAGACGTTCGTTCAACTAGCACAAAGCGAACGGGTTGCAGGAGAATCTTTTACTCTGGTTTCTCAGTCTGTTTCCTAGTGCCGGTTGGAAGTTCCTGCAGTTTTCACTGTAAAACCGAGTTGGAGCTAGTACTTCCCCATATATATGTATGGAGTGGAGTTTGCAACTGAAAAGAAACTTTGTGTTCCCAACATGCTAGGTGAAGGACGGCTTTCACACACACTTATCTCTCAGAACTGAGCATGTGGAGAGACGTTCGTTGAACTAGCACAAAGGGAAAGGGTTGCAGGAGAATCTTTTACTCTGGTTTCTCAGTCTGTTTCCTAGTGCCGGTTGGAAGTTCCTGCAGTTTTCACTGTAAAACCGAGTTGGAGCTAGTACTTCCCCATATATATGTATGGAGTGGAGTTTGCTACTGAAAAGAAACTTTGTGTTCCCAACAAGCTAGGTGAAGGACGGCTTTCACACACACTTATCTCTCAGAAATGAGCATGTGGAGAGACGTTCGTTCATCTAGCACAAAGGGAACGGGTTACAGTAGAATCTTTTTCTCTGTTTTCTCAGTCTGTTTCCTAGTGCCGGTTTGAAGTTCCTGCAGTTTTCACTGTAAAACCGGGTTGGAGCTAGTACTTCCCCATATATATGTATGGAGTGGAATTTGCAACTGAAAAGAAACTTTGTGTTCCCAACAAGCTAGGTGAAGGACGGCTTTCACACACACTTATCTCTCAGAACTGAGCATGTGGAGAGACGTTCGTTCAACTAGCACAAATAGAACTGGTTGCAGGAGAAACATTTACTCTGGTTTCTCAGTCTGTTTCCAAGTGCCGATTTGAAGTTCCTGCAATTTTTACTGTAAAACCGAATTGGAGCTAGTACCTCACCATATATATGTATGGATTGGAGTTTGCAACTGAAAAGAAACTTTGTGTTCCCAACAAGCTAGGTGAAGGACGGCTTTCACACACACTTATCTCTCAGAAATGAGCATGTGGAGAGACGTTAGTTCATCTAGCACAAAGGGAACGGGTTACAGTAGAATCTTTTTCTCTGTTTTCTCAGTCTGTTTCCTAGTGCCGGTATGAAGTTCCTGCAGTTTTCACTGTAAAACCGAGTTGGAGCTAGTACCTCCCCATATATATGTATGGAGTGGAGTTTGCAACTGAAAAGAAACTTTGTGTTCCCAACAAGCTAGGTGAAGCACGGCTTTCACACACACTTATCTCTCAGAACTGAGCATGTGGAGAGACGTTCGTTCATCTAGCACAAATGGAACGGGTTGCAGGAGAATCTTTTACTCTGGTTTCTCAGTCTGTTTTCTATTGTCGGTTTGAAGTTCCTGCAGTTTTCACTGTAAAACGGGTTGGAGCTAGTACCTCCCCATATATATGTATGGAGTGGAGTTTGCAACTGAAAAGAATCTTTGTGTTCCCAGCAAGCTACGTGAAGGACGGCTTTCACACACACTTATCTCTCACAACTGAGCATGTGGAGAGACTTTCGTTCATCTAGCACAAAGGGAACGGGTTGCAGGAGAAACTTTTACTCTGGTTTCTCAGTCTGTTTCCTAGTGCCGATTGGAAGTTCCTGCAGTTTTCACTGTAAAACCGAGTTGGATCTAGTACTTCACCATATATATGTATGGACTGGTGTTTGTAACTTAAAAGAAAGTTTGTGTTCCGAACAAGCTAGGTGAAGGACGGCTTTCACACACACTTATCTCTCAGAACTGAGCATGTGGAGAGTCGTTCGTTCATCTAGAACAAAGTGAACGGCTTGCAGGAGTATCTTTCACTCTGGTTTCTCAGTCCGTTTCCTAGTGCCGGTTTGAAGTTCCTGCAGTTTTCACTGTAAAACCGGGTTGGAGCTAGTACCTCCCCATATATATGTATGGAGTGGAATTTGCAACTGAATAGAAACATTTTGTTCCCAACAAGCTAGGTGAAGGACGGCTTTCACACACACTTATCTCTCAGAACTGAGCATGTGGAGAGACGTTCGTTCATCTAGCACTAATGGAACGGGTTGCAGGAGAATTTTTTTCTCTGGATTCTCAGTCTGTTTTCTAGTGCCGGTTTGAAGTTCCTGCAGTTTTCACTGTAAAACCGGGTTGGAGCTAGTACTTCCCCATATATATGTATGGAGTGGAGTTTGCAACTGAAAAGAAACTTTGTGTTCCCAACAAGCTAGGTGAAGAACGGCTTTCACACACACTTATCTCTCAGAACTGAGCATGTGGAGAGACGTTCGTTCATCTAGCACAAAGGGAACGGGTTGCTGGAGAAACTTTTACTCTGGATTCTCAGTCTGTTTCCTAGTGCCGGTTTGAAATTCCTGCAGTTTTCACTGTAAAACCGAGTTGGAGCTAGTACTTCCCCATATATATGTATGGAGTGGAGTTTGCAACTGAAAAGAAACTTTGTGTTCCCAACAAGCTAGGTGAAGGACGGCTTTCACACACACTTATCTCTCGGAAATGAGCATGTGGAGAGACGTTCGTTCATCTAGCACAAAGGGAACGGGTTACAGTAGAATCTTTTACTGTGGTTTCTCAGTCTGTTTCCTAGTGCCGGTTTGAAGTTCCTGCAGATTTCACTGTAAAACCGAGTTGGAGATAGTACCTCCCCATATATATGTATGGAGTGGAGTTTGAAACTGAAAAGAAACTTTGTGTTCCCAACAAGCTAGGTGAAGGACGGCTTTCACACACACTTATCTCTCAGAACTGAGCATGTGGAGAGACGTTCGTTCAAATAGCACAAATGGAACTGGTTGCAGGAGAAACATTTTCTCTGGTTTCTCAGTCTGTTTCCTAGTGCCGATTTGAAGTTCCTGCAATTTTTACTGTAAAACCGAATTGGAGCTAGTACCTTACCATATATATGTATGGAGTGGAGTTTGCAACTGAAAAGAAACTTTGTGTTCCCAACAAGCTAGGTGAAGGACGGCTTTCACACACACTTATCTCTCAGAAATGAGCATGTGGAGAGACGTTCGTTCATCTATCACAAAGGGAACGGGTTACAGGAGAATCTTTTACTCTGGTTTCTCAGTCTGTTTCCTAGTGCCGGTTTGAAGTTCCTGCAGTTTTCACTGTAAAACCGAGTTGGAGCTAGTACCTCCCCATATATATGTATGGAGTGGAGTTTGCAACTGAAAAGAAACTTTGTGTTCCCAACATGCTAGGTGAAGGACGGCTTTCACACACACTTATCTCTCAGAACTGAGCATGTGGAGAGACGTTCCTTCATCTAGCACAAATGGAACGGGTTGCAGGAGAATCTTTTACTCTGGTTTCTCAGTCTGTTTTCTAGTGTCGGTTTGAATTTCCTGCAGTTTTCACTGTAAAAACGGGTTGGAGCTAGTACCTCCCCATATATATGTATGGAGTGGGGTTTGCAACTGAAAAGAATCTTTGTGTTCCCAGCAAGCTAGGTGAAGGACGGCTTTTACCAGCACTTATCTCTCAGAACTGAGCATGTGGAGAGACGTTCGTTCATCTAGCACAAAGGGAACGGGTTGTCGGAGAAACATTTACTCTGGATTCTCAGTCTGTTTCCTAGTGCCGGTTTGAAGTTCCGGCAGTTTTCACTGTAAAACCGAGTTGGAGCTAGTACCTCCCCATATATATGTATGGAGTGGAGTTTGCAACTGAAAAGAAACTTTGTGTTCCCAACAAGCTAGGGGAAGGACGGCTTTCACACACACTTATCTCTCAGAAATGAGCCTGTGGAGAGACGTTCGTTCATCTAGCACTAAGGGAACGGGTTGCAGGAGAAACTTTTACTCTTGTTTCTCAGTCTGTTTCCTAGTGCCGGTTTGAAGTTCCTGCAGTTTTCACTGTAAAACAGATTTGGAGCTAGTACCTCCCCATATATATGTATGGAGTGGAGTTTGCAACTGAAAAGAAACTTTGTGTTCCCAACCACCTAGGTGAAGGACGGCTTTCACATACTCATATCTCTCAGAACTGAGCATGTGGAGAGACGTTCGTTCATCTAGCGCAAAAAGAACGGGTTGCAGTAGAAACTTTTACTCTGGTTTCTCAGTCTGTTTCCTAGTGACGGTTTGAAGTTCCGGCAGTTTTCACTGTAAAACCGAGTTGGAGCTAGTACCTCCCCATGTATATGTATGGAGTGTAGTTTGCAACTGAAAAGAAACTTTGTGTTCCGAACAAGCTAGGAGAAAGACGGCTTTCACACACACTTATCTCTCAGAACTGAGCATGTGGAGAGACGTTCGTTCATCTAGAACAAAGGGAACGTGTCGCAGGTGAAACTTTTACTCTGGTTTCTCAGTCTGTTTTCTATTGTCGGTTTGAAGTTCCTGCAGTTTTCACTGTAAAAACGGGTTGGAGCTAGTACCTCCCCATATATATGTATGGAGTGGAGTTTGCAACTGAAAAGAATCTTTGTGTTCCCAGCAAGCTACGTGAAGGACGGCTTTCACACACACTTATCTCTCAGAACTGAGCATGTGGAGAGTCGTTCGTTCATCTAGCACTAATGGAACGGGTTGCAGGAGAATTTTTTTCTCTGCTTTCTCAGTCTGTTTTCTAGTGCCGGTTTGAAGTTCCTGCAGTTTTCACTGTAAAACCGGGTTGGAGCTAGTACTTCCCCATATATATGTATGGAGTGGAGTTTGCAACTGAAAAGAAACTTTGTGTTCCCAACAAGCTAGGTGAAGAACGGCTTTCACACACACTTATCTCTCAGAACTGAGCATGTGGAGAGACGTTCGTTCATCTAGCACAAAGGGAACGGGTTGCTGGAGAAACTTTTACTCTGGATTCTCAGTCTGTTTCCTAGTGCCGGTTTGAAATTCCTGCAGTTTTCACTGTAAAACAGAGTTGGAGCTAGTACTTCCCCATATATATGTATGGAGTGGAGTTTGCAACTGAAAAGAAACTATGTGTTCCCAACAAGCTAGGTGAAGGACGGCTTTCACACACACTTATCTCTCGGAAATGAGCATGTGGAGAGACGTTCGTTCATCTAGCACAAAGGGAACGGGTTACAGTAGAATCTTTTACTGTGGTTTCTCAGTCTGTTTCCTAGTGCCGGTTTGAAGTTCCTGCAGATTTCACTGTAAAACCGAGTTGGAGATAGTACCTCCCCATATATATGTATGGAGTGGAGTTTGAAACTCAAAAGAAACTTTGTGTTCCCAACAAGCTAGGTGAAGGACGGCTTTCACACACACTTATCTCTCAGAACTGAGCATGTGGAGAGACGTTCGTTCAAATAGCACAAATGGAACTGGTTGCAGGAGAAACATTTACTCTGGTTTCTCAGTCTGTTTCCTAGTGCCGATTTGAAGTTCCTGCAATTTTTACTGCAAAACCGAATTGGAGCTAGTACCTCACCATATATATGTATGGAGTGGAGTTTGCAACTGAAAAGAAACTTTGTGTTCCCAACAAGCTAGGTGAAGGACGGCTTTCACACACACTTATCTTTCAGAAATGAGCATGTGGAGAGACGTTCGTTCATCTAGCACAAAGGGAACGGGTTACAGGAGAATCTTTTACTCTGGTTCTCAGTCTGTTTCCTAGTGCCGGTTTGAAGATCCTGCAGTTTTCACTGTAAAACCGAGTTGGAGCTAGTAACTCCCCATATATATGTATGGAGTGGAGTTTGCAACTGAAAAGAAACTTTGTGTTCCCAACATGCTAGGTGAAGGACGGCTTTCACACACACTTATCTCTCAGAACTGAGCATGTGGAGAGACGTTCCTTCATCTAGCACAAATGGAACGGGTTGCAGGAGAATCTTTTACTCTGGTTTCTCAGTCTGATTTCTAGTGTCGGTTTGAATTTCCTGCAGTTTTCACTGTAAAAACGGGTTGGAGCTAGTACCTCCCCATATATATGTATGGAGTGGAGTTTGCAACTGAAAAGAATCTTTGTGTTCCCAGCAAGCTAGGTGAAGGACGGCTTTCACACACACTTATCTCTCAGAACTGAGCATGTGGAGAGACGTTCGTTCATCTAGCACAAAGGGAACGGGTTGTATGAGAAACATTTACTCTGGATTCTCAGTCTGTTTCCTAGTGCCGGTTTGAAGTTCCGGCAGTTTTCACTGTAAAACCGAGTTGGAGCTAGTACCTCCCCATATATATGTATGGAGTGGAGTTTTCAACTGAAAAGAAACTTTGTGTTCCCAACAAGCTAGGGGAAGGACGGCTTTCACACACACTTATCTCTCAGAAATGAGCCTGTGGAGAGACGTTCGTTCATCTAGCACTAAGGGAACGGGTTGCAGGAGAATCTTTTACTCTGGTTTCTCAGTCTGTTTCCTAGTGCCGGTTTGAAGTTCCTGCAGTTTTCACTGTAAAACAGATTTGGAGCTAGTACCTCCCCATATATATGTATGGAGTGGAGTTTGCAACTGAAAAGAAACTTTGTGTTCCCAACCACCTAGGTGAAGGACGGCTTTCACATACTCATATCTCTCAGAACTGAGCATGTGGAGAGACGTTCGTTCATCTAGCGCAAAAAGAACAGGTTGCAGTAGAAACTTTTACTCTGGTTTCTCAGTCTGTTTCCTAGTGACGGTTTGAAGTTCCGGCAGTTTTCACTGTAAAACCGAGTTGGAGCTAGTACCTCCCCATGTATATGTATGGAGTGTAGTTTGCAACTGAAAAGAAACTTTGTGTTCCTAACAAGCTAGGTGAAGGACGGCTTTCACACACACTTATCTCTCAGAACTGAGCATGTGGAGAGACGTTCGTTCATCTAGAACAAAGGGAACGGGTCGCAGGTGAAACTTTTACCCTGGTTTCTCAGTCTGTTTCCTAGTGCCGGTTGGAAGTTCCTGCAGTTTTCACTGTAAAACAGAGTTGGAGCTAATACCTCCCCATATATATGTATGGAGTGGAGTTTGCAACTGAAAAGTAATTTTGTGTTCCCAACAAGCTAGGTGAAGTACGGCTTTCACACACACTTATCTCTCAGAAATGAGCCTGTGGAGAGACGTTCGTTCATCTAGCACAAAGGGAACGGGTTGCAGGAGAATCTTTACTCTGGATTCTCAGTCTGTTTCCTAGAGCCGTTTTGAAGTTCCTGCAGTTTTCACTGTAAAACTGATGTGGAGCTAGTACCTCCCCATACAAATTTATGGAGTGGAGTTTGCAACTGAAAAGAAACTTTGTGTTCCTAACAAGCTAGGTGAAGGACGGCTTTCACACACACTTATCTCTCAGAACTGAGCATGTGGAGAGACGTTCGTTCAAATAGCACAAATGGAACTGGTTGCAGGAGAAACATTTACTCTGGTTTCTCAGTCTGTTTCCTAGTGCCGATTTGAAGTTCCTGCAATTTTTACTGCAAAACCGAATTGGAGCTAGTACCTCACCATATATATGTATGGAGTGGAGTTTGCAACTGAAAAGAAACTTTGTGTTCCCAACAAGCTAGGTGAAGGACGGCTTTCACACACACTTATCTTTCAGAAATGAGCATGTGGAGAGACGTTCGTTCATCTAGCACAAAGGGAACGGGTTACAGGAGAATCTTTTACTCTGGTTCTCAGTCTGTTTCCTAGTGCCGGTTTGAAGATCCTGCAGTTTTCACTGTAAAACCGAGTTGGAGCTAGTAACTCCCCATATATATGTATGGAGTGGAGTTTGCAACTGAAAAGAAACTTTGTGTTCCCAACATGCTAGGTGAAGGACGGCTTTCACACACACTTATCTCTCAGAACTGAGCATGTGGAGAGACGTTCCTTCATCTAGCACAAATGGAACGGGTTGCAGGAGAATCTTTTACTCTGGTTTCTCAGTCTGTTTTCTAGTGTCGGTTTGAATTTCCTGCAGTTTTCACTGTAAAAACGGGTTGGAGCTAGTACCTCCCCATATATATGTATGGAGTGGAGTTTGCAACTGAAAAGAATCTTTGTGTTCCCAGCAAGCTAGGTGAAGGACGGCTTTCACACACACTTATCTCTCAGAACTGAGCATGTGGAGAGACGTTCGTTCATCTAGCACAAAGGGAACGGGTTGTATGAGAAACATTTACTCTGGATTCTCAGTCTGTTTCCTAGTGCCGGTTTGAAGTTCCGGCAGTTTTCACTGTAAAACCGAGTTGGAGCTAGTACCTCCCCATATATATGTATGGAGTGGAGTTTTCAACTGAAAAGAAACTTTGTGTTCCCAACAAGCTAGGGGAAGGACGGCTTTCATACACACTTATCTCTCAGAAATGAGCCTGTGGAGAGACGTTCGTTCATCTAGCACTAAGGGAACGGGTTGCAGGAGAATCTTTTACTCTGGTTTCTCAGTCTGTTTCCTAGTGCCGGTTTGAAGTTCCTGCAGTTTTCACTGTAAAACAGATTTGGAGCTAGTACCTCCCCATATATATGTATGGAGTGGAGTTTGCAACTGAAAAGAAACTTTGTGTTCCCAACCACCTAGGTGAAGGACGGCTTTCACATACTCATATCTCTCAGAACTGAGCATGTGGAGAGACGTTCGTTCATCTAGCGCAAAAAGAACAGGTTGCAGTAGAAACTTTTACTCTGGTTTCTCAGTCTGTTTCCTAGTGACGGTTTGAAGTTCCGGCAGTTTTCACTGTAAAACCGAGTTGGAGCTAGTACCTCCCCATGTATATGTATGGAGTGTAGTTTGCAACTGAAAAGAAACTTTGTGTTCCTAACAAGCTAGGTGAAGGACGGCTTTCACACACACTTATCTCTCAGAACTGAGCATGTGGAGAGACGTTCGTTCATCTAGAACAAAGGGAACGGGTCGCAGGTGAAACTTTTACCCTGGTTTCTCAGTCTGTTTCCTAGTGCCGGTTGGAAGTTCCTGCAGTTTTCACTGTAAAACAGAGTTGGAGCTAATACCTCCCCATATATATGTATGGAGTGGAGTTTGCAACTGAAAAGTAATTTTGTGTTCCCAACAAGCTAGGTGAAGGACGGCTTTCACACACACTTATCTCTCAGAAATGAGCCTGTGGAGAGACGTTCGTTCATCTAGCACAAAGGGAACGGGTTGCAGGAGAATCTTTACTCTGGATTCTCAGTCTGTTTCCTAGAGCCGTTTTGAAGTTCCTGCAGTTTTCACTGTAAAACTGATGTGGAGCTAGTACCTCCCCATACAAATTTATGGAGTGGAGTTTGCAACTGAAAAGAAACTTTGTGTTCCTAACAAGCTAGGTGAAAGACGGCTTTTACAAACACTTATCTCTCAGAACTGAGCATGTGGAGAGACTTTCGTTCATCTAGCAAAAAGGGAACGTGTTGCAGGAGAAACATTTACTCTGGATTCTCAGTCTGTTTCCTAGTGCCGGTTTGAAGTTCCTGCAGTTTTCACTGTAAAACCGAGTTGGAGCTAGTACCTCCCCATATATATGTATGGAGTGGATTTTGCAACTGAAAAGAAACTTTGTGTTCCCAACAAGCTAGGTGAAGGACGGCTTTCACACACACTTATCTCTCAGAAATGAGCATGTGGAGAGATGTTCGTTCATCTAGCACTAATGGAACGGGTTGCAGGAGAATTTTTTTCTCTGGTTTCTCAGTCTGTTTTCTAGTGCCGGTTTGAAGTTCCTGCAGTTTTCACTGTAAAACCGGGTTGGAGCTAGTACTTCCCCATATATATGTATGGATTGGAGTTTGCAACTGAAAAGAAACTTTGTGTTCCCAACAAGCTAGGTGAAGGACGGCTTTCACACACACTTATCTCTCAGAACTGAGCATGTGGAGAGACGTTCGTTCATCTAGCACAAAGGGAACGGGTTACAGTAGAATTTTTTACTGTGGTTTCTCAGTCTGTTTCCTAGTGCCGGTTTGAAGTTCCTGCAGATTTCACTGTAAAACCGAGTTGGAGATAGTACCTCCCCATATATATGTATGGAGTGGAGCTTGAAACTGAAAAGAAACTTTGTGTTCCCAACAAGCTAGGTGAAGGACGGCTTTCACACACACTTATCTCTCAGAACTGAGCATGTGGAGAGACGTTCGTTCAAATAGCACAAATGGAACTGGTTGCAGGAGAAACATTTACTCTGGTTTCTCAGTCTGTTTCCTAGTGCCGATTTGAAGTTCCTGCAATTTTTACTGTAAAACCGAATTGGAGCTAGTACCTCACCATATATATGTATGGAGTGGAGTTTGCAACTGAAAAGAAACATTTTGTTCCCAACAAGCTAGGTGAAGGACGGCTTTCACACACACTTATCTCTCAGAAATGAGCATGTGGAGAGACGTTCGTTCATCTAGCACAAAGGGAACGGGTTACAGGAGAATCTTTTACTCTGGTTTCTCAGTCTGTTTCCTAGTGCCGGTTTGAAGTTCCTGCAGTTTTCACTGTAAAACCGAGTTGGAGCTAGTACCTCCCCATGTATATGTATGGAGTGGAGTTTGCAACTGAAAAGAAACTTTGTGTTCCCAACATGCTAGGTGAAGGAAGGCTTTCACACACACTTATCTCTCAGAACTGAGCATGTGGAGAGACGTTCCTTCATCTAGCACAAATGGAACGGGTTGCAGGAGAATCTTTTACTCTGGTTTCTCAGTCTGTTTTCTAGTGTCGGTTTGAATTTCCTGCAGTTTTCACTGTAAAAACGGGTTGGAGCTAGTACCTCCCCATATATATGTATGGAGTGGAGTTTGCAACTGAAAAGAATCTTTGTGTTCCCAGCAAGCTAGGTGAAGGACGGCTTTTACCAGCACTTATCTCTCAGAACTGAGCATGTGGAGAGACGTTCGTTCATCTAGCACAAAGGGAACGGGTTGTAGGAGAAACATTTACTCTGGATTCTCAGTCTGTTTCCTAGTGCCGGTTTGAAGTTCCGGCAGTTTTCACTGTAAAACCGAGTTGGAGCTAGTACCTCCCCATATATATTTATGGAGTGGAGTTTGCAACTGAAAAGAAACTTTGTGTTCCCAACAAGCTAGGGGAAGGACGGCTTTCACACACACTTATCTCTCAGAAATGAGCCTGTGGAGAGACGTTCGTTCATCTAGCACAAAGGGAACGGGTTGCAGGAGAATCTTTACTCTGGATTCTCAGTCTGTTTCCTAGAGCCGTTTTGAAGTTCCTGCAGTTTTCACTGTAAAACTGATGTGGAGCTAGTACCTCCCCATACAAATTTATGGAGTGGAGTTTGCAACTGAAAAGAAACTTTGTGTTCCTAACAAGCTAGGTGAAAGACGGCTTTTACAAACACTTATCTCTCAGAACTGAGCATGTGGAGAGACTTACGTTCATCTAGCAAAAAGGGAACGTGTTGCAGGAGAAACATTTACTCTGGATTCTCAGTCTGTTTCCTAGTGCCGGTTTGAAGTTCCTGCAGTTTTCACTGTAAAACCGAGTTGGAGCTAGTTCCTCCCCATATATATGTATGGAGTGGATTTTGCAACTGAAAAGAAACTTTGTGTTCCCAACAAGCTAGGTGAAGGACGGCTTTCACACACACTTATCTCTCAGAAATGAGCATGTGGAGAGACGTTCGTTCATCTAGCACTAATGGAACGGGTTGCAGGAGAATTTTTTTCTCTGGTTTCTCAGTCTGTTTTCTAGTGCCGGTTTGAAGTTCCTGCAGTTTTCACTGTAAAACCGGGTTGGAGCTAGTACTTCCCCATATATATGTATGGAGTGGAGTTTGCAACTGAAAAGAAACTTTGTGTTCCCAACAAGCTAGGTGAAGGACGGCTTTCACACACACTTATCTCTCAGAACTGAGCATGTGGAGAGACGTTCGTTCATCTAGCACAAAGGGAACGGGTTACAGTAGAATCTTTTACTGTGGTTTCTCAGTCTGTTTCCTAGTGCCGGTTTGAGTTCCTGCAGATTTCACTGTAAAACCGAGTTGGAGATAGTACCTCCCCATATATATGTATGGAGTGGAGCTTGAAACTGAAAAGAAACTTTGTGTTCCCAACAAGCTAGGTGAAGGACGGCTTTCACACACACTTATCTCTCAGAACTGAGCATGTGGAGAGACGTTCGTTCAAATAGCACAAATGGAACTGGTTGCAGGAGAAACATTTACTCTGGTTTCTCAGTCTGTTTCCTAGTGCCGATTTGAAGTTCCTGCAATTTTTACTGTAAAACCGAATTGGAGCTAGTACCTCACCATATATATGTATGGAGTGGAGTTTGCAACTGAAAAGAAACTTTGTGTTCCCAACAAGCTAGGTGAAGGACGGCTTTCACACACACTTATCTCTCAGAAATGAGCATGTGGAGAGACGTTCGTTCATCTAGCACAAAGGGAACGGGTTACAGGAGAATCTTTTACTCTGGTTTCTCAGTCTGTTTCCTAGTGCCGGGTTGAAGTTCCTGCAGTTTTCACTGTAAAACCGAGTTGGAGCTAATACCTCCCCATATATATGTATGGAGTGGAGTTTGCAACTGAAAAGAAACTTTGTGTTCCCAACATGCTAGGTGAAGGAAGGCTTTCACACACACTTATCTCTCAGAACTGAGCATGTGGAGAGACGTTCCTTCATCTAGCACAAATGGAACGGGTTGCAGGAGAATCTTTTACTCTGGTTTCTCAGTCTGTTTTCTAGTGTCGGTTTGAATTTCCTGCAGTTTTCACTGTAAAAACGGGTTGGAGCTAGTACCTCCCCATATATATGTATGGAGTGGAGTTTGCAACTGAAAAGAATCTTTGTGTTCCCAGCAAGCTAGGTGAAGGACGGCTTTTACCAGCACTTATCTCTCAGAACTGAGCATGTGGAGAGACGTTCGTTCATTTAGCACAAAGGGAACGGGTTGTAGGAGAAACATTTACTCTGGATTCTCAGTCTGTTTCCTAGTGCCGGTTTGAAGTTCCGGCAGTTTTCACTGTAAAACCGAGTTGGAGCTAGTACCTCCCCATATATATGTATGGAGTGGAGTTTGCAACTGAAAAGAAACTTTGTGTTCCCAACAAGCTAGGGGAAGGACGGCTTTCACACACAATTATCTCTCAGAAATGAGCCTGTGGAGAGACGTTCGTTCATCTAGCACTAAGGGAACGGGTTGCAGGAGAATCTTTTACTCTGGTTTCTCAGTCTGTTTCCTAGTGCCGGTTTGAAGTTCCTGCAGTTTTCACTGTAAAACAGATTTGGAGCTAGTACCTCCCCATATATATGTATGGAGTGGAGTTTGCAACTGAAAAGAAACTTTGTGTTCCCAACCACCTAGGTGAAGGACGGCTTTCACATACTCATATCTCTCAGAACTGAGCATGTGGAGAGACGTTCGTTCATCTAGCGCAAAAAGAACGGGTTGCAGTAGAAAGTTTTACTCTGGTTTCTCAGTCTGTTTCCTAGTGACGGTTTGAAGTTCCGGCAGTTTTCACTGTAAAACCGAGTTGGAGCTAGTACCTCCCCATGTATATGTATGGAGTGTAGTTTGCAACTGAAAAGAAACTTTGTGTTCCGAACAAGCTAGGTGAAGGACGGCTTTCACACACACTTATCTCTCAGAACTGAACATGTGGAGAGACGTTCGTTCATCTAGAACAAAGGGAACGGGTCGCAGGTGAAACTTTTACCCTGGTTTCTCAGTCTGTTTCCTAGTGCCGGTTGGAAGTTCCTGCAGTTTTCACTGTAAAACAGAGTTGGAGCTAATACCTCCCCATATATATGTATGGAGTGGAGTTTGCAACTGAAAAGTAACTTTGTGTTCCCAACAAGCTAGGTGAAGGACGGCTTTCACACACACGTATCTCTCAGAAATGAGCCTGTGGAGAGACGTTCGTTCATCTAGCACAAAGGGAACGGGTTGCAGGAGAATCTTTACTCTGGATTCTCAGTCTGTTTCCTAGTGCCGGTTTGAAGTTCCTGCAGTTTTCACTGTAAAACCGAGTTGGAGCTAGTACCTCCCCATATATATGTATGGAGTGGATTTTGCAACTGAAAAGAAACTTTGTGTTCCCAACAAGCTAGGTGAAGGACGGCTTTCACACACACTTATCTCTCTGAAATGAGCATGTGGAGAGACGTTCGTTCATCTAGCACTAATGGAACGGGTTGCAGGAGAATTTTTTTCTCTGGTTTCTCAGTCTGTTTTCTAGTGCCGGTTTGAAGTTCCTGCAGTTTTCACTGTAAAACCGGGTTGGAGCTAGTACTTCCCCATATATATGTAAGGAGTGGAGTTTGCAACTGAAAAGAAACTTTGTGTTCCCAACAAGCTAGGTGAAGGACGGCTTTCACACACACTTATCTCTCAGAACTGAGCATGTGGAGAGACGTTCGTTCATCTAGCACAAAGGGAACGGGTTGCTGGAGAAACTTTTACTCTGGATTCTCAGGCTGTTTCCTAGTGCCGGTTGGAAGTTCCTGCAGTTTTCACTGTAAAACCGAGTTGGAGCTAGTACTTCCCCATATATATGTATGGAGTGGAGTTTGCAACTGAAAAGAAACTTTGTGTTCCCAACAAGCTAGGTGAAGGACGGCTTTCACACACACTTATCTCTCAGAAATGAGCATGTGGAGAGACGTTCGTTCATCTAGCACAAAGGGAACGGGTTACAGTAGAATCTTTTACTCTGGTTTCTCAGTCTGTTTCCTAGTGCCGGTTTGAAGTTCCTGCAGATTTCACTGTAAAACCGAGTTGGAGCTAGTACCTCCCCATATATATGTATGGAGTGGAGTTTGCAACTGAAAAGAAACTTTGTGTTCCCAACAAGCTAGGTGAAGGACGGCTTTCACACACACTTATCTCTCAGAACTGAGCATGTGGAGAGACGTTCGTTCAACTAGCACAAATGGAACTGGTTGCAGGAGAAACATTTACTCTGGTTTCTCAGTCTGTTTCCTAGTACCGATTTGAAGTTCCTGCAATTTTTACTGTAAAACCGAATTGGAGCTAGTACCTCACCATATATATGTATGGAGTGGAGTTTGCAACTGAAAAGAAACTTTGTGTTCCCACCAAGCTAGGTGAAGGACGGCTTTCACACACACTTATCTCTCAGAACTGAGCATGTGGAGAGTCGTTCGTTCATCTAGAACAAAGTGAACTGCTTGCAGGAGTATCTTTTACTCTGGTTTCTCAGTCTGTTTCCTAGTGCCGGTTTGAATTTCCTGCAGTTTTCACTGTAAAACAGAGTTGGAGCTAGTACCTCCCCATATATATGTATGGAGTGGAATTTGCAACTGAAAAGAAACTTTGTGTTCCCAACAAGCTAGGTGAACGACGGCTTTCACACACAGTTATCTCTGAGAACTGAGCATGTGGAGAGACGTTCGTTCATCTAGCGCAAAGTGAACGGGTTGCAAGAGAAACTTTTACTCTGGTTTCTCAGTCTGTTTCCTAGTGCCGGTTTGAAGTTCCTGCAGTTTTCACTGTAAAACCGGTTTGGAGCTAGTACCTCCCCATATATATGTATGGAGTGGAGTTTGCAACTGAAAAGAAACATTTTGTTCCCAACAAGCTAGGTGAAGGGCGGCTTTCACACACACTTATCTCTCAGAAATGAGTATGTGGAGAGACGTTCGTTCATCTAGCACTAATGGAACGGGTTGCAGGAGAATTTTTTTCTCTGGTTTCTCAGTCTGTTTTCTAGTGCCGGTTTGAATTTCCTGCAGTTTTCACTGTAAAACCGGGTTGGAGCTAGTACTTCCCCATATATATGTATGGAGTGGAGTTTGCAACTTAAAAGAAACTTTGTATTCCCAACAAGCTAGGTGAAGGACGGCTTTCACACACACTTATCTCTCAGAACTGAGCATGTGGAGAGACGTTCGTTCATCTAGCACAAATGGAACGGGTTGCTGGAGAAATTTTACTCTGGATTCTCAGTCTGTTTCCTAGTGCCGGTTTGAAGTTCCTGCAGTTTTCACTGTAAAACCGAGTTGGAGCTAGTACTTCCCCATATATATGTATGGAGTGGAGTTTGCAACTGAAAAGAAACTTTGTGTTCCCAACAAGCTAGGTGAAGGACGGCTTTCACACACACTTATCTCTCAGAAATGAGCATGTGGAGAGACGTTCGTTCATCTAGCACAAAGGGAACGGGTTACAGTAGAATCATTTACTCTGGTTTCTCAGTCTGTTTCCTGTTGCCGGTTTGAAGTTCCTGCAGATTTCACTGTAAAACCGAGTTGGAGCTAGTACCTCCCCATATATATTTATGGAGTGGAGTTTGCAACTGAAAAGAAACTTTGTGTTCCCAACAAGCTAGGTGAAGGACGGCTTTCATACACACTTATCTCTCAGAACTGAGCATGTGGAGATTCGTTCGTTCATCTAGAACAAAGTGAACGGCTTGCAGGAGTATTTTTTACTCTGGATTCTCAGTCTGTTTCCTAGTGCCGGTTTGAAGTTCCTGCAGTTTTCACTGTAAAACCGGGTTGGAGCTAGTACCTCCCCATATATATGTATGGAGTGGAGTTTGCAACTGAAAAGAAACATTTTGTTCCCAACAAGCTAGTTGAAGGACGGCTTTCACACACACTTATCTCTCAGAACTGAGCATGTGGAGAGACGTTCGTTCATCTAGCACTAATGGAACGGGTTGCAGAAGAATTTTTTACTCTGGTTTCTCAGTCTGTTTTCTACTGCCGGTTTGAAGTTCCTGCAGTTTTCACTGTAATACCGGGTTGGAGCTAGTACTTCCCCATATATATGTATGGAGTGGAGTTTGCAACTGAAAAGAAACTTTGTGTTCCCAACAAGCTAGGTGAAGGACGGCTTTCACACACACTTATCTCTCAGAAATGAGCATGTGGAGAGACGTTCGTTCATCTAGCACAAAGGGAACGGGATGCTGGAGAAACTTTTACTCTGGATTCTCAGTCTGTTTCCTAGTGCCGGTTTGAAGTTCCTGCAGTTTTCACTGTAAAACAGAGTTGGAGCTAGTACTTCCCCATATAAATGTATGGAGTGGAGCTTGCAACTGAAAAGAAACTTTGTGTTCCCAACAAGCTAGTTGAAGGACGGCTTTCACACACACTTATCTCTCAGAAATGAGCATGTGGAGAGACGTTCGTTCAACTAGCACAAAGGGAACGGGTTACAGTAGAATCTTTTACTCTGGTTTCTCAGTCTGTTTCCTAGTGCCGGTTTGAAGTTCCTGCAGATTTCACTGTAAAACCGAGTTGGAGCTAGTACCTCCCCATATATATGTATGGAGTGAAGTTTGCAACTGAAAAGAAACATTTTGTTCCCAAGAAGATAGGTGAAGGACGGCTTTCACACACACTTATCTCTCAGAAATGAGTATGTGGAGAGACGTTCGTTCATCTAGCACTAATGGAACGGGTTGCAGGAGAATTTTTTACTCTGGTTTCTCAGTCTGTTTCTAGTGCCGGTTTGAAGTTCCTGCAGTTTTCACTGTAAAACCGGGTTGGAGCTAGTACTTCCCCATATATATGTATGGAGTGGAGTTTGCAACTGAAAAGAAACTTTGTGTTCCCAACAAGCTAGGTGAAGGACGGCTTTCACACACACTTATCTCTCAGAACTGAGCATGTGGAGAGACGTTCGTTCATCTAGCACTAATGGAACGGGTTGCAGGCGAATTTTTTACTCTGGTTTCTCAGTCTGTTTTCTAGTGCCGGTTTGAAGTTCCTGCAGTTTTCACTGTAAAACCGGGTTGGAGCTAGTACTTCCCCATATATATGTATGGAGTGGAGTTTGCAACTGAAAAGAAACTTTGTGTTCCCAACAAGCTAGGTGAAGGACGGCTTTCACACACACTTATCTCTCAGAACTGAGCATGTGGAGAGACGTTCGTTCATCTAGCACAAAGGGAACGGGTTGCTGGAGAAACTTTTACTCTGGATTCTCAGGCTGTTTCCTAGTGCCGGTTTGAAGTTCCTGCAGTTTTCACTGTAAAACCGAGTTGGAGCTAGTACTTCCCCATATATATGTATGGATTGGAGTTTGCAACTGAAAAGAAACTTTGTGTTCCCAACAAGCTAGGTGAAGGACGGCTTTCACACACACTTATCTCTCAGAAATGAGCATGTGGAGAGACGTTCGTTCATCTAGCACAAAGGGAACGGGTTACAGTAGAATCTTTTACTCTGGTTTCTCAGTCTGTTTCCTAGTGCCGTTTTGAGAGTTCCTGCAGATTTCACTGTAAAACCGAGTTGGAGCTAGTACCTCCCCATATATATGTATGGAGTGGAGTTTGCAACTGAAAAGAAACTTTGTGTTCCCAACAAGCTAGTTGAAGGACGGCTTTCACACACACTTATCTCTCAGAACTGAGCATGTGGAGAGACGTTCGTTCAACTAGCACAAATGGAACTGGTTGCAGGAGAAACATTTACTCTGGTTTCTCAGTCTGTTTCCTAGTACCGATTTGAAGTTCCTGCAATTTTTACTGTAAAACCGAATTGGAGCTAGTACCTCACCATATATATGTATGGAGTGGAGTTTGCAACTGAAAAGAAACTTTGTGTTCCCAACAAGCTAGGTGAAGGACGGCTTTCACACACACTTATCTCTCAGAACTGAGCATGTGGAGAGTCGTTCGTTCATCTAGAACAAAGTGAACGGCTTGCAGGAGTATCTTTTACTCTGGTTTCTCAGTCTGTTTCCTAGTGCCGGTTTGAAGTTCCGGCAGTTTTCACTGTAAAACCGGGTTGGAGCTAGTACCTCCCCATATATATGTATGGAGTGGAGTTTGCAACTGAAAAGAAACATTTTGTTCCCAACAAGCTAGGTGAAGGACGGCTTTCACACACACTTATCTCTCAGAAATGAGTATGTGGAGAGACGTTCGTTCATCTAGCACTAATGGAACGGGTTGCAGGAGAATTTTTTTCTCTGGTTTCTCAGTCTGTTTTCTAGTGCCGGTTTGAATTTCCTGCAGTTTTCACTGTAAAACCGGGTTGGAGCTAGTACTTCCCCATATATATGTATGGAGTGGAGTTTGCAACTGAAAAGAAACTTTGTATTCCCAACAAGCTAGGTGAAGGACGGCTTTCACACACACTTATCTCTCAGAACTGAGCATGTGGAGAGACGTTCGTTCATCTAGCACAAATGGAACGGGTTGCTGGAGAAATTTTACTCTGGATTCTCAGTCTGTTTCCTAGTGCCGGTTTGAAGTTCCTGCAGTTTTCACTGTAAAACTGATGTGGAGCTAGTACCTCCCCATATAAATTTATGGAGTGGAGTTTGCAACTGAAAAGAAACTTTGTGTTCCCAACAAGCTAGGTGAAATACGGCTTTTACAAACACTTATCTCTCAGAACTGAGCATGTGGAGAGACGTTCGTTCATCTAGCACAAAGGGAACGGGTTGCAGGAGAAACATTTTCTCTGGATTCTCAGTCTGTTTCCTAGTGCTGGTTTGAAGTTCCTGCAGTTTTCACTGTAAAACCGAGTTGGAGGTAGTACCTCCCCATATATATGTATGGAGTGGATTTTGCAACTGAAAAGAAACTTTGTGTTCCCAACAAGCTAGGTGAAGGACGGCTTTCACACACACTTATCTCTCAGAAATGAGCATGTGGAGAGGCTTTCGTTCATCTAGCACAAAGGGAACGGGATGCAGGGGAATCTTTTACTCTGGTTTCTCAGTCTGTTTCCTAGTGCCGATTTGAAGTTCCTGCAGTTTTCACTGTAAAACCGGGTTGGAGCTAGTACCTCCCCATATATATGTATGAAGTGGAATTTGCAACTGAAAAGAAACTTTGTGTTCCCAACCACCTAGGTGAAGTACGGCTTTCACACACACATATCTCTCAGAACTGAGCATGTGGAGAGACGTTCGTTCATCTAGCACAAAAAGAACGGGTTGCAGGAGAAACTTTTACTCTGGTTTCTCAGTCTGTTTCCTAGTGCCGGTTTGAAGTTCCGGCAGTTTTCACTGTAAAACCGAGTTGGAGCTACTACCTCCCCATGTATATGTATGGAGTGGAGTTTGCAAATGAAAAGAAACTTTGTGTTCCGAACAAGCTAGGTGAAGGACGGCTTCACACACACTTATCTCTCAGAACTGAGCATGTGGAGAGACGTTCGTTCATCTAGCACAAAGGGAACGGGTTGCAGGTGAAACTTTTACTCTGGTTTCTCAGTCTGTTTCCTAGTGCCGGTTGGAAATTCATGCAGTTTTCACTGTAAAACAGTGTTGGAGCTAGTACCTCCACATATATATGTATGGAGTGGAGTTTGCAACTGAAAAGAAACTTTGTGTTCCCAACCACCTAGGTGAAGGACGGCTTTCACACACTCATATCTCTCAGAACTGAGCATGTGGAGAGACGTTCGTTCATCTAGCGCAATAAGAACGGGTTGCAGGAGAAACTTTTACTCTGGTTTCTCAGTCTGTTTCCTAGTGCCGGTTTGAATTTCCGGCAGTTTTCACTGTAAAACCGAGTTGGAGCTAGTACCTCCCCATGTATATATATGGAGTGGAGTTTGCAACTGAAAAGAAACTTTGTGTTCCGAACAAGCTAGGTGAAGGACGGCTTTCACACACACTTATCTCTCAGAACTGAGCATGTGGAGAGACGTTCGTTCATCTAGAACAAAGGAACGGGTTGCAGGTGAAACTTTTACTCTGGTTTCTCAGTCTGTTTCCTAGTGCCGGTTGGAAGTTCCTGCAGTTTTCACTGTAAAACCGAGTTGGAGCTAGTACCTCCCCATATATATGTATGGAGTGGATTTTGCAACTGAAAAGAAACTTTGTGTTCCCAACAAGCTAGGTGAAGGACGGCTTCACACACACTTATCTCTCAGAAATGAGCATGTGGAGAGACTTTCGTTCATCTAGCACAAAGGGAACGGGTTGCAGGAGAATCTTTTACTCTGGTTTCTCAGTCTGTTTCCTAGTGCCGATTTGAAGATCCTGCAGTTTTCACTGTAAAACCGGGTTGGAGCTAGAACTTCCCCATATATATGTATGGAGTGGAGTTTGCAACTGAAAAGAAACTTTGTGTTCCCAACCACCTAGGTGAAGGACGGCTTTCACACACACATATCTCTCAGAACTGAGCATGTGGAGAGACGTTCGTTCATCTAGCACAAAAAGAACGGGTTGCCGGAGAAACTTTTATTCTGGTTTCTCAGTCTGTTTCCTAATGCCGGTTTGAAGTTCCGGCAAGTTTCACTGTAAAACCGAGTTGGAGCTAGTACCTCCCCATGTATATGTATGGAGTGGAGTTTGCAACTGAAAAGAAACTTTGTGTTCCGAACAAGCTAGGTGAAGGACGGCTTTCACACACACTTATCTCTCAGAACTGAGCATGTGGAGAGACGTTCGTTCATCTAGCACAAAGGGAACGGGTTGCAGGTGAAACTTTTACTCTGGTTTCTCAGTCTGTTTCCTAGTGCCGGTTGGAAATTCCTGCAGTTTTCACTGTAAAACAGAGTTGGAGCTAGTACCTCCCCATATATATGTATGGATTGGAGTTTGCAACTGAAAAGAAACTTTGTGTTCCCAACAAGCTAGGTGAAGGACGGCTTTCACACACACTTATCTCTCAGAAATGAGCATGTGGAGAGACGTTCGTTCATCTAGCACAAAGGAAACGGGTTGTAGGAGAATCTTTACTCTGGATTCTCAGTCTGTTTCCTAGTGCCGTTTTGAAGTTCCTGCAGTTTTCACTGTAAAACTGATGTGGAGCTAGTACCTCCCCATATAAATTTATGGAGTGGAGTTTGCAACTGAAAAGAAACTTTGTGTTCCCAACAAGCTAGGTGAAAGACGGCTTTTACAAACACTTATCTCTCAGAACTGAGCATGTGGAGAGACGTTCGTTCATCTAGCGCAATAAGAACGGGTTGCAGGAGAAACTTTTACTCTGGTTTCTCAGTCTGTTTCCTAGTGCCGGTTTGAAGTTCCGGCAGTTTTCACTGTAAAACCGAGTTGGAGCTAGTACCTCCCCATGTATATGTATGGAGTGGAGTTTGCAACTGAAAAGAAACTTTGTGTTCCGAACAAGCTAGGTGAAGGACGGCTTTCACACACACTTATCTCTCAGAACTGAGCATGTGGAGAGACGTTCGTTCATCTAGAACAAAGGGAACGGGTTGCAGGTGAAACTTTTACTCTGGTTTCTCAGTCTATTTCCTAGTGCCGATTTGAAGTTCCTGCAGTTTTCACTGTAAAACCGGGTTGGAGCTAGTACCTCCCCATATATATGTATGAAGTGGAATTTGCAACTGAAAAGAAACTTTGTGTTCCCAACCACCTAGGTGAAGTACGGCTTTCACACACACATATCTCTCAGAACTGAGCATGTGGAGAGACGTTCGTTCATCTAGCACAAAAAGAACGGGTTGCAGGAGAAACTTTTACTCTGGTTTCTCAGTCTGTTTCCTAGTGCCGGTTTGAAGTTCCGGCAGTTTTCACTGTAAAACCGAGTTGGAGCTACTACCTCCCCATGTATATGTATGGAGTGGAGTTTGCAAATGAAAAGAAACTTTGTGTTCCGAACAAGCTAGGTGAAGGACGGCTTCACACACACTTATCTCTCAGAACTGAGCATGTGGAGAGACGTTCGTTCATCTAGCACAAAGGGAACGGGTTGCAGGTGAAACTTTTACTCTGGTTTCTCAGTCTGTTTCCTAGTGCCGGTTGGAAATTCCTGCAGTTTTCACTGTAAAACAGTGTTGGAGCTAGTACCTCCCCATATATATGTATGGAGTGGAGTTTGCAACTGAAAAGAAACTTTGTGTTCCCAACCACCTAGGTGAAGGACGGCTTTCACACACTCATATCTCTCAGAACTGAGCATGTGGAGAGACGTTCGTTCATCTAGCGCAATAAGAACGGGTTGCAGGAGAAACTTTTACTCTGGTTTCTCAGTCTGTTTCCTAGTGCCGGTTTGAAGTTCCGGCAGTTTTCACTGTAAAACCGAGTTGGAGCTAGTACCTCCCCATGTATATGTATGGAGTGGAGTTTGCAACTGAAAAGAAACTTTGTGTTCCCAACAAGCTAGGTGAAGGACGGCTTTCACACACACTTATCTCTCAGAACTGAGCATGTGGAGAGACGTTCGTTCATCTAGCACAAAGGGAACGGGTTGCAGGAGAATCTTTTACTCTGGTTTCTCAGTCTGTTTCCTAGTGCCGATTTGAAGATCCTGCAGTTTTCACTGTAAAACCGGGTTGGAGCTAGAACTTCCCCATATATATGTATGGAGTGGAGATTGCAACTGAAAAGAAACTTTGTGTTCCCAACCACCTAGGTGAAGGACGGCTTTCACACACACATATCTCTCAGAACTGAGCATGTGGAGAGACGTTCGTTCATCTAGCGCAATAAGAACGGGTTGCAGGAGAAACTTTTACTCTGGTTTCTCAGTCTGTTTCCTAGTGCCGGTTTGAAGTTCCGGCAGTTTTCACTGTAAAACCGAGTTGGAGCTAGTACCTCCCCATGTATATGTATGGAGTGGAGTTTGCAACTGAAAAGAAACTTTGTGTTCCGAACAAGCTAGGTGAAGGACGGCTTTCACACACACTTATCTCTCAGAACTGAGCATGTGGAGAGACGTTCGTTCATCTAGCACAAAGGGAACGGGTTGCAGGAGAATCTTTTACTCTGGTCTCTCAGTCTGTTTCCTAGTGCCGATTTGAAGATCCTGCAGTTTTCACTGTAAAACCGGGTTGGAGCTAGAACTTCCCCATATATATGTATGTAGTGGAGATTGCAACTGAAAAGAAACTTTGTGTTCCCAACCACCTAGGTGAAGGACGGCTTTCACACACACATATCTATCAGAACTGAGCATGTGGAGAGACGTTCGTTCATCTAGCACAAAAAGAACGGGTTGCCGGAGAAACTTTTACTCTGGTTTCTCAGTCTGTTTCCTAATGCCGGTTTGAAGTTCCGGCAAGTTTCACTGTAAAACCGAGTTGGAGCTAGTACCTCCCCATGTATATGTATGGAGTGGAGTTTGCAACTGAAAAGAAACTTTGTGTTCCGAACAAGCTAGGTGAAGGACGGCTTTCACACACACTTATCTCTCAGAACTGAGCATGTGGAGAGACGTTCGTTCATCTAGCACAAAGGGAACGGGTTGCAGGTGAAACTTTTACTCTGGTTTCTCAGTCTGTTTCCTAGTGCCGGTTGGAAATTCCTGCAGTTTTCACTGTAAAACAGAGTTGGAGCTAGTACCTACCCATATATATGTATGGATTGGAGTTTGCAACTGAAAAGAAACTTTGTGTTCCCAACAAGCTAGGTGAAGGACGGCTTTCACACACACTTATCTCTCAGAAATGAGCATGTGGAGAGACGTTCGTTCATCTAGCACAAAGGGAACGGGTTGTAGGAGAATCTTTACTCTGGATTCTCAGTCTGTTTCCTAGTGCCGTTTTGAAGTTCCTGCAGTTTTCACTGTAAAACTGATGTGGAGCTAGTACCTCCCCATATAAATTTATGGAGTGGAGTTTGCAACTGAAAAGAAACTTTGTGTTCCCAACAAGCTAGGTGAAAGACGGCTTTTACAAACACTTATCTCTCAGAACTGAGCATGTGGAGAGACGTTCGTTCATCTAGCACAAAGGGAACGGGTTGCAGGAGAAACATTTTCTCTGGATTCTCAGTCTGTTTCCTAGTGCTTGCTTGAAGTTCCTGCAGTTTTCACTGTAAAACCGAGTTGGAGCTAGTACCTCCCCATATATATGTATGGAGTGGATTTTGCAACTGAAAAGAAACTTTTTGTTCCCAACAAGCTAGGTGAAGGACGGCTTTCACACACACTTATCTCTCAGAAATGAGCATGTGGAGAGACTTTCGTTCATCTAGCACAAAGGGAACGGGTTGCAGGAGAATCTTTTACTCTGGTTCCTCAGTCTGTTTCCTAGTGCCGATTTGAAGTTCCTGCAGTTTTCACTGTAAAACCGGGTTGGAGCTAGAACCTCCCCATATATATGTATGGAGTGGAGTTTGCAACTGAAAAGAAACTTTGTGTTCCCAACCACCTAGGTGAAGGACGGCTTTCACACACACATATCTCTCAGAACTGAGCATGTGGAGAGACGTTCGTTCATCTAGCACAAAAAGAACGGGTTGCAGGAGAAACTTTTACTCTGGTTTCTCAGTCTGTTTCCTATGCCGGTTTGAAGTTCCGGCAGTTTTCACTGTAAAACCGAGTTGGAGCTAGTACCTCCCCATGTATATGTATGGAGTGGAATTTGCAACTGAAAAGAAACTTTGTGTTCCGAACAAGCTAGGTGAAGGACGGCTTTCACACACACTTATCTCTCAGAACTGAGCATGTGGAGAGACGTTCGTTCATCTAGCACAAAGGGAACGGGTTGCAGGTGAAACTTTTACTCTGGTTTCTCAGTCTGTTTCCTAGTGCCGGTTGGAAATTCCTGCAGTTTTCACTGTAAAACAGAGTTGGAGCTAGTACCTACCCATATATATGTATGGATTGGAGTTTGCAACTGAAAAGAAACTTTGTGTTCCCAACAAGCTAGGTGAAGGACGGCTTTCACACACACATATCTCTCAGAACAGAGCATGTGGAGAGACGTTCGTTCATCTAGAACAAAGGGAACGGCTTGCAGGGGAATCTTTTACTCTGGTTTCTCAGTCTGTTTCCTAGTGCCGGTTTGAAGTTCTTGCAGTTTTCACTGTAAAACCGGGTTGGAGCTAGTACTTCCCCATATATATGTATGGGGTGTAGTTTGCAACTGAAAAGAAACTATGTGTTCCCAACAAGCTAGGTGAAGGACGGCTTTCACACACACTTATCTCTCAGAACTGAGCATGTGGAGAGACGTTCGTTCATCTAGCACAAAGGGAACGGGTTGCAGGGGAATCTTTTACTCTGGATTCTCAGTCTGTTTCCTAGTGCCGGTTTGACGTTCCGGCAGTTTTCACTGTAAAACCGAGTTGGAGCTAGTACCACCCCATATATATGTATGGAGTGGAGTTTGCAACTGAAAAGAAACTTTGTGTTCCCACAAGCTAGGTGAAGGACGGCATTCACACACACTTATCTCTCAGAACTGAGCATGTGGAGAGACGTTCGTTCATCTAGCACAAAGGGAACGGGTTGCAGAAGAATCTTTTACTCTGGTTTCTCAGTCTGTTTCCTAATGTCGGTTGGACGTTCCTGCAGTTTTCACTGTAAAACCGAGTTGGAGCTTGTACTTCCCCATATATATGTATGGAGTGGAGTTTGCAACTGAAAAGAAACTTTCTGTTCCCAACAAACTTGGTGAAGGAAGGCTTTCACACGCACTTATCTCTCAGAACTGAGCATGTGGAGAGACGTTCGTTCATCTAGAACAAAGGGAACGGCTTGCAGGAGAATCTTTTACTCTGGTTTCTCAGTCTGTTTCCTAGTGCCGGTTGGAAGTTCCTGCAGTTTTCACTGTAAAACCTGTTTGGAGCTAGTACCTCCCCATATATATGTATGGAGAGGAGTTTGCAACTGAAAAGAAACTTTGTGTTCCCAACAAGCTAGGTGTAGGACGGCTTTCACACACTTATCTCTCAGAACTGAGCATGTGGAGAGACGTTCGTTCATCTAGCACAAAGGGAACGGGTTGCAGGATAATCTTTTACTCTGGTTTCTCAGTCTGTTTCTTAGTGCCGGTTTGAAGTTCTTGCAGTTTTCACTGTAAAACCGGGTTGCAGCTAGTACTTCCCCATATATATGTATGGAGTGGAGTTTGCAACTGAAAAGAAACTTTGTGTTCCCAACAAGCTAGGTGAAGGACGGCTTTCACACACACATATCTCTCAGAACTGAGCAAGTGGAGAGACGTTCGTTCATCTAGAACAAAGGGAACGGCTTGCAGGGGAATCTTTTACTCTGGTTTCTCAGTCTGTTTCCTAGTGCCGGTTTGAAGTTCTTGCAGTTTTCACTGTAAAACAGGGTTGGAGCTAGTACTTCCCCATATATATGTATGGAGTGGAGTTTGCAACTGAAAAGAAACTTTGTGTTCCCACAAGCTAGTTGAAGGACGGCTTTCACACACACTTATCTCTCAGAACTGAGCATGTGGAGAGACGTTCGTTCATCTGGCACAAAGGGAACGGGTTGCAGGGGAATCTTTTACTCTGGATTCTCAGTCTGTTTCCTAGTGCCGGTTTGAAATTCCGGCAGTTTTCACTGTAAAACCGAGTTGGAGCTAGTACCACCCCATATATATGTATGGAGTGGAGTTTGCAACTGAAAAGAAACTTTGTGTTCCCACAAGCTAGTTGAAGGACGGCATTCACACACACTTATCTCTCAGAACTGAGCATGTGGAGAGACGTTCGTTCATCTAGCACAAAGGGAACGGGTTGCAGGAGAATCTTTTACTCTGGTTTCTCAGTCTGTTTCCTAGTGCCGGTTGGAAGTTCCTGCAGTTTTCAGTGTAAAACCGAGTTGGAGCTAGTACTTCCCCATATATATGTATGGAGTGGAGTTTGCAACTGAAAAGAAACTTTGTGTTCCCCACAAGCTAGGTGAAGGACGGCTTTCACACACACTTATCTCTCAGAACTGAGCATGTGGAGAGACGTTCGTTCAACTAGCACAAAGCGAACGGGTTGCAGGAGAATCTTTTACTCTGGTTTCTCAGTCTGTTTCCTAGTGCCGGTTGGAATTTCCTGCAGTTTTCACTGTAAAACCGAGTTGGAGCTAGTACTTCCCCATATATATGTATGGAGTGGAGTTTGCAACTGAAAAGAAACTTTGTGTTCCCAACATGCTAGGTGAAGGACGGCTTTCACACACACTTATCTCTCAGAACTGAGCATGTGGAGAGACGTTCGTTGAACTAGCACAAAGGGAACGGGTTGCAGGAGAATCTTTTACTCTGGTTTCTCAGTCTGTTTCCTAGTGCCGGTTGGAAGTTCCTGCAGTTTTCACTGTAAAACCGAGTTGGAGCTAGTACTTCCCCATATATATGTATGGAGTGGAGTTTGCTACTGAAAAGAAACTTTGTGTTCCCAACAAGCTAGGTGAAGGACGGCTTTCACACACACTTATATCTCAGAAATGAGCATGTGGAGAGACGTTCGTTCATCTAGCACAAAGGGAACGGGTTGCAGGAGAAACTTTTACTCTGGTTTCTCATTCTGTTTCCTAGTGCCGGTTTGAAGTTCCTGCAGTTTTCACTGTAAAACCGGGTTGGAGCTAGTACCTCCCCATATATATGTATGGAGTGGAGTTTGCAACTGAAAAGAAACTTTGTGTTCCCACCAAGCTAGGTGAAGGACGGCTTTCACACACCTTTACCTCTCAGAACTGAGCATGTGGAGAGACGTTCGTTCATCTAGCACAAAGGAAACGGGTTGCAGGATAATCTTTTACTCTGGTTTCTCACTCTGTTTCCTAGTGCCGGTTGGAAGTTCCTGCAGTTTTCACTGTAAAACCGAGTTGGAGCTAGTACTTCCCCGTATATATGTATGGAGTGGAGTTTGCAACTGAAAAGAAACTTTGTGTTCCCAACAAGCTAGGTGAAGGACGGCTTTCACACACACATATGTCTCAGAACTGAGCATGTGGAGAGACGTTCGTTCATCTAGAACAAAGGGAACGGCTTGCAGGGGAATCTTTTACTCTGGTTTCTCAGTCTGTTTCCTAGTGCCGGTTTGAAGTTCTTGCAGTTTTCACTGTAAAACCGGGTTGGAGCTAGTACTTCCCCATATATATGTATGGGGTGGAGTTTGCAACTGAAAAGAAACTTTGTGTTCCCAACAAGCTAGGTGAAGGACGGCTTTCACACACACTTATCTCTCAGAACTGAGCATGTGGAGAGACGTTCGTTCATTTAGCACAAAGGGAACGGGTTGCAGGGGAATCTTTTACTCTGGATTCTCAGTCTGTTTCCTAGTGCCGGTTTGAAGTTCCGGCAGTTTTCACTGTAAAACCGAGTTGGAGCTAATACCACCCCATATATATGTATGGAGTGGAGTTTGCAACTGAAAAGAAACTTTGTGTTCCCACAAGCTAGGTGAAGGACGGCATTCACACACACTTATCTCTCAGAACTGAGCATGTGGAGAGACGTTCGTTCATCTAGCACAAAGGGAACGGGTTGCAGGAGAATCTTTTACTCTGGTTTCTCAGTCTGTTTCCTAATGTCGGTTGGAAGTTCCTGCAGTTTTCACTGTAAAACCGAGTTGGAGCTTGTACTTCCCCATATATATGTATGGAGTGGAGTTTGCAACTGAAAAGAAACTTTCTGTTCCCAACAAACTTGGTGAAGGAAGGCTTTCACACGCACTTATCTCTCAGAACTGAGCATGTGGAGAGACGTTCGTTCATCTAGAACAAAGGGAACGGCTTGCAGGAGAATCTTTTACTCTGGTTTCTCAGTCTGTTTCCTAGTGCCGGTTGGAAGTTCCTGCAGTTTTCACTGTAAAACCTGTTTGGAGCTTGTACCTCCCCATATATATGTATGGAGAGGAGTTTGCAACTGAAAAGAAACTTTGTGTTCCCCACAAGCTAGGTGAAGGACGGCTTTCACACACTTATCTCTCAGAACTGAGCATGTGGAGAGACGTTCGTTCATCTAGCACAAAGGGAACGGGTTGCAGTAGAATCTTTTACTCTGGTTTCTCAGTCTGTTTCTTAGTGCCGGTTTGAAGTTCTTGCAGTTTTCACTGTAAAACCGGGTTGGAGCTAGTACTTCCCCATATATATGTATGGAGTGGAGTTTGCAACTGAAAAGAAACTTTGTGTTCCCAACAAGCTAGGTGAAGGACGGCTTTCACACACACATATCTCTCAGAACTGAGCAAGTGGAGAGACGTTCGTTCATCTAGAACAAAGGGAACGGCTAGCAGGGGAATCTTTTACTCTGGTTTCTCAGTCTGTTTCCTAGTGCCGGTTTGAAGTTCTTGCAGTTTTCACTGTAAAACCGGGTTGGAGCTAGTACTTCCCCATATATATGTATGGAGTGGAGTTTGCAACTGAAAAGAAACTTTGTGTTCCCAACAAGCTAGGTGAAGGACGGCTTTCACACACACTTATCTCTCAGAACTGAGCATGTGGAGAGACGTTCGTTCATCTAGCACAAAGGGAACGGGTTGCAGGGGAATCTTTTACTCTGGATTCTCAGTCTGTTTTCTAGTGCCGGTTTGAAATTCCGGCAGTTTTCACTGTAAAACCGAGTTGGAGCTAGTACCACCCCATATATATGTATGGAGTGGAGTTTGCAACTGAAAAGAAACTTTGTGTTCCCACAAGCTAGGTGAAGGACGGCATTCACACACACTTATCTCTCAGAACTGAGCATGTGGAGAGACGTTCGTTCATCTAGCACAAAGGGAACGGGTTGCAGGAGAATCTTTTACTCTGGTTTCTCAGTCTGTTTCCTAGTGCCGGTTGGAAGTTCCTGCAGTTTTCACTGTAAAACCGAGTTGGAGCTAGTACTACCCCATATATATGTATGGAGTGGAGTTTGCAACTGAAAAGAAACTTTGTGTTCCCCACAAGCTAGGTGAAGGACGGCTTTCACACACACTTATCTCTCAGAACTGAGCATGTGGAGAGACGTTCGTTCAACTAGCACAAAGCGAACGGGTTGCAGGAGAATCTTTTACTCTGGTTTCTCAGTCTGTTTCCTAGTGCCGGTTGGAAGTTCCTGCAGTTTTCACTGTAAAACCGAGTTGGAGCTAGTACTTCCCCATATATATGTATGGAGTGGAGTTTGCAACTGAAAAGAAACTTTGTGTTCCCAACATGCTAGGTGAAGGACGGCTTTCACACACACTTATCTCTCAGAACTGAGCATGTGGAGAGACGTTCGTTGAACTAGCACAAAGGGAACGGGTTGCAGGAGAATCTTTTACTCTGGTTTCTCAGTCTGTTTCCTAGTGCCGGTTGGAAGTTCCTGCAGTTTTCACTGTAAAACCGAGTTGGAGCTAGTACTTCCCCATATATATGTATGGAGTGGAGTTTGCTACTGAAAAGAAACTTTGTGTTCCCAACAAGCTAGGTGAAGGACGGCTTTCACACACACTTATCTCTCAGAAATGAGCATGTGGAGAGACGTTCGTTCATCTAGCACAAAGGGAACGGGTTACAGTAGAATCTTTTTCTCTGTTTTCTCAGTCTGTTTCCTAGTGCCGGTTTGAAGTTCCTGCAGTTTTCACTGTAAAACCGGGTTGGAGCTAGTACCTCCCCATATATATGTATGGAGTGGAGTTTGCAACTGAAAAGAAACTTTGTGTTCCCAACAAGCTAGGTGAAGGACGGCTTTCACACACACTTATCTCTCAGAACTGAGCATGTGGAGAGACGTTCGTTCAACTAGCACAAATAGAACTGGTTGCAGGAGAAACATTTACTCTGGTTTCTCAGTCTGTTTCCTAGTGCCGATTTGAAGTTCCTGCAATTTTTACTGTAAAACCGAATTGGAGCTAGTACCTCACCATATATATGTATGGAGTGGAGTTTGCTACTGAAAAGAAACTTTGTGTTCCCAACAAGCTAGGTGAAGGACGGCTTTCACACACACTTATCTCTCAGAAATGAGCATGTGGAGAGACGTTAGTTCATCTAGCACAAAGGGAACGTGTTACAGTAGAATCTTTTTCTCTGTTTTCTCAGTCTGTTTCCTAGTGCCGGTTTGAAGTTCCTGCAGTTTTCACTGTAAAACCGAGTTGTAGCTAGTACCTCCCCATATATATGTATGGAGTGGAGTTTGCAACTGAAAAGAAACTTTGTGTTCCCAACAAGCTAGGTGAAGCACGGCTTTCACACACACTTATCTCTCAGAACTGAGCATGTGGAGAGACGTTCGTTCATCTAGCACAAAGGGAACGGGTTGCAGGAGAAACTTTTACTCTGGTTTCTCAGTCTGTTTCCTAGTGCCGGTTGGAAGTTCCTGCAGTTTTCACTGTAAAAACGGGTTGGAGCTAGTACCTCCCCATATATATGTATGGAGTGGAGTTTGCAACTGAAAAGAATCTTTGTGTTCACAGCAAGCTACGTGAAGGACGGCTTTCACACACACTTATCTCTCACAACTGAGCATGTGGAGAGACTTTCGTTCATCTAGCACAAAGGGAAAGTGTTGCAGGAGAAACTTTTACTCTGGTTTCTCAGTCTGTTTCCTAGTGCCGGTTGGAAGTTCCTGCAGTTTTCACTGTAAAACCGAGTTGGATCTAGTACTTCACCATATATATGTATGGACTGGTGTTTGCAACTTAAAAGAAACTTTGTGTTCCAAACAAGCTAGGTGAAGGACGGCTTTCACACACACTTATCTCTCAGAACTGAGCATGTGGAGAGTCGTTCGTTCATCTAGAACAAAGTGAACGGCTTGCAGGATTATCTTTCACTCTGGTTTCTCAGTCTGTTTCCTAGTGCCGGTTTGAAGTTCCTGCAGTTTTCACTGTAAAACCGGGTTGGAGCTAGTACCTCCCCATATATATGTATGGAGTGGAATTTGCAACTGAATAGAAACATTTTGTTACCAACAAGCTAGGTGAAGGACGGCTTTCACACACACTTATCTCTCAGAACTGAGCATGTGGAGAGACGTTCGTTCATCTAGCACTAATGGAACGGGTTGCAGGAGAATTTTTTTCTCTGGTTTCTCAGTCTGTTTTCTAGTGCCGGTTTGAAGTTCCTGCAGTTTTCACTGTAAAACCGGGTTGGAGCTAGTACTTCCCCATATATATGTATGGAGTGGAGTTTGCAACTGAAAAGAAACTTTGTGTTCCCAACAAGCTAGGTGAAGAACGGCTTTCACACACACTTATCTCTCAGAACTGAGCATGTGGAGAGACGTTCGTTCATCTAGCACAAAGGGAACGGGTTGCTGGGGAAACTTTTACTCTGGATTCTCAGTCTGTTTCCTAGTGCCGGTTTGAAATTCCTGCAGTTTTCACTGTAAAACCGAGTTGGAGCTAGTACTTCCCCATATATATGTATGGGGTGGAGTTTGCAACTGAAAAGAAACTTTGTGTTCCCAACAAGCTAGGGGAAGGACGGCTTTCACACACACTTATCTCTCAGAACTGAGCATGTGGAGAGACGTTCGTTCATCTAGCACAAAGGGAACGGGTTGCAGGGGAATCTTTTACTCTGGTTTCTCAGTCTGTTTCCTAGTGCCGGTTGGAAGTTCCTGCAGTTTTCACTGTAAAACCGAGTTGGAGCTAGTACTTCCCCATATATATGTATGGAGTGGAGTTTGCAACTGAAAAGAAACTTTGTGTTCCCCACAAGCTAGGTGAAGGACGGCTTTCACACACACTTATCTCTCAGAACTGAGCATGTGGAGAGACGTTCGTTCAACTAGCACAAAGCGAACGGGTTGCAGGAGAATCTTTTACTCTGGTTTCTCAGTCTGTTTCCTAGTGCCGGTTGGAAGTTCCTGCAGTTTTCACTGTAAAACCGAGTTGGAGCTAGTACTTCCCCATATATATGTATGGAGTGGAGTTTGCAACTGAAAAGAAACTTTGTGTTCCCAACATGCTAGGTGAAGGACGGCTTTCACACACACTTATCTCTCAGAACTGAGCATGTGGAGAGACGTTCGTTGAACTAGCACAAAGGGAACGGGTTGCAGGAGAATCTTTTACTCTGGTTTCTCAGTCTGTTTCCTAGTGCCGGTTGGAAGTTCCTGCAGTTTTCACTGTAAAACCGAGTTGGAGCTAGTACTTCCCCATATATATGTATGGAGTGGAGTTTGCTACTGAAAAGAAACTTTGTGTTCCCAACAAGCTAGGTGAAGGACGGCTTTCACACACACTTATCTCTCAGAAATGAGCATGTGGAGAGACGTTCGTTCATCTAGCACAAAGGGAACGGGTTGCAGGAGAAACTTTTACTCTGGTTTCTCATTCTGTTTCCTAGTGCCGGATTGAAGTTCCTGCAGTTTTCACTGTAAAACCGGGTTGGAGCTAGTACCTCCCCATATATATGTATGGAGTGGAGTTTGCAACTGAAAAGAAACTTTGTGTTCCCAACAAGCTAGGTGAAGGACGGCTTTCACACACCTTTACCTCTCAGAACTGAGCATGTGGAGAGACGTTCGTTCATCTAGCACAAAGGAAACGGGTTGCAGGATAATCTTTTACTCTGGTTTCTCACTCTGTTTCCTAGTGCCGGTTGGAAGTTCCTGCAGTTTTCACTGTAAAACCGAGTTGGAGCTAGTACTTCCCCGTATATATGTATGGAGTGGAGTTTGCAACTGAAAAGAAACTTTGTGTTCCCAACAAGCTAGGTGAAGGACGGCTTTCACACACACATATGTCTCAGAACTGAGCATGTGGAGAGACGTTCGTTCATCTAGAACAAAGGGAACGGCTTGCAGGGGAATCTTTTACTCTGGTTTCTCAGTCTGTTTCCTAGTGCCGGTTTGAAGTTCTTGCAGTTTTCACTGTAAAACCGGGTTGGAGCTAGTACTTCCCCATATATATGTATGGGGTGGAGTTTGCAACTGAAAAGAAACTTTGTGTTCCCAACAAGCTAGGTGAAGGACGGCTTTCACACACACTTATCTCTCAGAACTGAGCATGTGGAGAGACGTTCGTTCATCTAGCACAAAGGGAACGGGTTGCAGGGGAATCTTTTACTCTGGATTCTCAGTCTGTTTCCTAGTGCCGGTTTGAAGTTCCGGCAGTTTTCACTGTAAAACCGAGTTGGAGCTAATACCACCCCATATATATGTATGGAGTGGAGTTTGCAACTGAAAAGAAACTTTGTGTTCCCACAAGCTAGGTGAAGGACGGCATTCACACACACTTATCTCTCAGAACTGAGCATGTGGAGAGACGTTCGTTCATCTAGCACAAAGGGAACGGGTTGCAGGAGAATCTTTTACTCTGGTTTCTCAGTCTGTTTCCTAATGTCGGTTGGAAGTTCCTGAAGTTTTCACTGTAAAACCGAGTTGGAGCTTGTACTTCCCCATATATATGTATGGAGTGGAGTTTGCAACTGAAAAGAAACTTTCTGTTCCCAACAAATTTGGTGAAGGAAGGCTTTCACACGCACTTATCTCTCAGAACTGAGCATGTGGAGAGACGTTCGTTCATCTAGAACAAAGGGAACGGCTTGCAGGAGAATCTTTTACTCTGGTTTCTCAGTCTGTTTCCTAGTGCCGGTTGGAAGTTCCTGCAGTTTTCACTGTAAAACCTGTTTGGAGCTAGTACCTCCCCATATATATGTATGGAGAGGAGTTTGCAACTGAAAAGAAACTTTGTGTTCCCAACAAGCTAGGTGAAGGACGGCTTTCACACACTTATCTCTCAGAACTGAGCATGTGGAGAGACGTTCGTTCATCTAGCACAAAGGGAACGGGTTGCAGGAGAATCTTTTACTCTGGTTTCTCTGTCTGTTTCTTAGTGCCGGTTTGAAGTTCTTGCAGGTTTCACTGTAAAACCGGGTTGGAGCTAGTACTTCCCCATATATATGTATGGAGTGGAGTTTGCAACTGAAAAGAAACTTTGTGTTCCCAACAAGCTAGGTGAAGGACGGCTTTCACACACACATATCTCTCAGAACTGAGCAAGTGGAGAGACGTTCGTTCATCTAGAACAAAGGGAACGGCTAGCAGGGGAATCTTTTACTCTGGTTTCTCAGTCTGTTTCCTAGTGCCGGTTTGAAGTTCTTGCAGTTTTCACTGTAAAACCGGGTTGGAGCTAGTACTTCCCCATATATATGTATGGAGTGGAGTTTGCAACTGAAAAGAAACTTTGTGTTCCCAACAAGCTAGGTGAAGGACGGCTTTCACACACACTTATCTCTCAGAACTGAGCATGTGGAGAGACGTTCGTTCATCTAGCACAAAGGGAACGGGTTGCAGGGGAATCTTTTACTCTGGATTCTCAGTCTGTTTTCTAGTGCCGGTTTGAAATTCCGGCAGTTTTCACTGTAAAACCGAGTTGGAGCTAGTACCACCCCATATATATGTATGGAGTGGAGTTTGCAACTGAAAAGAAACTTTGTGTTCCCACAAGCTAGGTGAAGGACGGCATTCACACACACTTATCTCTCAGAACTGAGCATGTGGAGAGACGTTCGTTCATCTAGCACAAAGGGAACGGGTTGCAGGAGAATCTTTTACTCTGGTTTCTCAGTCTGTTTCCTAGTGCCGGTTGGAAGTTCCTGCAGTTTTCACTGTAAAACCGAGTTGGAGCTAGTACTACCCCATATATATGTATGGAGTGGAGTTTGCAACTGAAAAGAAACTTTGTGTTCCCCACAAGCTAGGTGAAGGACGGCTTTACACACACTTTTCTCTCAGAACTGAGCATGTGGAGAGACGTTCGTTCAACTAGCACAAAGCGAACGGGTTGCAGGAGAATCTTTTACTCTGGTTTCTCAGTCTGTTTCCTAGTGCCGGTTGGAAGTTCCTGCAGTTTTCACTGTAAAACCGAGTTGGAGCTAGTACTTCCCCATATATATGTATGGAGTGGAGTTTGCAACTGAAAAGAAACTTTGTGTTCCCAACATGCTAGGTGAAGGACGGCTTTCACACACACTTATCTCTCAGAACTGAGCATGTGGAGAGACGTTCGTTGAACTAGCACAAAGGGAACGGGTTGCAGGAGAATCTTTTACTCTGGTTTCTCAGTCTCTTTCCTAGTGCCGGTTGGAAGTTCCTGCAGTTTTCACTGTAAAACCGAGTTGGAGCTAGTACTTCCCCATATATATGTATGGAGTGGAGTTTGCTACTGAAAAGAAACTTTGTGTTCCCAACAAGCTAGGTGAAGGACGGCTTTCACACACACTTATCTCTCAGAAATGAGCATGTGGAGAGACGTTCGTTCATCTAGCACAAAGGGAACGGGTTACAGTAGAATCTTTTTCTCTGTTTTCTCAGTCTGTTTCCTAGTGCCGGTTTGAAGTTCCTGCAGTTTTCACTGTAAAACCGGGTTGGAGCTAGTACCTCCCCATATATATGTATGGAGTGGAGTTTGCAACTGAAAAGAAACTTTGTGTTCCCAACAAGCTAGGTGAAGGACGGCTTTCACACACACTTATCTCTCAGAACTGAGCATGTGGAGAGACGTTCGTTCAACTAGCACAAATAGAACTGGTTGCAGGAGAAACATTTACTCTGGTTTCTCAGTCTGTTTCCTAGTGCCGATTTGAAGTTCCTGCAATTTTTACTGTAAAACCGAATTGGAGCTAGTACCTCACCATATATATGTATGGATTGGAGTTTGCTACTGAAAAGAAACTTTGTGTTCCCAACAAGCTAGGTGAAGGACGGCTTTCACACACACTTATCTCTCAGAAATGAGCATGTGGAGAGACGTTAGTTCATCTAGCACAAAGGGAACGTGTTACAGTAGAATCTTTTTCTCTGTTTTCTCAGTCTGTTTCCTAGTGCCGGTTTGAAGTTCCTGCAGTTTTCACTGTAAAACCGAGTTGGAGCTAGTACCTCCCCATATATATGTATGGAGTGGAGTTTGCAACTGAAAAGAAACTTTGTGTTCCCAACAAGCTAGGTGAAGCACGGCTTTCACACACACTTATCTCTCAGAACTGAGCATGTGGAGAGACGTTCGTTCATCTAGCACAAATGGAACGGGTTGCAGGAGAATCTTTTACTCTGGTTTCTCAGTCTGTTTTCTATTGTCGGTTTGAAGTTCCTGCACTTTTCACTGTAAAAACGGGTTGGAGCTAGTACCTCAGCATATATATGTATGGAGTGGAGTTTGCAACTGAAAAGAATCTTTGTGTTCCCAGCAAGCTACGTGAAGGACGGCTTTCACACACACTTATCTCTCACAACTGAGCATGTGGAGAGACTTTCGTTCATCTAGCACAAAGGGAACGGGTTGCAGGAGAAACTTTTACTCTGGTTTCTCAGTCTGTTTCCTAGTGCCGGTTGGAAGTTCCTGCAGTTTTCACTGTAAAACCGAGTTGGATCTAGTACTTCACCATATATATGTATGGACTGGTGTTTGCAACTTAAAAGAAACTTTGTGTTCCGAACAAGCTAGGTGAAGGACGGCTTTCACACACACTTATCTCTCAGAACTGAGCATGTGGAGAGTCGTTCGTTCATCTAGAACAAAGTGAACGGCTTGCAGGATTATCTTTCACTCTGGTTTCTCAGTCTGTTTCCTAGTGCCGGTTTGAAGTTCCTGCAGTTTTCACTGTAAAACCGGGTTGGAGCTAGTACCTCCCCATATATATGTATGGAGTGGAATTTGCAACTGAATAGAAACATTTTGTTCCCAACAAGCTAGGTGAAGGACGGCTTTCACACACACTTATCTCTCAGAACTGAGCATGTGGAGAGACGTTCGTTCATCTAGCACTAATCGAACGGGTTGCAGGAGAATTTTTTTCTCTGGTTTCTCAGTCTGTTTTCTAGTGCCGGTTTGAAGTTCCTGCAGTTTTCACTGTAAAACCGGGTTGGAGCTAGTACTTCCCCATATATATGTATGGAGTGGAGTTTGCAACTGAAAAGAAACTTTGTGTTCCCAACAAGCTAGGTGAAGGACGGCTTTCACACACACTTATCTCTCGGAAATGAGCATGTGGAGAGACGTTCGTTCATCTAGCACAAAGGGAACGGGTTACAGTAGAATCTTTTACTGTGGTTTCTCAGTCTGTTTCCTAGTGCCGGTTTGAAGTTCCTGCAGATTTCACTGTAAAACCGAGTTGGAGATAGTACCTCCCCATATATATGTATGGAGTGGAGTTTGAAACTGAAAAGAAACTTTGTGTTCCCAACAAGCTAGGTGAAGGACGGCTTTCACACACACTTATCTCTCAGAACTGAGCATGTGGAGAGACGTTCGTTCAAATAGCACAAATGGAACTGGTTGCAGGAGAAACATTTTCTCTGGTTTCTCAGTCTGTTTCCTAGTGCCGATTTGAAGTTCCTGCAATTTTTACTGTAAAACCGAATTGGAGCTAGTACCTCCCCATATATATGTATGGAGTGGAGTTTGCAACTGAAAAGAAACTTTGTGTTCCCAACATGCTAGGTGAAGGACGGCTTTCACACACACTTATCTCTCAGAACTGAGCATGTGGAGAGACGTTCCTTCATCTAGCACAAATGGAACGGGTTGCAGGAGAATCTTTTACTCTGGTTTCTCAGTCTGTTTTCTAGTGTCGGTTTGAATTTCCTGCAGTTTTCACTGTAAAAACGGGTTGGAGCTAGTACCTCCCCATATATATGTATGGAGTGGAGTTTGCAACTGAAAAGAATCTTTGTGTTCCCAGCAAGCTAGGTGAAGGACGGCTTTCACACACACATATCTCTCAGAACTGAGCAAGTGGAGAGACGTTCGTTCATCTAGAACAAATGGAACGGCTTGCAGGGGAATCTTTTACTCTCGTTTCTCAGTCTGTTTCCTAGTGCCGGTTTGAATTTCTTGCAGTTTTCACTGTAAAACCGGGTTGGAGCTAGTACTTCCCCATATATATGTATGGAGTGGAGTTTGCAACTGAAAAGAAACTTTGTGTTCCCAACAAGCTAGGTGAAGGACGGCTTTCACACACACTTATCTCTCAGAACTGAGCATGTGGAGAGACGTTCGTTCATCTAGCACAAAGGGAACGGGTTGCAGGGGAATCTTTTACTCTGGTTTCTCAGTCTGTTTTCTAGTGCCGGTTTGAAATTCCGGCAGTTTTCACTGTAAAACCGAGTTGGAGCTAGTACCACCCCATATATATGTATGGAGTGGAGTTTGCAACTGAAAAGAAACTTTGTGTTCCCACAAGCTAGGTGAAGGACGGCATTCACACACACTTATCTCTCATAACTGAGCATGTGGAGAGACGTTCGTTCATCTAGCACAAAGGGAACGGTTTGCAGGAGAATCTTTTACTCTGGTTTCTCAGTCTGTTTCCTAGTGCCGGTTGGAAGTTCCTGCAGTTTTCACTGTAAAACCGATTTGGAGCTAGTACTACCCCATATATATGTATGGAGTGGAGTTTGCAACTGAAAAGAAACTTTGTGTTCCCCACAAGCTAGGTGAAGGACGGCTTTCACACACACTTATCTCTCAGAACTGAGCATGTGGAGAGACGTTCGTTCAACTAGCACAAAGCGAACGGGTTGCAGGAGAATCTTTTACTCTGGTTTCTCAGTCTGTTTCCTAGTGCCGGTTGGAAGTTCCTGCAGTTATCACTGTAAAACCGAGTTGGAGCTAGTACTTCCCCATATATATGTATGGAGTGGAGTTTGCAACTGAAAAGAAACTTTGTGTTCCCAACATGCTAGGTGAAGGACGGCTTTCACACACACATATCTCTCAGAACTGAGCATGTGGAGAGACGTTCGTTGAACTAGCACAAAGGGAACGGGTTGCAGGAGAATCTTTTACTCTGGTTTCTCAGTCTGTTTCCTAGTGCCGGTTGGAAGTTCCTGCAGTTTTCACTGTAAAACCGAGTTGGAGCTAGTACTTCCCCATATATATGTATGGAGTGGAGTTTGCTACTGAAAAGAAACTTTGTGTTCCCAACAAGCTAGGTGAAGGACGGCTTTCACACACACTTATCTCTCAGAAATGAGCATGTGGAGAGACGTTCGTTCATCTAGCACAAAGGGAACGGGTTACAGTAGAATCTTTTTCTCTGTTTTCTCAGTCTGTTTCCTAGTGCCGGTTTGAAGTTCCTGCAGTTTTCACTGTAAAACCGGGTTGGAGCTAGTACCTCCCCATATATATGTATGGAGTGGAGTTTGCTACTGAAAAGAAACTTTGTGTTCCCAACAAGCTAGGTGAAGGACGGCTTTCACACACACTTATCTCTCAGAACTGAGCATGTGGAGAGACGTTCGTTTAACTAGCACAAATAGAACTGGTTGCAGGAGAAACATTTACTCTGGTTTCTCAGTCTGTTTCCTAGTGCCGATTTGAAGTTCCTGCTATTTTTACTGTAAAACCGAATTGGAGCTAGTACCTCACCATATATATGTATGGAGTGGAGTTTGCTACTGAAAAGAAACTTTGTGTTCCCAACAAGCTAGGTGAAGGACGGCTTTCACACACACTTATCTCTCAGAAATGAGCATGTGGAGAGACGTTAGTTCATCTAGCACAAAGGGAACGGGTTACAGTAGAATCTTTTTCTCTGTTTTCTCAGTCTGTTTCCTAGTGCCGGTTTGAAGTTCCTGCAGTTTTCACTGTAAAACCGAGTTGGAGCTAGTACCTCCCCATATATATGTATGGAGTGGAGTTTGCAACTGAAAAGAAACTTTGTGTTCCCAACAAGCTAGGTGAAGCACGGCTTTCACACACACTTATCTCTCAGAACTGAGCATGTGGAGAGACGTTCGTTCATCTAGCACAAATGGAACGGGTTGCAGGAGAATCTTTTACTCTGGTTTCTCAGTCTGTTTTCTATTGTCGGTTTGAAGTTCCTGCAGTTTTCACTGTAAAAACGGGTTGGAGCTAGTACCTCCCCATATATATGTATGGAGTGGAGTTTGCAACTGAAAAGAATCTTTGTGTTCCCAGCAAGCTACGTGAAGGACGGCTTTCACACACACTTATCTCTCACAACTGAGCATGTGGAGAGACTTTCGTTCATCTAGCACAAAGGGAACGGGTTGCAGGAGAAACTTTTACTCTGGTTTCTCAGTCTGTTTCCTAGTGCCGGTTGGAAGTTCCTGCAGTTTTCACTGTAAAACCGAGTTGGATCTAGTACTTCACCATATATATGTATGGACTGGTGTTTGCAACTTAAAAGAAACTTTGTGTTCCGAACAAGCTAGGTGAAGGACGGCTTTCACACACACTTATCTCTCAGAACTGAGCATGTGGAGAGTCGTTCGTTCATCTAGAACAAAGTGAACGGCTTGCAGGATTATCTTTCACTCTGGTTTCTCAGTCTGTTTCCTAGTGCCGGTTTGAAGTTCCTGCAGTTTTCACTGTAAAACCGGGTTGGAGCTAGTACCTCCCCATATATATGTATGGAGTGGAATTTGCAACTGAATAGAAACATTTTGTTCCCAACAAGCTAGGTGAAGGACGGCTTTCACACACACTTATCTCTCAGAACTGAGCATGTGGAGAGACGTTCGTTCATCTAGCACTAATCGAACGGGTTGCAGGAGAATTTTTTTCTCTGGTTTCTCAGTCTGTTTTCTAGTGCCGGTTTGAAGTTCCTGCAGTTTTCACTGTAAAACCGGGTTGGAGCTAGTACTTCCCCATATATATGTATGGAGTGGAGTTTGCAACTGAAAAGAAACTTTGTGTTCCCAACAAGCTAGGTGAAGGACGGCTTTCACACACACTTATCTCTCGGAAATGAGCATGTGGAGAGACGTTCGTTCATCTAGCACAAAGGGAACGGGTTACAGTAGAATCTTTTACTGTGGTTTCTCAGTCTGTTTCCTAGTGCCGGTTTGAAGTTCCTGCAGATTTCACTGTAAAACCGAGTTGGAGATAGTACCTCCCCATATATATGTATGGAGTGGAGTTTGAAACTGAAAAGAAACTTTGTGTTCCCAACAAGCTAGGTGAAGGACGGCTTTCACACACACTTATCTCTCAGAACTGAGCATGTGGAGAGACGTTCGTTCAAATAGCACAAATGGAACTGGTTGCAGGAGAAACATTTTCTCTGGTTTCTCAGTCTGTTTCCTAGTGCCGATTTGAAGTTCCTGCAATTTTTACTGTAAAACCGAATTGGAGCTAGTACCTCCCCATATATATGTATGGAGTGGAGTTTGCAACTGAAAAGAAACTTTGTGTTCCCAACATGCTAGGTGAAGGACGGCTTTCACACACACTTATCTCTCAGAACTGAGCATGTGGAGAGACGTTCCTTCATCTAGCACAAATGGAACGGGTTGCAGGAGAATCTTTTACTCTGGTTTCTCAGTCTGTTTTCTAGTGTCGGTTTGAATTTCCTGCAGTTTTCACTGTAAAAACGGGTTGGAGCTAGTACCTCCCCATATATATGTATGGAGTGGAGTTTGCAACTGAAAAGAATCTTTGTGTTCCCAGCAAGCTAGGTGAAGGACGGCTTTCACACACACATATCTCTCAGAACTGAGCAAGTGGAGAGACGTTCGTTCATCTAGAACAAATGGAACGGCTTGCAGGGGAATCTTTTACTCTCGTTTCTCAGTCTGTTTCCTAGTGCCGGTTTGAATTTCTTGCAGTTTTCACTGTAAAACCGGGTTGGAGCTAGTACTTCCCCATATATATGTATGGAGTGGAGTTTGCAACTGAAAAGAAACTTTGTGTTCCCAACAAGCTAGGTGAAGGACGGCTTTCACACACACTTATCTCTCAGAACTGAGCATGTGGAGAGACGTTCGTTCATCTAGCACAAAGGGAACGGGTTGCAGGGGAATCTTTTACTCTGGTTTCTCAGTCTGTTTTCTAGTGCCGGTTTGAAATTCCGGCAGTTTTCACTGTAAAACCGAGTTGGAGCTAGTACCACCCCATATATATGTATGGAGTGGAGTTTGCAACTGAAAAGAAACTTTGTGTTCCCACAAGCTAGGTGAAGGACGGCATTCACACACACTTATCTCTCATAACTGAGCATGTGGAGAGACGTTCGTTCATCTAGCACAAAGGGAACGGTTTGCAGGAGAATCTTTTACTCTGGTTTCTCAGTCTGTTTCCTAGTGCCGGTTGGAAGTTCCTGCAGTTTTCACTGTAAAACCGATTTGGAGCTAGTACTACCCCATATATATGTATGGAGTGGAGTTTGCAACTGAAAAGAAACTTTGTGTTCCCCACAAGCTAGGTGAAGGACGGCTTTCACACACACTTATCTCTCAGAACTGAGCATGTGGAGAGACGTTCGTTCAACTAGCACAAAGCGAACGGGTTGCCGGAGAATCTTTTACTCTGGTTTCTCAGTCTGTTTCCTAGTGCCGGTTGGAAGTTCCTGCAGTTATCACTGTAAAACCGAGTTGGAGCTAGTACTTCCCCATATATATGTATGGAGTGGAGTTTGCAACTGAAAAGAAACTTTGTGTTCCCAACATGCTAGGTGAAGGACGGCTTTCACACACACATATCTCTCAGAACTGAGCATGTGGAGAGACGTTCGTTGAACTAGCACAAAGGGAACGGGTTGCAGGAGAATCTTTTACTCTGGTTTCTCAGTCTGTTTCCTAGTGCCGGTTGGAAGTTCCTGCAGTTTTCACTGTAAAACCGAGTTGGAGCTAGTACTTCCCCATATATATGTATGGAGTGGAGTTTGCTACTGAAAAGAAACTTTGTGTTCCCAACAAGCTAGGTGAAGGACGGCTTTCACACACACTTATCTCTCAGAAATGAGCATGTGGAGAGACGTTCGTTCATCTAGCACAAAGGGAACGGGTTACAGTAGAATCTTTTTCTCTGTTTTCTCAGTCTGTTTCCTAGTGCCGGTTTGAAGTTCCTGCAGTTTTCACTGTAAAACCGGGTTGGAGCTAGTACCTCCCCATATATATGTATGGAGTGGAGTTTGCTACTGAAAAGAAACTTTGTGTTCCCAACAAGCTAGGTGAAGGACGGCTTTCACACACACTTATCTCTCAGAACTGAGCATGTGGAGAGACGTTCGTTTAACTAGCACAAATAGAACTGGTTGCAGGAGAAACATTTACTCTGGTTTCTCAGTCTGTTTCCTAGTGCCGATTTGAAGTTCCTGCTATTTTTACTGTAAAACCGAATTGGAGCTAGTACCTCACCATATATATGTATGGAGTGGAGTTTGCTACTGAAAAGAAACTTTGTGTTCCCAACAAGCTAGGTGAAGGACGGCTTTCACACACACTTATCTCTCAGAAATGAGCATGTGGAGAGACGTTAGTTCATCTAGCACAAAGGGAACGGGTTACAGTAGAATCTTTTTCTCTGTTTTCTCAGTCTGTTTCCTAGTGCCGGTTTGAAGTTCCTGCAGTTTTCACTGTAAAACCGAGTTGGAGCTAGTACCTCCCCATATATATGTATGGAGTGGAGTTTGCAACTGAAAAGAAACTTTGTGTTCCCAACAAGCTAGGTGAAGCACGGCTTTCACACACACTTATCTCTCAGAACTGAGCATGTGGAGAGACGTTCGTTCATCTAGCACAAATGGAACGGGTTGCAGGAGAATCTTTTACTCTGGTTTCTCAGTCTGTTTTCTATTGTCGGTTTGAAGTTCCTGCAGTTTTCACTGTAAAAACGGGTTGGAGCTAGTACCTCCCCATATATATGTATGGAGTGGAGTTTGCAACTGAAAAGAATCTTTGTGTTCCCAGCAAGCTACGTGAAGGACGGCTTTCACACACAATTATCTCTCACAACTGAGCATGTGGAGAGACTTTCGTTCATCTAGCACAAAGGGAACGGGTTGCAGGAGAAACTTTTACTCTGGTTTCTCAGTCTGTTTCCTAGTGCCGGTTGGAAGTTCCTGCAGTTTTCACTGTAAAACCGAGTTGGATCTAGTACTTCACCATATATATGTATGGACTGGTGTTTGCAACTTAAAAGAAACTTTGTGTTCCGAACAAGCTAGGTGAAGGACGGCTTTCACACACACTTATCTCTCAGAACTGAGCATGTGGAGAGTCGTTCGTTCATCTAGAACAAAGTGAACGGCTTGCAGGAGTATCTTTCACTCTGGTTTCTCAGTCTGTTTCCTAGTGCCGGTTTGAAGTTCCTGCAGTTTTCACTGTAAAACCGGGTTGGAGCTAGTACCTCCCCATATATATGTATGGAGTGGAATTTGCAACTGAATAGAAACATTTTGTTCCCAACAAGCTAGGTGAAGGACGGCTTTCACACACACTTATCTCTCAGAACTGAGCATGTGGAGAGACGTTCGTTCATCTAGCACTAATGGAACGGGTTGCAGGAGAATTTTTTTCTCTGGTTTCTCAGTCTGTTTTCTAGTGCCGGTTTGAAGTTCCTGCAGTTTTCACTGTAAAACCGGGTTGGAGCTAGTACTTCCCCATATATATGTATGGAGTGGAGTTTGCAACTGAAAAGAAACTTTGTGTTCCCAACAAGCTAGGTGAAGAACGGCTTTCACACACACTTATCTCTCAGAACTGAGCATGTGGAGAGACGTTCGTTCATCTAGCACAAAGGGAACGGGTTGCTGGAGAAACTTTTACTCTGGATTCTCAGTCTGTTTCCTAGTGCCTTTTTGAAATTCCTGCAGTTTTCACTGTAAAACCGAGTTGGAGCTAGTACTTCCCCATATATATGTATGGAGTGGAGTTTGCAACTGAAAAGAAACTTTGTGTTACCAACAAGCTAGGTGAAGGACGGCTTTCACACACACTTATCTCTCGGAAATGAGCATGTGGAGAGACGTTCGTTCATCTAGCATAAAGGGAACGGGTTACAGTAGAATCTTTTACTGTGTTTTCTCAGTCTGTTTCCTAGTGCCGGTTTGAAGTTCCTGCAGATTTCACTGTAAAACCGAGTTGGAGATAGTACCTCCCCATATATATGTATGGAGTGGAGTTTGAAACTGAAAAGAAACTTTGTGTTCCCAACAAGCTAGGTGAAGGACGGCTTTCACACACACTTATCTCTCAGAACTGAGCATGTGGAGAGACGTTCGTTCAAATAGCACAAATGGAACTGGTTGCAGGAGAAACATTTTCTCTGGTTTCTCAGTCTGTTTCCTAGTGCCGATTTGAAGTTCCTGCAATTTTTACTGTAAAACCGAATTGGAGCTAGTACCTCACCATATATATGTATGGAGTGGAGTTTGCAACTGAAAAGAAACTTTGTGTTCCCAACAAGCTAGGTGAAGGACGGCTTTCACACACACTTATCTCTCAGAAATGAGCATGTGGAGAGACGTTCGTTCATCTAGCACAAAGGGAACGGGTTACAGGAGAAACATTTACTCTGGATTCTCAGTCTGTTTCCTAGTGCCGGTTTGAAGTTCCGGCAGTTTTCACTGTAAAACCGAGTTGGAGCTAGTACCTCCCCATATATATGTATGGAGTGGAGTTTGCAACTGAAAAGAAACTTTGTGTTCCCAACAAGCTAGGGGAAGGACGGCTTTCACACACACTTATCTCTCAGAAATGAGCCTGTGGAGAGACGTTCGTTCATCTAGCACTAAGGGAACGGGTTGCAGGAGAATCTTTTACTCTGGTTTCTCAGTCTGTTTCCTAGTGCCGGTTTGAAGTTCCTGCAGTTTTCACTGTAAAACAGATTTGGAGCTAGTACCTCCCCATATATATGTATGGAGTGGAGTTTGCAACTGAAAAGAAACTTTGTGTTCCCAACCACCTAGGTGAAGGACGGCTTTCACATACTCATATCTCTCAGAACTGAGCATGTGGAGAGACGTTCGTTCATCTAGCGCAAAAAGAACGGGTTGCAGTAGAAACTTTTACTCTGGTTTCTCAGTCTGTTTCCTAGTGACGGTTTGAAGTTCCGGCAGTTTTCACTGTAAAATCGAGTTGGAGCTAGTACCTCCCCATGTATATGTATGGAGTGTAGTTTGCAACTGAAAAGAAACTTTGTGTTCCGAACAAGCTAGGTGAAGGACGGCTTTCACACACACTTATCTCTCAGAACTGAGCATGTGGAGAGACGTTCGTTCATCTAGAACAAAGGGAACGGTTCGCAGGTGAAACTTTTACCCTGGTTTCTCAGTCTGTTTCCTAGTGCCGGTTGGAAGTTCCTGCAGTTTTCACTGTAAAACAGAGTTGGAGCTAATACCTCCCCATATATATGTATGGAGTGGAGTTTGCAACTGAAAAGTAACTTTGTGTTCCCAACAAGCTAGGTGAAGGACGGCTTTCACACACACTTATCTCTCAGAAATGAGCCTGTGGAGAGACGTTCGTTCATCTAGCACAAAGGGAACGGTTTGCAGGAGAATCTTTACTCTGGATTCTCAGTCTGTTTCCTAGAGCCGTTTTGAAGTTCCTGCAGTTTTCACTGTAAAACTGATGTGGAGCTAGTACCTCCCCATATAAATTTATGGAGTGGAGTTTGCAACTGAAAAGAAACTATGTGTTCCTAACAAGCTAGGTGAAAGACGGCTTTTACAAACACTTATCTCTCAGAACTGAGCATGTGGAGAGACTTTCGTTCATCTAGCAAAAAGGGAACGTGTTGCAGGAGAAACATTTACTCTGGATTCTCAGTCTGTTTCCTAGTGCCGGTTTGAAGTTCCTGCAGTTTTCACTGTAAAACCGAGTTGGAGCTAGTACCTCCCCATATATATGTATGGAGTGGATTTTGCAACTGAAAAGAAACTTTGTGTTCCCAACAAGCTAGGTGAAGGACGGCTTTCACACACACTTATCTCTCAGAAATGAGCATGTGGAGAGACGTTCGTTCATCTAGCACTAATGGAACGGGTTGCAGGAGAATTTTTTTCTCTGGTTTCTCAGTCTGTTTTCTAGTGCCGGTTTGAAGTTCCTGCAGTTTTCACTGTAAAACCGGGTTGGAGCTAGTACTTCCCCATATATATGTATGGAGTGGAGTTTGCAACTGAAAAGAAACTTTGTGTTCCCAACAAGCTAGGTGAAGGACGGCTTTCACACACACTAATCTCTCAGAACTGAGCATGTGGAGAGACGTTCGTTCATCTAGCACAAAGGGAACGTGTTACAGTAGAATCTTTTACTCTGGTTTCTCAGTCTGTTTCCTAGTGCCGGTTTGAAGTTCCTGCAGTTTTCACTGTAAAACCGAGTTGGGGCTAGTACCTCCCCATATATATGTATGGAGTGGAGTTTGCAACTGAAAAGAAACTTTGAATTCCCAACATGCTAGGTGAAGCACGGCTTTCACACACACTTATCTCTCAGAACTGAGCATGTGGAGAGACGTTCGTTCATCTAGCACAAATGGAAAGGTTTGCAGGAGAATCTTTTACTCTGGTTTCTCAGTCTGTTTTCTAGTGTCGGTTTGAAGTTCCTGCAGTTTTCACTGTAAAAACGGGTTGGAGCTAGTACCTCCCCATATATATGTATGGAGTGGAGTTTGCAACTGAAAAGAATCTTTGTGTTCCCAGCAAGCTAGGTGAAGGACGGCTTTTACCAGCACTTATCTCTCAGAACTGAGCATGTGGAGAGACGTTCGTTCATCTAGCACAAAGGGAACGGGTTGCAGGAGAAACATTTACTCTGGATTCTCAGTCTGTTTCCTAGTGCCGGTTTGAAGTTCCGTCAGTTTTCACTGTAAAACCGAGTTGGAGCTAGTACCTCCCCATGTATATGTATGGAGTGGAGTTTGCAACTGAAAAGAAACTTTGTGTTCCGAACAAGCTAGGTGAAGGACGGCTTTCACACACACTTATCTCTCAGAACTTAGCATGTGGAGAGACGTTCGTTCATCTAGAAATAAGGGAACGGGTTGCAGGTGAAACATTTACTCTGGTTTCTCAGTCTGTTTCCTAGTTCCGGTTGGAAGTTCCTGCAGTTTTCACTGTAAAACAGAGTTGGAGCTAGTACCTCCCCATATATATGTATGGAGTGGAGTTTGCAACTGAAAAGAAACTTTGTGTTCCCAACAAGCTAGGTGAAGTACGGCTTTCACACACACTTATCTCTCAGAAATGAGCCTGTGGAGAGACGTTCGTTCATCTAGCACAAAGGGAACGGGTTGCAGGAGAATCTTTACTCTGGATTCTCAGTCTGTTTCCTAGTGCCGTTTTGAAGTTCCTGCAGTTTTCACTGTAAAACTGATGTGGAGCTAGTACCTCCCCATATAAATTTATGGAGTGGAGTTTGCAACTGAAAAGAAACTTTGTGTTCCCAACAAGCTAGGTGAAAGACGGCTTTTACAAACACTTAACTCTCAGAACTGAGCATGTGGAGAGATTTTCGTTCATCTAGCACAAAGGGAACGGGTTGCTGGAGAAACTTTTACTCTGGATTCTCAGTCTGTTTCCTAGTGCCGGTTTGAAGTTCCTGCAGTTTTCACTGTAAAACCGAGTTGGAGCTAGTACCTCCCCATATATATGTATGGAGTGAGGTTTGCAACTGAAAAGAAACTTTGTGTTCCCAACCACCTAGGTGAATGACGGCTTTCACACACACATATCTCTCAGAACTGAGCATGTGGAGAGACGTTCGTTCATCTAGCACAAAAAGAACGGGTTGCAGGAGAAACTTTTACTCTGGTTTCTCAGTCTGTTTCCTAGTGCCGGTTTGAAGTTCCGGCAGTTTTCTCTGTAAAACCGATTTGGAGCTAGTACCTCCCCATGTATATGTATGGAGTGGAGTTTGCAAATGAAAAGAAACTTTGTGTTCCGAACAAGCTAGGTGAAGGACGGCTTTCACACACACTTATCTCTCAGAACTGAGCATGTGGAGAGACGTTCGTTCATCTAGCACAAAGGGAATGGTTTGCAGGGGAAATTTTACTCTGGTTTCTCAGTCTGTTTCCTAGTGCCGGTTGGAAATTCCTGCAGTTTTCACTGTAAAACAGAGTTGGAGCTAGTACCTCCCCATATATATGTATGGAGTGGAGTTTGCAACTGAAAAGAAACTTTGTGTTCCCAACAAGCTAGGTGAAAGACGGCTTTCACACACACTTTTCTCTCAGAACTGAGCATGTGGAGAGACGTTCGTTCATCTAGCGCAAAAGGAACGGGTTGCAGGAGAAACTTTTACTCTGGTTTCTCAGTCTGTTTCCTAGTTCCGGTTTGAAGTTCCGGCAGTTTTCACTGTAAAACCGAGTTGGAGCTAGTACCTCCCCATATATATGTATGGAGTGGAGTTTGCAACTGAAAAGAAACTTTGTGTTCCCAACAAGCTAGGTGAAGGACGGCTTTCACACACACTTATCTCTCAGAATTGAGCATGTGGAGAGACGTTCGTTCATCTAGCACAAAGGGAACGGGTTGCAGGGGAAACTTTTACTCTGGTTTCTCATTCTGTTTCCTAGTGCCGGTTTGAAGTTCCTGCAGTTTTCACTGTAAAACCGGGTTGGAGCTAGTACCTCCCCATATATATGTATGGAGTGGAGTTTGCAACTGAAAAGAAACTTTGTGTTCCCAACAAGCTAGATGAAGGACGGCTTTCACACACCTTTATCTTTCAGAACCGAGCATGTGGAGAGACGTTCGTTCATCTAGCACAAAGGGAACGGGTTGCAGGAGAAACTTTTACTCTGGTTTCTCAGTCTGTTTTCTAGTGCCGGTTTGAAGTTCCTGCAGTTTTCACTGTAAAACCGGTTTGGAGATAGTACCTCCCCATATATATGTATGGAGTGGAGTTTGCAACTGAAAAGTAACTTTGTGTTCCCAACAAGCTAAGTGAAGAACGGCTTTCACACACACTTATCTCTTAGAACTGAGCATGTGGAGAGACGTTCGTTCATCTAGCGCAAAGGGAACGGCTTGCAGGGGAATCTTTTACTCTGGTTTCTCAGTCTGTTTCCTAGTGCCGGTTTGAAGTTCCGGCAGTTTTCACTGTAAAACCGAGTTGGAGCTAGTACCTCCCCATATATATGTAAGGAGTGGTTTTGCAACTGAAAAGAAACTTTGTGTTCCCAACAAGCTAGGTGAAGGTCGGCTTTCACAGACACTTATCTCTAAGAACTGAGCATGTGGAGAGACGTTCGTTCATCTAGCACAAATGGAACGGGTTGCAGGAGAAATTTTATTCTGGTTTCTCAGTCTGTTTCTTAATGTCGGTTGGAAGTTCCTGCAGTTTTCACTGTAAAACCGAATTGGAGCTTGTACTTCCCCATATATATGTATGGAGTGGAGTTTGCAACTGAAAAGTAACTTTGTGTTCCCAACTAACTAGGTGAAGGAAGGCTTTCACACGCACTTATCTCTCAGAACTGAGCATGTGGAGAGACGTTCGTTCATCTAGAACAAAGGGAACGGCTTGCAGGAGAATCTTTTACTCTGGTTTCTCAGTCTGTTTCCTAGAGCCGGTTTGAAGTTCTTGCAGTTTTCACTGTAAAACCTGGTTGTAGCTAGTACCTCCCCATATACATGTATGGAGAGGAGTTTGCAACTGTAAAGAAACTTTGTGTTCCCAACAAGCTAGGTGAAGGACGGCTTTCACACACACTTATCTCTCAGAACTGAGCATGTGGAGAGACGTTCGTTCATCTAGCACAAATGGAACGGGTTGCAGAATAATCTTTTACTCTTGTTTCTCAGTCTGTTTCCTAGTGCCTGTTGGAAGTTCCTGCAGTTTTCACTGTAAAACCGAGTTGGAGCTAGTACTTCCCCATATATATGTATGGAGTGGAGTTTGCAACTGAAAAGAAACTTTGTGTTCCCAACAAGCTAGGTGAAGGACGGCTTTCACACACACTTATCTCTCAGAACTGAGCATGTGGAGAGACGTTCGTTCATCTAGAACAAAGGGAACGGCTTGCAGGGGAATCTTTTACTCTGGTTTCTCAGTCTGTTTCCTAGTGCCGGTTTGAAGTTCTTGCACTTTTCACTGTAAAACCGGGTTGGAGCTAGTACTTCCCCATATATATGTATGGAGTGGAGTTTGCAACTGAAAAGAAACTTTGTGTTCCCTACAAGCTAGGGGAAGGACGGCTTTCACACACACATATCTCTCAGAACTGAGCATGTGGAGAGACGTTCGTTCATCTAGCACAAAGGGAACGGGTTGCAGGGGAATCTTTTACTCTGGATTCTCAGTCTGTTTCCTAGTGCCGGTTTGAAGTTCCGGCAGTTTTCACTGTAAAACCGATTTGGAGCTAGTACCACCCCATATATATGTATGGAGTGGAGTTTGCAACTGAAAAGAAACTTTGTGTTCCCACAAGCTAGGTGAAGGACGGCATTCACACACACTTATCTCTCAGAACTGAGCATGTGGAGAGACGTTCGTTCATCTAGCACAAAGGGAACGGTTTGCAGGAGAATCTTTTACTCTGGTTTCTCAGTCTGTTTCCTAGTGCCGGTTGGAAGTTCCTGCAGTTTTCACTGTAAAACCGAGTTGGAGCTAGTACTTCCCCATATATATGTATGGAGTGGAGTTTGCAACTGAAAAGAAACTTTGTGTTCCCAACAAGCTAGGTGAAGGACGGCTTTCACACACACTTATCTCTCAGAACTGAGCATGTGGAGAGACGTTCGTTCAACTAGCACAAAGGGAACGGGTTGCAGGAGAATCTATTACTCTGGTTTCTCAGTCTGTTTCCTAGTGCCGGTTTGAAGTTCCTGCAGTTCTCACTGTAAAACCGAGTTGGAGCTAGTACCTCCCCATATATATGTATGGAGTGGAGTTTGCAACTGAAAAGAAACTTTGTGTTCCCAACAAGCTAGGTGAAGGACGGCTTTCACACACACTTATCTCTCAGAAGTGAGCATGTGGAGAGACGTTCGTTCATCTACCACAAAGGGAACGGGTTGCAGGGGAATCTTTTACTCTGGATTCTCAGTCTGTTTCCTAGTGCCGGTTTGAAGTTCCGGCAGTTTTCACTGTAAATGCGTGTTGGAGCTAGTACCTCCCCATATATATGTATGGAGTGGAGTTTGCAACTGAAAAGAAATTTTGTGTTCCCACAAGCTAGGTGAAGGACGGCATTCACACACACTTATCTCTCAGAACTGAGCATGTGGAGAGACGTTCGTTCTTCTAGCACAAATGGAACGGGTTGCAGGAGAATCTTTTACTCTGGTTTCTCAGTCTGATTCCTAGTGCCGGTTGGAAGTTCAGGCAGTTTTCACTGTAAAACCGAGTTGGAGCTAGTACTTCCCCATATATATGTATGGAGTGGATTTTGCAACTGAAAAGAAACTTTGTGTTCCCAACAAGCTAGGTGAAGGACGGCTTTCACACACACTTATCTCTCAGAACTGAGCATGTGGAGAGACGTTTGTTCAACTAGCACAAAGGGAACGGGTTGCAGGAGAATCTTTTACTCTGGTTTCTCAGTCTGTTTCCTAGTGCCGGTTGGAAGTTCCTGCAGTTTTCACTGTAAAACCGAGTTGGAGCTAGTACTTCCCCATATATATGTATGGAGTGGAGTTTGCAACTGAAAAGAAACTTTGTGTTCCCAACAAGCTAGGTGAAGGACGGCTTTCACACACACTTATCTCTCAGAACTGAGCATGTGGAGAGACGTTCGTTCATCTACCACAAAGGGAACGGGTTGCAGGGGAATCTTTTACTCTGGATTCTCAGTCTGTTTCCTAGTGCCGGTTTGAAGTTCCGGCAGTTTTCACTGTAAATGCGAGTTGGAGCTAGTACCTCCCCATATATATGTATGGAGTGGAGTTTGCAACTGAAAAGAAACTTTGTGTTCCCACAAGCTAGGTGAAGGACGGCATTCACACACACTTATCTCTCAGAACTGAGCATGTGGAGAGACGTTCGTTCATCTAGCGCAAAAGGAAAGGGTTGCAGGAGAAACTTTTACTCTGGTTTCTCAGTCTGTTTCCTAGTTCCGGTTTGAAGTTCCGGCAGTTATCACTGTAAAACCGAGTTGGAGCTAGTACCTCCCCATATATATGTATGGAGTGGAGTTTGCAACTGAAAAGAAACTTTGTGTTCCCAACAAGCTAGGTGAAGGACGTCTTTCACACACAATTATCTCTCAGAATTGAGCATGTGGAGAGACGTTCGTTCATCTAGCACAAAGGGAACGGGTTGCAGGAGAAACTTTTACTCTGGTTTCTCATTCTGTTTCCTAGTGCCGGTTTGAAGTTACTGCAGTTTTCACTGTAAAACCGGGTTGGAGCTAGTACCTCCCCATATATATGTATGGAGTGGAGTTTGCAACTGAAAAGAAACTTTGTGTTCCCACCAAGCTATGTGAAGGACGGCTTTCACACACCTTTATCTCTCTGAACTGAGCATGTGGAGAGACGTTCGTTCATCTAGCACAAAGGGAACGGGTTGCAGGATAATCTTTTACTCTGGTTTCTCACTCTGTTTCCTAGTGCCGGTTGGAAGTTCCTGCAGTTTTCACTGTAAAACCGAGTTGGAGCTAGTACTTCCCCATATATATGTATGGAGTGGAGATTGCAACTGAAAAGAAACTCTGTGTTTCCAACAAGCTAGGTTAAGGACGGCTTTCACACACACATATCTCTCAGAACTGAGCATGTGGAGAGACGTTCGTTCATCTAGAACAAAGGGAACGGCTTGCAGGGGAATCTTTTACTCTGGTTTCTCAGTCTGTTTCCTAGTGCCGGTTTGAAGTTCTTGCAGTTTTCACTGTAAAACCGGGTTGGAGCTAGTACTTCCCCATATATATGTATGGGGTGGAGTTTGCAACTGAAAAGAAACTTTGTGTTCCCAACAAGCTAGGTGAAGGACCACTTTCACACACACTTATCTCTCAGAACTGAGCATGTGGAGAGACGTTCGTTCATCTAGCACAAAGGGAACGGGTTGCAGGGGAATCTTTTACTCTGGATTCTCAGTCTGTTTCCTAGTGCCGGTTTGAAGTTCCTGCAGTTTTCACTGTAAAACCGAGTTGGGGCTAGTACCTCCCCATATATATGTATGGAGTGGAGTTTGCAACTGAAAAGAAACTTTGAATTCCCAACATGCTAGGTGAAGGACGGCTTTCACACACACTTATCTCTCAGAACTGAGCATGTGGAGAGACGTTCGTTCATCTAGCACAAATGGAAAGGTTTGCAGGAGAATCTTTTACTCTGGTTTCTCAGTCTGTTTTCTAGTGTCGGTTTGAAGTTCCTGCAGTTTTCACTGTAAAAACGGGTTGGAGCTTGTACCTCCCCATATATATGTATGGAGTGGAGTTTGCAACTGAAAAGAGTCTTTGTGTTCCCAGCAAGCTAGGTGAAGGACGGCTTTTACCAGCACTTATCTCTCAGAACTGAGCATGTGGAGAGACGTTCGTTCATATAGCACAAAGGGAACGGGTTGCAGGAGAAACATTTACTCTGGATTCTCAGTCTGTTTCCTAGTGCCGGTTTGAAGTTCCGTCAGTTTTCACTGTAAAACCGAGTTGGAGCTAGTACCTCCCCATGTATATGTATGGAGTGGAGTTTGCAACTGAAAAGAAACTTTGTGTTCCGAACAAGCTAGGTGAAGGACGGCTTTCACACACACTTATCTCTCAGAACTTAGCATGTGGAGAGACGTTCGTTCATCTAGAAATAAGGGAACGGGTTGCAGGTGAAACATTTACTCTGGTTTCTCAGTCTGTTTCCTAGTTCCGGTTGGAAGTTCCTGCAGTTTTCACTGTAAAACATAGTTGGAGCTAGTACCTCCCCATATATATGTATGGAGTGGAGTTTGCAACTGAAAAGTAACTTTGTGTTCCCAACAAGCTAGGTGAAGGACGGCTTTCACACACACTTATCTCTCAGAAATGAGCCTGTGGAGAGACGTTCGTTCATCTAGCACAAAGGGAACGGGTTGCAGGAGAATCTTTACTCTGGATTCTCAGTCTGTTTCCTAGTGCCGTTTTGAAGTTCCTGCAGTTTTCACTGTAAAACTGATGTGGAGCTAGTACCTCCCCATATAAATTTATGGAGTGGAATTTTACAACTGAAAAGAAACTTTGTGTTCCCAACAAGCTAGGTGAAAGACGGCTTTTACAAACACTTAACTCTCAGAACTGAGCATGTGGAGAGACTTTCGTTCATCTAGCACAAAGGGAACGGGTTGCAGGAGAAACTTTTACTCTGGTTTCTCAGTCTGTTTCCTAGTGCCGGTTTGAAGTTCCGGCAGTTTTCTCTGTAAAACCGATTTGGAGCTAGTACCTCCCCATGTATATGTATGGAGTGGAGTTTGCAAATGAAAAGAAACTTTGTGTTCCGAACAAGCTAGGTGAAGGACGGCTTTCACACACACTTATCTCTCAGAACTGAGCATGTGGAGAGACGTTCGTTCATCTAGCACAAAGGGAACGGTTTGCAGGGGAAATTTTACTCTGGTTTCTCAGTCTGTTTCCTAGTGCCGGTTGGAAATTCCTGCAGTTTTCACTGTAAAACAGAGTTGGAGCTAGTACCTACCCATATATATGTATGGAGTGGAGTTTGCAACTGAAAAGAAACTTAGTGTTCCCAACAAGCTAGGTGAAGGACGGCTTTCACACACACTTTTCTCTCAGAACTGAGCATGTGGAGAGACGTTCGTTCATCTAGCGCAAAAGGAACGGGTTGCAGGAGAAACTTTTACTCTGGTTTCTCAGTCTGTTTCCTAGTTCCGGTTTGAAGTTCCGGCAGTTTTCACTGTAAAACCGAGTTGGAGCTAGTACCTCCCCATATATATGTATGGAGTGGAGTTTGCAACTGAAAAGAATCTTTGTGTTCCCAACAAGCTAGGTGAAGGACGGCTTTCACACACACTTATCTCTCAGAATTGAGCATGTGGAGAGACGTTCGTTCATCTAGCACAAAGGGAACGGGTTGCAGGGGAAACTTTTACTCTGGTTTCTCATTCTGTTTCCTAGTGCCGGTTTGAAGTTCCTGCAGTTTTCACTGTAAAACCGGTTTGGAGCTAGTACCTCCCCATATATATGTATGGAGTGGAGTTTGCAACTGAAAAGAAACTTTGTGTTCCCAACAAGCTAGATGAAGGACGGCTTTCACACACCTTTATCTTTCAGAACCGAGCATGTGGAGAGACGTTCGTTCATCTAGCACAAAGGGAACGGGTTGCAGGAGAAACTTTTACTCTGGTTTCTCAGTCTGTTTTCTAGTGCCGGTTTGAAGTTCCTGCAGTTTTCACTGTAAAATCGGTTTGGAGATAGTACCTCCCCATATATATGTATGGAGTGGAATTTGCAACTGAAAAGTAACTTTGTGTTCCCAACAAGCTAAGTGAAGAACGGCTTTCACACACACTTATCTCTCAGAACTGAGCATGTGGAGAGACGTTCGTTCATCTAGCGCAAAGGGAACGGCTTGCAGGGGAATCTTTTTCTCTGGTTTCTCAGTCTGTTTCCTAGTGCCGGTTTGAAGTTCCGGCAGTTTTCACTGTAAAACCGAGTTGGAGCTAGTACCTCCCCATATATATGTAAGGAGTGGTTTTGCAACTGAAAAGAAACTTTGTGTTCCCAACAAGCTAGGTGAAGGTCGGCTTTCACAGACACTTATCTCTAAGAACTGAGCATGTGGAGAGACGTTCGTTCATCTAGCACAAAGGGAACGGGTTGCAGGAAAAATTTTATTCTGGTTTCTCAGTCTGTTTCCTAATGTCGGTTGGAAGTTCCTGCAGTTTTCACTGTAAAACCGAGTTGGAGCTAGTACTTCCCCATATATATGTATGGAGTGGAGTTTGCAACTGAAAAGTAACTTTGTGTTCCCAACTAACTAGGTGAAGGAAGGCTTTCACACGCACTTATCTCTCAGAACTGAGCATGTGGAGAGACGTTCGTTCATCTAGAACAAAGGGAACGGCTTGCAGGAGAATCTTTTACTCTGGTTTCTCAGTCTGTTTCCTAGAGCCGGTTTGAAGTTCTTGCAGTTTTCACTGTAAAACCTGGTTGTAGCTAGTACCTCCCCATATACATGTATGGAGAGGAGTTTGCAACTGAAAAGAAACTTTGTGTTCCCTACAAGCTAGGTGAAGGACGGCTTTCACACACACTTATCTCTCAGAACTGAGCATGTGGAGAGACGTTCGTTCATCTAGCACAAAGGGAACGGGTTGCAGAATAATCTTTTACTCTTGTTTCTCAGTCTGTTTCCTAGTGCCTGTTGGAAGTTCCTGCAGTTTTCACTGTAAAACCGAGTTGGAGCTAGTACTTCCCCATATATATGTATGGAGTGGAGTTTGCAACTGAAAAGAAACTTTGTGTTCCCAACAATCTAGGTGAAGGACGGCTTTCACACACACTTATCTCTCAGAACTGAGCATGTGGAGAGACGTTCGTTCATCTAGAACAAAGGGAACGGCTTGCAGGGGAATCTTTTACTCTGGTTTCTCAGTCTGTTTCCTAGTGCCGGTTTGAAGTTCTTGCACTTTTCACTGTAAAACCGGGTTGGAGCTAGTACTTCCCCATATATATGTATGGAGTGGAGTTTGCAACTGAAAAGAAACTTTGTGTTCCCAACAAGCTAGGTGAAGGACGGCTTTCACACGCACTTATCTCTCAGAACTGAGCATGTGGAGAGACGTTCGTTCATCTAGAACAAAGGGAACGGCTTGCAGGAGAATCTTTTACTCTGGTTTCTCAGTCTGTTTCCTAGAGCCGGTTTGAAGTTCTTGCAGTTTTCACTGTAAAACCTGGTTGTAGCTAGTACCTCCCCATATACATGTATGGAGAGGAGTTTGCAACTGAAAAGAAACTTTGTGTTCCCAACAAGCTAGGTGAAGGACGGCTTTCACACACACTTATCTCTCAGAACTGAGCATGTGGAGAGACGTTCGTTCATCTAGCACAAAGGGAACGGGTTGCAGAATAATCTTTTACTCTTGTTTCTCAGTCTGTTTCCTAGTGCCTGTTGGAAGTTCCTGCAGTTTTCACTGTAAAACCGAGTTGGAGCTAGTACTTCCCCATATATATGTATGGAGTGGAGTTTGCAACTGAAAAGAAACTTTGTGTTCCCAACAATCTAGGTGAAGGACGGCTTTCACACACACTTATCTCTCAGAACTGAGCATGTGGAGAGACGTTCGTTCATCTAGAACAAAGGGAACGGCTTGCAGGGGAATCTTTTACTCTGGTTTCTCAGTCTGTTTCCTAGTGCCGGTTTGAAGTTCTTGCACTTTTCACTGTAAAACCGGGTTGGAGCTAGTACTTCCCCATATATATGTATGGAGTGGAGTTTGCAACTGAAAAGAAACTTTGTGTTCCCAACAAGCTAGGTGAAGGACGGCTTTCACACACACATATCTCTCAGAACTGAGCATGTGGAGAGACGTTCGTTCATCTAGCACAAAGGGAACGGGTTGCAGGGGAATCTTTTACTCTGGATTCTCAGTCTGTTTCCTAGTGCCGGTTTGAAGTTCCGGCAGTTTTCACTGTAAAACCGATTTGGAGCTAGTACCACCCCATATATATGTATGGAGTGGAGTTTGCAACTGAAAAGAAACTTTGTGTTCCCACAAGCTAGGTGAAGGACGGCATTCACACACACTTATCTCTCAGAACTGAGCATGTGGAGAGACGTTCGTTCATCTAGCACAAAGGGAACGGTTTGCAGGAGAATCTTTTACTCTGGTTTCTCAGTCTGTTTCCTAGTGCCGGTTGGAAGTTCCTGCAGTTTTCACTGTAAAACCGAGTTGGAGCTAGTACTTCCCCATATATATGTATGGAGTGGAGTTTGCAACTGAAAAGAAACTTTGTGTTCCCAACAAGCTAGGTGAAGGATGGCTTTCACACACACTTATCTCTCAGAACTGAGCATGTGGAGAGACGTTCGTTCAACTAGCACAAAGGGAACGGGTTGCAGGAGAATCTTTTACTCTGGTTTCTCAGTCTGTTTCCTAGTGCCGGTTTGAATTTCCTGCAGTTCTCACTGTAAAACCGAGTTGGAGCTAGTACCTCCCCATATATATGTATGGAGTGGAGTTTGCAACTGAAAAGAAACTTTGTGTTCCCAACAAGCTAGGTGAAGGACGGCTTTCACACACACTTATCTCTCAGAAGTGAGCATGTGGAGAGACGTTCGTTCATCTACCACAAAGGGAACGGGTTGCAGGGGAATCTTTTACTCTGGATTCTCAGTCTGTTTCCTAGTGCCGGTTTGAAGTTCCGGCAGTTTTCACTGTAAATGCGAGTTGGAGCTAGTACCTCCCCATATATATGTATGGAGTGGAGTTAGCAACTGAAAAGAAATTTTGTGTTCCCACAAGCTAGGTGAAGGACGGCATTCACACACACTTATCTCTCAGAACTGAGCATGTGGAGAGACGTTCGTTCATCTAGCACAAATGGAACGGGTTGCAGGAGAACCTTTTACTCTGGTTTCTCAGTCTGATTCCTAGTGCCGGTTGGATGTTCCTGCAGTTTTCACTGTAAAACCGAGTTGGAGCTAGTACTTCCCCATATATATGTATGGAGTGGAGTTTGCAACTGAAAAGAAACTTTGTGTTCCCAACAAGCTAGGTGAAGGACGGCTTTCACACACACTTATCTCTCAGAACTGAGCATGTGGAGAGACGTTTGTTCAAATAGCACAAAGGGAACGGGTTGCAGGAGAATCTTTTACTCTGGTTTCTCAGTCTGTTTCCTAGTGCCGGTTGGAAGTTCCTGCAGTTTTCACTGTAAAACCGAGTTGGAGCTAGTACTTCCCCATATATATGTATGGAGTGGAGTTTGCAACTGAAAAGAAACTTTGTGTTCCCAACAAGCTAGGTGAAGGACGGCTTTCACACACACTTATCTCTCAGAACTGAGCATGTGGAGAGACGTTCGTTCATCTACCACAAAGGGAACGGGTTGCAGGGGAATCTTTTACTCTGGATTCTCAGTCTGTTTCCTAGTGCCGGTTTGAAGTTCCGGCAGTTTTCACTGTAAATGCGAGTTGGAGCTAGTACCTCCCCATATATATGTATGGAGTGGAGTTTGCAACTGAAAAGAAATTTTGTGTTCCCACAAGCTAGGTGAAGGACGGCATTCACACACACTTATCTCTCAGAACTGAGCATGAGGAGAGACGTTCGTTCATCTAGCACAAAAGGAAAGGGTTGCAGGAGAAACTTTTACTCTGGTTTCTCAGTCTGTTTCCTAGTTCCGGTTTGAAGTTCCGGCAGTTTTCACTGTAAAACCGAGTTGGAGCTAGTACCTCCCCATATATATGTATGGAGTGGAGTTTGCAACTGAAAAGAAACTTTGTGTTCCCAACAAGCTAGGTGAAGGACGTCTTTCACACACAATTATCTCTCAGAATTGAGCATGTGGAGAGACGTTCGTTCATCTAGCACAAAGGGAACGGGTTGCAGGAGAAACTTTTACTCTGGTTTCTCATTCTGTTTCCTAGTGCCGGTTTGAAGTTCCTGCAGTTTTCACTGTAAAACCGGGTTGGAGCTAGTACCTCCCCATATATATGTATGGAGTGGAGTTTGCAACTGAAAAGAAACTTTGTGTTCCCACCAAGCTAGGTGAAGGACGGCTTTCACACACCTTTATCTCTCTGAACTGAGCATGTGGAGAGACGTTCGTTCATCTAGCACAAAGGGAACGGGTTGCAGGATAATCTTTTACTCTGGTTTCTCACTCTGTTTCCTAGTGCCGGTTGGAAGTTCCTGCAGTTTTCACTGTAAAACCGAGTTGGAGCTAGTACTTCCCCATATATATGTATGGAGTGGAGTTTGCAACTGAAAAGAAACTTTGTGTTCCCAACAAGCTAGGTTAAGGACGGCTTTCACACACACATATCTCTCAGAACTGAGCATGTGGAGAGACGTTCGTTCATCTAGAACAAAGGGAACGGCTTGCAGGGGAATCTTTTACTCTGGTTTCTCAGTCTGTTTCCTAGTGCCGGTTTGAAGTTCTTGCAGTTTTCACTGTAAAACTGGGTTGGAGCTAGTACTTCCCCATATATATGTATGGGGTGGAGTTTGCAACTGAAAAGAAACTTTGTGTTCCCAACAAGCTAGGTGAAGGACGGCTTTCACACACACTTATCTCTCAGAACTGAGCATGTGGAGAGACGTTCGTTCATCTAGCACAAAGGGAACGGGTTGCAGGGGAATCTTTTACTCTGGATTCTCAGTCTGTTTCCTAGTGCCGGTTTGAAGTTCCGGCAGTTTTCACTGTAAAACCGAGTTGGAGCTAGTACCACCCCATATATATGTATGGAGTGGAGTTTGCAACTGAAAAGAAACTTTGTGTTCCCACAAGCTAGGTGAAGGACGGCATTCACACACACTTATCTCTCAGATCTGAGCATGTGGGGAGACGTTCGTTCATCTAGCACAAAGGGAACGGGTTGCAGGAGAATCTTTTACTCTGGTTTCTCAGTCTGTTTCCTAATGTCGGTTGGAAGTTCCTGCAGTTTTCACTGTAAAACCGAGTTGGAGCTTGTACTTCCCCATATATATGTATGGAGTGGAGTTTGCAACTGAAAAGAAACTTTCTGTTCCCAACAAACTTGGTGAAGGAAGGCTTTCACACGCACTTATCTCTCAGAACTGAGCATGTGGAGAGACGTTCGTTCATCTCGAACAAAGGGAACGGCTTGCAGGAGAATGTTTTACTCTGGTTTCTCAGTCTGTTTCCTAGTGCCGGTTGGAAGTTCCTGCAGTTTTCACTGTAAAACCTGTTTGGAGCTAGTACCTCCCCATATATATGTATGGAGAGTAGTTTGCAACTGAAAAGAAACTTTGTGTTCCCAACAAGCTAGGTGAAGGACGGCTTTCACACACTTATCTCTCAGAACTGAGCATGTGGAGAGACGTTCGTTCATCTAGCACAAAGGGAACGGGTTGCAGGATAATCTTTTACTGTGGTTTCTCAGTCTGTTTCTTAGTGCCGGTTTGAAGTTCTTGCAGTTTTCACTGTAAAACCGGGTTGGAGCTAGTACTTCCCCATATATATGTATGGAGTGGAGTTTGCAACTGAAAAGAAACTTTGTGTTCCCAACAAGCTAGGTGAAGGACGGCTTTCACACACACATATCTCTCAGAACTGAGCAAGTGGAGAGACGTTCGTTCATCTAGAACAAAGGGAACGGCTTGCAGGGGAATCTTTTACTCTGGTTTCTCAGTCTGTTTCCTAGTGCCGGTTTGAAGTTCTTGCAGTTTTCACTGTAAAACCTGGTTGGAGCTAGTATTTCCCCATATATATGTATGGAGTGGAGTTTGCAACTGAAAAGAAACTTTGTGTTCCCAACAAGCTAGGTGAAGGACGGCTTTCACACACACTTATCTCTCAGAACTGAGCATGTGGAGAGACGTTCGTTCATCTAGCACAAAGGGAACGGGTTGCAGGGGAATCTTTTACTCTGGATTCTCAGTCTGTTTCCTAGTGCCGGTTTGAAGTTCCTGCAGTTTTCACTGTAAAACCGAGTTGGGGCTAGTACCACCCCATATATATGTATGGAGTGGAGTTTGCAACTGAAAAGAAACTTTGTGTTCCCACAAGCTAGGTGAAGGACGGCATTCACACACACTTATCTCTCAGAACTGAGCATGTGGAGAGACGTTCGTTCATCTAGCACAAATTGAACGGGTTGCAGGAGAATCTTTTACTCTGGTTTCTCAGTCTGTTTCCTAGTGCCGGTTGGAAGTTCCTGCAGTTTTCACTGTAAAACCGAGTTGGAGCTAGTACTTCCCCATATATATGTATGGAGTGGAGTTTGCAACTGAAAAGAAACTTTGTGTTCCCAACAAGCTAGGTGAAGGACGGCTTTCACACACACATATCTCTCAGAACTGAGCATGTGGAGAGACGTTCGTTCAACTAGCACAAAGCGAACGGGTTGCAGGAGAATCTTTTACTCTGGTTTCTCAGTCTGTTTCCTAGTGCCGGTTGGAAGTTCCTGCAGTTTTCACTGTAAAACCGAGTTGGAGCTAGTACTTCCCCATATATATGTATGGAGTGGAGTTTGCAACTGAAAAGAAACTTTGTGTTCCCAACATGCTAGGTGAAGTACGGCTTTCACACACACTTATCTCTCAGAACTGAGCATGTGGAGAGACGTTCGTTGAACTAGCACAAAGGGAATGGGTTGCAGGAGAATCTTTTACTCTGGTTTCTCAGTCTGTTTCCTAGTGCCGGTTGGAAGTTCCTGCAGTTTTCACTGTAAAACCGAGTTGGAGCTAGTACTTCCCCATATATATTTATGGAGTGGAGTTTGCTACTGAAAAGAAACTTTGTGTTCCCAACAAGCTAGGTGAAGGACGGCTTTCACACACACTTATCTCTCAGAAATGAGCATGTGGAGAGACGTTCGTTCATCTAGCACAAAGGGAACGGGTTGCAGGAGAAACATTTACTCTGGATTCTCATTCTGTTTCCTAGTGCCGGTTTGAAGTTCTTGCAGTTTTCACTGTAAAACCTGGTTGTAGCTAGTACCTCCCCATATACATGTATGGAGAGGAGTTTGCAACTGAAAAGAAACTTTGTGTTCCCAACAAGCTAGGTGAAGGACGGCTTTCACACACACTTATCTCTCAGAACTGAGCATGTGGAGAGACGTTCGTTCATCTAGCACAAAGGGAACGGGTTGCAGAATAATCTTTTACTCTTGTTTCTCAGTCTGTTTCCTAGTGCCTGTTGGAAGTTCCTGCAGTTTTCACTGTAAAACCGAGTTGGAGCTAGTACTTCCCCATATATATGTATGGAGTGGAGTTTGCAACTGAAAAGAAACTTTGTGTTCCCAACAAGCTAGGTGAAGTACGGCTTTCACACACACTTATCTCTCAGAACTGAGCATGTGGAGAGACGTTCGTTCATCTAGAACAAAGGGAACGGCTTGCAGGGGAATCTTTTACTCTGGTTTCTCAGTCTGTTTCCTAGTGCCGGTTTGAAGTTCTTGCACTTTTCACTGTAAAACCGGGTTGGAGCTAGTACTTCCCCATATATATGTATGGAGTGGAGTTTGCAACTGAAAAGAAACTTTGTGTTCCCAACAAGCTAGGTGAAGGACGGCTTTCACACACACTTATCTCTCAGAACTGAGCATGTGGAGAGACGTTCGTTCATCTAGCACAAAAGGAACGGGTTGCAGGGGAATCTTTTACTCTGGATTCTCAGTCTGTTTCCTAGTGCCGGTTTGAAGTTCCGGCAGTTTTCACTGTAAAACCGAGTTGGAGCTAGTACCACCCCATATATATGTATGGAGTGGAGTTTGCAACTGAAAAGAAACTTTGTGTTCCCACAAGCTAGGTGAAGGACGGCATTCACACACACTTATCTCTCAGAACTGAGCATGTGGAGAGACGTTCGTTCATCTAGCACAAACGGAACGGTTTGCAGGAGAATCTTTTACTCTGGTTTCTCAGTCTGTTTCCTAGTGCCGGTTGGAAGTTCCTGCAGTTTTCACTGTAAAACCGAGTTGGAGCTAGTACTTCCCCATATATATGTATGGAGTGGAGTTTGCAACTGAAAAGAAACTTTGTGTTCCCAACAAGCAAGGTGAAGGACGGCTTTCACACACACTTATCTCTCAGAACTGAGCATGTGGAGAGACGTTCGTTCAACTAGCACAAAGGGAATGGGTTGCAGGAGAATCTTTTACTCTGGTTTCTCAGTCTGTTTCCTAGTGCCGGTTTGAAGTTCCTGCAGTTCTCACTGTAAAACCGAGTTGGAGCTAGTACCTCCCCATATATATGTATGGAGTGGAGTTTGCAACTGAAAAGAAACTTTGTGTTCCCAACAAGCTAGGTGAAGGACGGCTTTCACACACACTTATCTCTCAGAAGTTAGCATGTGGAGAGACGTTCGTTCATCTACCACAAAGGGAACGGGTTGCAGGGGAATCTTTTACTCTGGATTCTCAGTCTGTTTCCTAGTGCCGGTTTGAAGTTCCGGCAGTTTTCACTGTAAATGCGAGTTGGAGCTAGTACCTCCCCATATATATGTATGGAGTGGAGTTTGCAACTGAAAAGAAATTTTGTGTTCCCACAAGCTAGGTGAAGGACGGCATTCACACACACTTATCTCTCAGAACTGAGCATGTGGAGAGACGTTCGTTCATCTAGCACAAAAGGAAAGGGTTGCAGGAGAAACTTTTACTCTGGTTTCTCAGTCTGTTTCCTAGTTCCGGTTTGAAGTTCCGGCAGTTTTCACTGTAAAACAGAGTTGGAGCTAGTACCTCCCCATATATATGTATGGAGTGGAGTTTGCAACTGAAAAGAAACTTTGTGTTCCCAACAAGCTAGGTGAAGGACGTCTTTCACACACAATTATCTCTCAGAATTGAGCATGTGGAGAGACGTTCGTTCATCTAGCACAAAGGGAACGGGTTGCAGGAGAAACTTTTACTCTGGTTTCTCATTCTGTTTCCTAGTGCCGGTTTGAAGTTCCTGCAGTTTTCACTGTAAAACCGGGTTGGAGCTAGTACCTCCCCATATATATGTATGGAGTGGAGTTTGCAACTGAAAAGAAACTTTGTGTTCCCACCAAGCTAGGTGAATGACGGCTTTCACACACCTTTATCTCTCTGAACTGAGCATGTGGAGAGACGTTCGTTCATCTAGCACAAAGGGAACGGTTTGCAGGATAATCTTTTACTCTGGTTTCTCACTCTGTTTCCTAGTGCCGGTTGGAAGTTCCTGCAGTTTTCACTGTAAAACCGAGTTGGAGCTAGTACTTCCCCATATATATGTATGGAGTGGAGTTTGCAACTGAAAAGAAACTTTGTGTTCCCAACAAGCTAGGTTAAGGACGGCTTTCACACACACATATCTCTCAGAACTGAGCATGTGGAGAGACGTTCGTTCATCTAGAACAAAGGGAACGGCTTGCAGGGGAATCTTTTACTCTGGTTTCTCAGTCTGTTTCCTAGTGCCGGTTTGAAGTTCTTGCAGTTTTCACTGTAAAACCGGGTTGGAGCTAGTACTTCCCCATATATATGTATGGGGTGGAGTTTGCAACTGAAAAGAAACTTTGTGTTCCCAACAAGCTAGGTGAAGGACGGCTTTCACACACACTTATCTCTCAGAACTGAGCATGTGGAGAGACGTTCGTTCATCTAGCACAAAGGGAACGGGTTGCAGGGGAATCTTTTACTCTGGATTCTCAGTCTGTTTCCTAGTGCCGGTTTGAAGTTCCGGCAGTTTTCACTGTAAAACCGAGTTGGAGCTAGTACCACCCCATATATATGTATGGAGTGGAGTTTGCAACTGAAAAGAAACTTTGTGTTCCCACAAGCTAGGTGAAGGACGGCATTCACACACACTTATCTCTCAGAACTGAGCATGTGGAGAGACGTTCGTTCATCTAGCACAAAGGGAACGGGTTGCAGGAGAATCTTTTACTCTGGTTTCTCAGTCTGTTTCCTAATGTCGGTTGGAAGTTCCTGCAGTTTTCACTGTAAAACCGAGTTGGAGCTTGTACTTCCCCATATATATGTATGGAGTGGAGTTTGCAACTGAAAAGAAACTTTCTGTTCCCAACAAACTTGGTGAAGGAAGGCTTTCACACGCACTTATCTCTCAGAACTGAGCATGTGGAGAGACGTTCGTTCATCTAGAACAAAGGGAACGGCTTGCAGGAGAATGTTTTACTCTGGTTTCTCAGTCTGTTTCCTAGTGCCGGTTGGAAGTTCCTGCAGTTTTCACTGTAAAACCTGTTTGGAGCTAGTACCTCCCCATATATATGTATGGAGAGGAGTTTGCAACTGAAAAGAAACTTTGTGTTCCCAACAAGCTAGGTGAAGGACGGCTTTCACACACTTATCTCTCAGAACTGAGCATGTGGAGAGACGTTCGTTCATCTAGCACAAAGGGAACGGGTTGCAGGATAATCTTTTACTCTGGTTTCTCAGTCTGTTTCTTAGTGCCGGTTTGAAGTTCTTGCAGTTTTCACTGTAAAACCGGGTTGGAGCTAGTACTTCCCCATATATATGTATGGAGTGGAGTTTGCAACTGAAAAGAAACTTTGTGTTCCCAACAAGCTAGGTGAAGGACGGCTTTCACACACACATATCTCTCAGAACTGAGCAAGTGGAGAGACGTTCGTTCATCTAGAACAAAGGGAACGGCTTGCAGGGGAATCTTTTACTGTGGTTTCTCAGTCTGTTTCCTAGTGCCGGTTTGAAGTTCTTGCAGTTTTCACTGTAAAACCTGGTTGGAGCTAGTATTTCCCCATATATATGTATGGAGTGGAGTTTGCAACTGAAAAGAAACTTTGTGTTCCCAACAAGCTAGGTGAAGGACGGCTTTCACACACACTTATCTCTCAGAACTGAGCATGTGGAGAGACGTTCGTTCATCTAGCACAAAGGGAACGGGTTGCAGGGGAATCTTTTACTCTGGATTCTCAGTCTGTTTCCTAGTGCCGGGTTGAAGTTCCTGCAGTTTTCACTGTAAAACCGAGTTGGAGCTAGTACCACCCCATATATATGTATGGAGTGGAGTTTGCAACTGAAAAGAAACTTTGTGTTCCCACAAGCTAGGTGAAGGACGGCATTCACACACACTTATCTCTCAGAACTGAGCATGTGGAGAGACGTTCGTTCATCTAGCACAAATTGAACGGGTTGCAGGAGAATCTTTTACTCTGGTTTCTCAGTCTGTTTCCTAGTGCCGGTTGGAAGTTCCTGCAGTTTTCACTGTAAAACCGAGTTGGAGCTAGTACTTCCCCATATATATGTATGGAGTGGAGTTTGCAACTGAAAAGAAACTTTGTGTTCCCCACAAGCTAGGTGAAGGACGGCTTTCACACACACATATCTCTCAGAACTGAGCATGTGGAGAGACGTTCGTTCAACTAGCACAAAGCGAACGGGTTGCAGGAGAATCTTTTACTCTGGTTTCTCAGTCTGTTTCCTAGTGCCGGTTGGAAGTTCCTGCAGTTTTCACTGTAAAACCGAGTTGGAGCTCGTACTTCCCCATATATATGTATGGAGTGGAGTTTGCAACTGAAAAGAAACTTTGTGTTCCCAACATGCTAGGTGAAGGACGGCTTTCACACACACTTATCTCTCAGAACTGAGCATGTGGAGAGACGTTCGTTGAACTAGCACAAAGGGAACGGGTTGCAGGAGAATCTTTTACTCTGGTTTCTCAGTCTGTTTCCTAGTGCCGGTTGGAAGTTCCTGCAGTTTTCACTGTAAAACCGAGTTGGAGCTAGTACTTCCCCATATATATTTATGGAGTGGAGTTTGCTACTGAAAAGAAACTTTGTGTTCCCAACAAGCTAGGTGAAGTACGGCTTTCACACACACTTATCTCTCAGAAATGAGCATGTGGAGAGACGTTCGTTCATCTAGCACAAAGGGAACGGGTTGCAGGAGAAACTTTTACTCTGGTTTCTCATTCTGTTTCCTAGTGCCGGTTTGAAGTTCTTGCAGTTTTCACTGTAAAACCTGGTTGTAGCTAGTACCTCCCCATATACATGTATGGAGAGGAGTTTGCAACTGAAAAGAAACTTTGTGTTCCCAACAAGCTAGGTGAAGGACGGCTTTCACACACACTTATCTCTCAGAACTGAGCATGTGGAGAGACGTTCGTTCATCTAGCACAAAGGGAACGGGTTGCAGAATAATCTTTTACTCTTGTTTCTCAGTCTGTTTCCTAGTGCCTGTTGGAAGTTCCTGCAGTTTTCACTGTAAAACCGAGTTGGAGCTAGTACTTCCCCATATATATGTATGGAGTGGAGTTTGCAACTGAAAAGAAACTTTGTGTTCCAAACAAGCTAGGTGAAGGACGGCTTTCACACACACTTATCTCTCAGAACTGAGCATGTGGAGAGACGTTCGTTCATCTAGAACAAAGGGAACGGCTTGCAGGGGAATCTTTTACTCTGGTTTCTCAGTCTGTTTCCTAGTGCCGGTTTGAAGTTCTTGCACTTTTCACTGTAAAACCGGGTTGGAGCTAGTACTTCCCCATATATATGTATGGAGTGGAGTTTGCAACTGAAAAGAAACTTTGTGTTCCCAACAAGCTAGGTGAAGGACGGCTTTCACACACACTTATCTCTCAGAACTGAGCATGTGGAGAGACGTTCGTTCATCTAGCACAAAGGGAACGGGTTGCAGGGGAATCTTTTACTCTGGATTCTCAGTCTGTTTCCTAGTGCCGGTTTGAAGTTCCGGCAGTTTTCACTGTAAAACCGAGTTGGAGCTAGTACCACCCCATATATATGTATGGAGTGGAGTTTGCAACTGAAAAGAAACTTTGTGTTCCCACAAGCTAGGTGAAGGACGGCATTCACACACACTTATCTCTCAGAACTGAGCATGTGGAGAGACGTTCGTTCATCTAGCACAAAGGGAACGGTTTGCAGGAGAATCTTTTACTCTGGTTTCTCAGTCTGTTTCCTAGTGTCGGTTGGAAGTTCCTGCAGTTTTCACTGTAAAACCGAGTTGGAGCTAGTACTTCCCCATATATATGTATGGAGTGGAGTTTGCAACTGAAAAGAAACTTTGTGTTCCCAACTAGCTAGGTGAAGGACGGCTTTCACACACACTTATCTCTCAGAACTGAGCATGTGGAGAGACGTTCGTTCATCTAGCACAAAGGGAACGGGTTGCAGGAGAATCTTTTACTCTGGTTTCTCAGTCTGTTTCCTAGTGCCGGTTTGAAGTTCCTGCAGTTCTCACTGTAAAACCGAGTTGGAGCTAGTAACTCCCCATATATATGTATGGAGTGGAGTTTGCAACTGAAAAGAAACTTTGTGTTCCCAACAAGCTAGGTGAAGGACGGCTTTCACACACACTTATCTCTCAGAAGTGAGCATGTGGAGAGACTTTCGTTCATCTACCACAAAGGGAACGGGTTGCAGGGGAATCTTTACTCTGGATTCTCAGTCTGTTTCCTAGTGCCGGTTTGAAGTTCCGGCAGTTTTCACTGTAAATGCGAGTTGGAGCTAGTACCTCCCCATATATATGTATGGAGTGGAGTTTGCAACTGAAAAGAAATTTTGTGTTCCCACAAGCTAGGTGAAGGACGGCATTCACACAAACTTATCTCTCAGAACTGAGCATGTGGAGAGACGTTCGTTCATCTAGCACAAAGGGAACGGGTTGCAGGAGAATCTTTTACTCTGGTTTCTCAGTCTGATTCCTAGTGCCGGTTGGAAGTTCCTGCAGTTTTCACTGTAAAACCGAGTTGGAGCTAGTACTTCCCCATATATATGTATTGAGTGGAGTTTGCAACTGAAAAGAAACTTTGTGTTCCCAACAAGCTAGGTGAAGGACGGCTTTCACACACACTTATCTCTCAGAACTGAGCATGTGGAGAGACGTTTGTTCAACTAGCACAAAGGGAACGGGTTGCAGGAGAATCTTTTACTCTGGTTTCTCAGTCTGTTTCCTAGTGCCGGTTGGAAGTTCCTGCAGTTTTCACTGTAAAACCGAGTTGGAGCTAGTACTTCCCCATATATATGTATGGAGTGGAGTTTGCAACTGAAAAGAAACTTTGTGTTCCCAAGAAGCTAGGTGAAGGACGGCTTTCACACACACTTATCTCTCAGAACTGAGCATGTGGAGAGACGTTCGTTCATCTACCACAAAGGGAACGGGTTGCATGGGAATCTTTTACTCTGGATTCTCAGTCTGTTTCCTAGTGCCGGTTTGAAGTTCCAGCAGTTTTCACTGTAAATGCGAGTTGGAGCTAGTACCTCCCCATATATATGTATGGAGTGGAGTTTGCAACTTAAAAGAAATTTTGTGTTCCCACAAGCTAGTTGAAGGTCGGCATTCACACACACTTATCTCTCAGAACTGAGCATGTGGAGAGACGTTCGTTCATCTAGCGCAAAAGGAAAGGGTTGCAGGAGAAACTTTTACTCTGTTTTCTCAGTCTGTTTCCTAGTTCCGGTTGGAAGTTCCTGCAGTTTTCACTGTAAAACCGAGTTGGAGCTAGTACTTCCCCATATATATGTATGGAGTGGAGTTTGCAACTGAAAAGAAATTTTGTGTTCCCACAAGCTAGGTGAAGGACGGCATTCACACACACTTATCTCTCAGAACTGAGCATGTGGAGAGACGTTCGTTCATCTAGCGCAAAAGGAAAGGGTGGCAGGAGAAACTTTTACTCTGGTTTATCAGTCTGTTTCCTAGTTCCGGTTTGAAGTTCCGGCAGTTTTCACTGTAAAACCGAGTTGGAGCTAGTACCTCCCCATATATATGTATGGAGTGGAGTTTGCAACTGAAAAGAAACTTTGTGTTCCCAACAAGCTAGGTGAAGGACGTCTTTCACACACAATTATCTCTCAGAATTGAGCATGTGGAGAGACGTTCGTTCATCTAGCACAAAGGGAACGGGTTGCAGGAGAAACTTTTACTCTGGTTTCTCATTTTGTTTCCTAGTGCCGGTTTGAAGTTCCTGCAGTTTTCACTGTAAAACCGCGTTGGAGCTAGTACCTCCCCATATATATGTATGGAGTGGAGTTTGCAACTGAAAAGAAACTTTGTGTTCCCACCAAGCTAGGTGAAGGACGGCTTTCACACACCTTTATCTCTCAGAACTGAGCATGTGGAGAGACGTTCGTTCATCTAGCACAAAGGGAACGGGTTGCAGGATAATCTTTTACTCTGGTTTCTCACTCTGTTTCCTAGTGCCGGTTGGAAGTTCCTGCAGTTTTCACTGTAAAACCGAGTTGGAGCTAGTACTTCCCCATATATATGTATGGGGTGGAGTTTGCAACTGAAAAGAAACTTTGTGTTCCCAACAAGCTAGGTGAAGGACGGCTTTCACACACACTTATCTCTCAGAACTGAGCATGTGGAGAGACGTTCGTTCATCTAGCACAAAGGGAACGGGTTGCAGGGGAATCTTTTACTCTGGATTCTCAGTCTGTTTCCTAGTGCCGGTTTGAAGTTCCGGCAGTTTTCACTGTAAAACCGAGTTGGAGCTAGTACCACCTCATATATATGTATAGACTGGAGTTTGCAACTGAAAAGAAACTTTGTGTTCCCACAAGCTAGGTGAAGGACGGCATTCACACACACTTATCTCTCAGAACTGAGCATGTGGAGAGACGTTCGTTCATCTAGCACAAAGGGAACGGGTTGCAGGAGAATCTTTTACTCTGGTTTCTCAGTCTTTTTCCTAATGTCGGTTGGAAGTTCCTGCAGTTTTCACTGTAAAACCGAGTTGGAGCTTGTACTTCCCCATATATATATATGGAGTGGAGTTTGCAACTGAAAAGAAACTTTGTGTTCCCAACATGCTAGGTGAAGGACGGCTTTCACACACACTTATCTCTCAGAACTGAGCATGTGGAGAGACGTTCGTTGAACTAGCACAAAGGGAACGGGTTGCAGGAGAATCTTTTACTCTGGTTTCTCAGTCTGTTTCCTAGTGCCGGTTGGAAGTTCCTGCAGTTTTCACTGTAAAACCGAGTTGGAGCTAGTACTTCCCCATATATATTTATGGAGTGGAGTTTGCTACTGAAAAGAAACTTTGTGTTCCCAACAAGCTAGGTGAAGTACGGCTTTCACACACACTTATCTCTCAGAAATGAGCATGTGGAGAGACGTTCGTTCATCTAGCACAAAGGGAACGGGTTGCAGGAGAAACTTTTACTCTGGTTTCTCATTCTGTTTCCTAGTGCCGGTTTGAAGTTCTTGCAGTTTTCACTGTAAAACCTGGTTGTAGCTAGTACCTCCCCATATACATGTATGGAGAGGAGTTTGCAACTGAAAAGAAACTTTGTGTTCCCAACAAGCTAGGTGAAGGACGGCTTTCACACACACTTATCTCTCAGAACTGAGCATGTGGAGAGACGTTCGTTCATCTAGCACAAAGGGAACGGGTTGCAGAATAATCTTTTACTCTTGTTTCTCAGTCTGTTTCCTAGTGCCTGTTGGAAGTTCCTGCAGTTTTCACTGTAAAACCGAGTTGGAGCTAGTACTTCCCCATATATATGTATGGAGTGGAGTTTGCAACTGAAAAGAAACTTTGTGTTCCAAACAAGCTAGGTGAAGGACGGCTTTCACACACACTTATCTCTCAGAACTGAGCATGTGGAGAGACGTTCGTTCATCTAGAACAAAGGGAACGGCTTGCAGGGGAATCTTTTACTCTGGTTTCTCAGTCTGTTTCCTAGTGCCGGTTTGAAGTTCTTGCACTTTTCACTGTAAAACCGGGTTGGAGCTAGTACTTCCCCATATATATGTATGGAGTGGAGTTTGCAACTGAAAAGAAACTTTGTGTTCCCAACAAGCTAGGTGAAGGACGGCTTTCACACACACTTATCTCTCAGAACTGAGCATGTGGAGAGACGTTCGTTCATCTAGCACAAAGGGAACGGGTTGCAGGGGAATCTTTTACTCTGGATTCTCAGTCTGTTTCCTAGTGCCGGTTTGAAGTTCCGGCAGTTTTCACTGTAAAACCGAGTTGGAGCTAGTACCACCCCATATATATGTATGGAGTGGAGTTTGCAACTGAAAAGAAACTTTGTGTTCCCACAAGCTAGGTGAAGGACGGCATTCACACACACTTATCTCTCAGAACTGAGCATGTGGAGAGACGTTCGTTCATCTAGCACAAAGGGAACGGTTTGCAGGAGAATCTTTTACTCTGGTTTCTCAGTCTGTTTCCTAGTGTCGGTTGGAAGTTCCTGCAGTTTTCACTGTAAAACCGAGTTGGAGCTAGTACTTCCCCATATATATGTATGGAGTGGAGTTTGCAACTGAAAAGAAACTTTGTGTTCCCAACTAGCTAGGTGAAGGACGGCTTTCACACACACTTATCTCTCAGAACTGAGCATGTGGAGAGACGTTCGTTCATCTAGCACAAAGGGAACGGGTTGCAGGAGAATCTTTTACTCTGGTTTCTCAGTCTGTTTCCTAGTGCCGGTTAGATGTTCCTGCAGTTCTCACTGTAAAACCGAGTTGGAGCTAGTAACTCCCCATATATATGTATGGAGTGGAGTTTGCAACTGAAAAGAAACTTTGTGTTCCCAACAAGCTAGGTGAAGGACGGCTTTCACACACACTTATCTCTCAGAAGTGAGCATGTGGAGAGACTTTCGTTCATCTACCACAAAGGGAACGGGTTGCAGGGGAATCTTTACTCTGGATTCTCAGTCTGTTTCCTAGTGCCGGTTTGAAGTTCCGGCAGTTTTCACTGTAAATGCGAGTTGGAGCTAGTACCTCCCCATATATATGTATGGAGTGGAGTTTGCAACTGAAAAGAAATTTTGTGTTCCCACAAGCTAGGTGAAGGACGGCATTCACACACACTTATCTCTCAGAACTGAGCATGTGGAGAGACGTTCGTTCATCTAGCACAAAGGGAACGGGTTGCAGGAGAATCTTTTACTCTGGTTTCTCAGTCTGATTCCTAGTGCCGGTTGGAAGTTCCTGCAGTTTTCACTGTAAAACCGAGTTGGAGCTAGTACTTCCCCATATATATGTATTGAGTGGAGTTTGCAACTGAAAAGAAACTTTGTGTTCCCAACAAGCTAGGTGAAGGACGGCTTTCACACACACTTATCTCTCAGAACTGAGCATGTGGAGAGACGTTTGTTCAACTAGCACAAAGGGAACGGGTTGCAGGAGAATCTTTTACTCTGGTTTCTCAGTCTGTTTCCTAGTGCCGGTTGGAAGTTCCTGCAGTTTTCACTGTAAAACCGAGTTGGAGCTAGTACTTCCCCATATATATGTATGGAGTGGAGTTTGCAACTGAAAAGAAACTTTGTGTTCCCAAGAAGCTAGGTGAAGGACGGCTTTCACACACACTTATCTCTCAGAACTGAGCATGTGGAGAGACGTTCGTTCATCTACCACAAAGGGAACGGGTTGCATGGGAATCTTTTACTCTGGATTCTCAGTCTGTTTCCTAGTGCCGGTTTGAAGTTCCAGCAATTTTCACTGTAAATGCGAGTTGGAGCTAGTACCTCCCCATATATATGTATGGAGTGGAGTTTGCAACTTAAAAGAAATTTTGTGTTCCCACAAGCTAGTTGAAGGTCGGCATTCACACACACTTATCTCTCAGAACTGAGCATGTGGAGAGACGTTCGTTCATCTAGCGCAAAAGGAAAGGGTTGCAGGAGAAACTTTTACTCTGTTTTCTCAGTCTGTTTCCTAGTTCCGGTTGGAAGTTCCTGCAGTTTTCACTGTAAAACCGAGTTGGAGCTAGTACTTCCCCATATATATGTATGGAGTGGAGTTTGCAACTGAAAAGAAATTTTGTGTTCCCACAAGCTAGGTGAAGGACGGCATTCACACACACTTATCTCTCAGAACTGAGCATGTGGAGAGACGTTCGTTCATCTAGCGCAAAAGGAAAGGGTGGCAGGAGAAACTTTTACTCTGGTTTATCAGTCTGTTTCCTAGTTCCGGTTTGAAGTTCCGGCAGTTTTCACTGTAAAACCGAGTTGGAGCTAGTACCTCCCCATATATATGTATGGAGTGGAGTTTGCAACTGAAAAGAAACTTTGTGTTCCCAACAAGCTAGGTGAAGGACGTCTTTCACACACAATTATCTCTCAGAATTGAGCATGTGGAGAGACGTTCGTTCATCTAGCACAAAGGGAACGGGTTGCAGGAGAAACTTTTACTCTGGTTTCTCATTTTGTTTCCTAGTGCCGGTTTGAAGTTCCTGCAGTTTTCACTGTAACAACGCGTTGGAGCTAGTACCTCCCCATATATATGTATGGAGTGGAGTTTGCAACTGAAAAGAAACTTTGTGTTCCCACCAAGCTAGGTGAAGGACGGCTTTCACACACCTTTATCTCTCAGAACTGAGCATGTGGAGAGACGTTCGTTCATCTAGCACAAAGGGAACGGGTTGCAGGATAATCTTTTACTCTGGTTTCTCACTCTGTTTCCTAGTGCCGGTTGGAAGTTCCTGCAGTTTTCACTGTAAAACCGAGTTGGAGCTAGTACTTCCCCATATATATGTATGGGGTGGAGTTTGCAACTGAAAAGAAACTTTGTGTTCCCAAGAAGCTAGGTGAAGGACGGCTTTCACACACACTTATCTCTCAGAACTGAGCATGTGGAGAGACGTTCGTTCATCTAGCACAAAGGGAACGGGTTGCAGGGGAATCTTTTACTCTGGATTCTCAGTCTGTTTCCTAGTGCCGGTTTGAAGTTCCGGCAGTTTTCACTGTAAAACCGAGTTGGAGCTAGTACCACCTCATATATATGTATAGACTGGAGTTTGCAACTGAAAAGAAACTTTGTGTTCCCACAAGCTAGGTGAAGGACGGCATTCACACACACTTATCTCTCAGAACTGAGCATGTGGAGAGACGTTCGTTCATCTAGCACAAAGGGAACAGGTTGCAGGAGAATCTTTTACTCTGGTTTCTCAGTCTTTTTCCTAATGTCGGTTGGAACTTCCTGCAGTTTTCACTGTAAAACCGAGTTGGAGCTTGTACTTCCCCATATATATGTATGGAGTGGAGTTTGCAACTGAAAAGAAACTTTCTGTTCCCAACAAACTTGGTGAAGGAAGGCTTTCACACGCACTTATCTCTCAGAACTGAGCATGTGGAGAGACGTTCGTTCATCTAGAACAAAGGGAACGGCTTGCAGGAGAATCTTTTACTCTGGTTTCTCAGTCTGTTTCCTAATGCCGATTTGAAGTTCCTGCAATTTTTACTGTAAAACCGAATTGGAGCTAGTACCTCACCATATATATGTATGGAGTGGAGTTTGCTACTGAAAAGAAACTTTGTGTTCCCAACAAGCTAGGTGAAGGACGGCTTTCACACACACTTATCTCTCAGAAATGAGCATGTGGAGAGACGTTAGTTCATCTAGCACAAAGGGAACGGGTTACAGTAGAATCTTTTTCTCTGTTTTCTCAGTTTTTCCTAGTGCCGGTTAGAAGTTCCTGCAGTTTTCACTGTAAAACCGAGTTGGAGCTAGTACCTCCCCATATATATGTATGGAGTGGAGTTTGCAACTGAAAAGAAACTTTGTGTTCCCAACAAGCTAGGTGAAGCACGGCTTTCACACACACTTATCTCTCAGAACTGAGCATGTGGAGAGACGTTCGTTCATCTAGCACAAATGGAACGGGTTGCAGGAGAATCTTTTACTCTGGTTTCTCAGTCTGTTTCCTAGTGCCGGTTGGAAGTTCCTGCAGTTTTCACTGTAAAACCGAGTTGGATCTAGTACTTCACCATATATATGTATGGACTGGAGTTTGCAACTTAAAAGAAACTTTGTGTTCCGAACAAGCTAGGTGAAGGAGGGCTTTCACACACACTTATCTCTCAGAACTGAGCATGTGGAGTGTCGTTCGTTCATCTAGAACAAACTGAACGGCTTGCAGGAGTATCTTTCACTCTGGTTTCTCAGTCTGTTTCCTAGTGCCGGTTTGAAGTTCCTGCAGTTTTCACTGTAAAACCGGGTTGGAGCTAGTACCTCCCCATATATATGTATGGAGTGGAATTTGCAACTGAATAGAAACATTTTGTTCCCAACAAGCTAGGTGAAGGACGGCTTTCACACACACTTATCTCTCAGAACTGAGCATGTGGAGAGACGTTCGTTCATCTAGCACTAATGGAACGGGTTGCAGGAGAATTTTTTTCTCTGGTTTCTCAGTCTGTTTCCTAGTGCCGGTTGGAAGTTCCTGCAGTTTTCACTGTAAAACCGAGTTGGAGCTAGTACTTCCCCATATATATGTATGGAGTGGAGTTTGCAACTGAAAAGAAACTTTGTGTTCCCAACATGCTAGGTGAAGGACGGCTTTCACACACACTTATCTCTCAGAACTGAGCATGTGGAGAGACGTTCGTTGAACTAGCACAAAGGGAACGGGTTGCAGGAGAATCTTTTACTCTGGTTTCTCAGTCTGTTTCCTAGTGCCGGTTGGAAGTTCCTGCAGTTTTCACTGTAAAACCGAGTTGGAGCTAGTACTTCCCCATATATATTTATGGAGTGGAGTTTGCTACTGAAAAGAAACTTTGTGTTCCCAACAAGCTAGGTGAAGTACGGCTTTCACACACACTTATCTCTCAGAAATGAGCATGTGGAGAGACGTTCGTTCATCTAGCACAAAGGGAACGGGTTGCAGGAGAAACTTTTACTCTGGTTTCTCATTCTGTTTCCTAGTGCCGGTTTGAAGTTCTTGCAGTTTTCACTGTAAAACCTGGTTGTAGCTAGTACCTCCCCATATACATGTATGGAGAGGAGTTTGCAACTGAAAAGAAACTTTGTGTTCCCAACAAGCTAGGTGAAGGACGGCTTTCACACACACTTATCTCTCAGAACTGAGCATGTGGAGAGACGTTCGTTCATCTAGCACAAAGGGAACGGGTTGCAGAATAATCTTTTACTCTTGGTTCTCAGTCTGTTTCCTAGTGCCTGTTGGAAGTTCCTGCAGTTTTCACTGTAAAACCGAGTTGGAGCTAGTACTTCCCCATATATATGTATGGAGTGGAGTTTGCAACTGAAAAGAAACTTTGTGTTCCAAACAAGCTAGGTGAAGGACGGCTTTCACACACACTTATCTCTCAGAACTGAGCATGTGGAGAGACGTTCGTTCATCTAGAACAAAGGGAACGGCTTGCAGGGGAATCTTTTACTCTGGTTTCTCAGTCTGTTTCCTAGTGCCGGTTTGAAGTTCTTGCACTTTTCACTGTAAAACCGGGTTGGAGCTAGTACTTCCCCATATATATGTATGGAGTGGAGTTTGCAACTGAAAAGAAACTTTGTGTTCCCAACAAGCTAGGTGAAGGACGGCTTTCACACACACTTATCTCTCAGAACTGAGCATGTGGAGAGACGTTCGTTCATCTAGCACAAAGGGAACGGGTTGCAGGGGAATCTTTTACTCTGGATTCTCAGTCTGTTTCCTAGTGCCGGTTTGAAGTTCCGGCAGTTTTCACTGTAAAACCGAGTTGGAGCTAGTACCACCCCATATATATGTATGGAGTGGAGTTTGCAACTGAAAAGAAACTTTGTGTTCCCACAAGCTAGGTGAAGGACGGCATTCACACACACTTATCTCTCAGAACTGAGCATGTGGAGAGACGTTCGTTCATCTAGCACAAAGGGAACGGTTTGCAGGAGAATCTTTTACTCTGGTTTCTCAGTCTGTTTCCTAGTGTCGGTTGGAAGTTCCTGCAGTTTTCACTGTAAAACCGAGTTGGAGCTAGTACTTCCCCATATATATGTATGGAGTGGAGTTTGCAACTGAAAAGAAACTTTGTGTTCCCAACTAGCTAGGTGAAGGACGGCTTTCACACACACTTATCTCTCAGAACTGAGCATGTGGAGAGACGTTCGTTCATCTAGCACAAAGGGAACGGGTTGCAGGAGAAACTTTTACTCTGGTTTCTCAGTCTGTTTCCTAGTGCCGGTTTGAAGTTCCTGCAGTTCTCACTGTAAAACCGAGTTGGAGCTAGTAACTCCCCATATATATGTATGGAGTGGAGTTTGCAACTGAAAAGAAACTTTGTGTTCCCAACAAGCTAGGTGAAGGACGGCTTTCACACACACTTATCTCTCAGAAGTGAGCATGTGGAGAGACTTTCGTTCATCTACCACAAAGGGAACGGGTTGCAGGGGAATCTTTACTCTGGATTCTCAGTCTGTTTCCTAGTGCCGGTTTGAAGTTCCGGCAGTTTTCACTGTAAATGCGAGTTGGAGCTAGTACCTCCCCATATATATGTATGGAGTGGAGTTTGCAACTGAAAAGAAATTTTGTGTTCCCACAAGCTAGGTGAAGGACGGCATTCACACACACTTATCTCTCAGAACTGAGCATGTGGAGAGACGTTCGTTCATCTAGCACAAAGGGAACGGGTTGCAGGAGAATCTTTTACTCTGGTTTCTCAGTCTGATTCCTAGTGCCGGTTGGAAGTTCCTGCAGTTTTCACTGTAAAACCGAGTTGGAGCTAGTACTTCCCCATATATATGTATTGAGTGGAGTTTGCAACTGAAAAGAAACTTTGTGTTCCCAACAAGCTAGGTGAAGGACGGCTTTCACACACACTTATCTCTCAGAACTGAGCATGTGGAGAGACGTTTGTTCAACTAGCACAAAGGGAACGGGTTGCAGGAGAAACTTTTACTCTGGTTTCTCAGTCTGTTTCCTAGTGCCGGTTGGAAGTTCCTGCAGTTTTCACTGTAAAACCGAGTTGGAGCTAGTACTTCCCCATATATATGTATGGAGTGGAGTTTGCAACTGAAAAGAAACTTTGTGTTCCCAAGAAGCTAGGTGAAGGACGGCTTTCACACACACTTATCTCTCAGAACTGAGCATGTGGAGAGACGTTCGTTCATCTACCACAAAGGGAACGGGTTGCATGGGAATCTTTTACTCTGGATTCTCAGTCTGTTTCCTAGTGCCGGTTTGAAGTTCCAGCAGTTTTCACTGTAAATGCGAGTTGGAGCTAGTACCTCCCCATATATATGTATGGAGTGGAGTTTGCAACTTAAAAGAAATTTTGTGTTCCCACAAGCTAGTTGAAGGTCGGCATTCACACACACTTATCTCTCAGAACTGAGCATGTGGAGAGACGTTCGTTCATCTAGCGCAAAAGGAAAGGGTTGCAGGAGAAACTTTTACTCTGTTTTCTCAGTCTGTTTCCTAGTTCCGGTTGGAAGTTCCTGCAGTTTTCACTGTAAAACCGAGTTGGAGCTAGTACTTCCCCATATATATGTATGGAGTGGAGTTTGCAACTGAAAAGAAATTTTGTGTTCCCACAAGCTAGGTGAAGGACGGCATTCACACACACTTATCTCTCAGAACTGAGCATGTGGAGAGACGTTCGTTCATCTAGCGCAAAAGGAAAGGGTGGCAGGAGAAACTTTTACTCTGGTTTATCAGTCTGTTTCCTAGTTCCGGTTTGAAGTTCCGGCAGTTTTCACTGTAAAACCGAGTTGGAGCTAGTACCTCCCCATATATATGTATGGAGTGGAGTTTGCAACTGAAAAGAAACTTTGTGTTCCCAACAAGCTAGGTGAAGGACGTCTTTCACACACAATTATCTCTCAGAATTGAGCATGTGGAGAGACGTTCGTTCATCTAGCACAAAGGGAACGGGTTGCAGGAGAAACTTTTACTCTGGTTTCTCATTTTGTTTCCTAGTGCCGGTTTGAAGTTCCTGCAGTTTTCACTGTAAAACCGCGTTGGAGCTAGTACCTCCCCATATATATGTATGGAGTGGAGTTTGCAACTGAAAAGAAACTTTGTGTTCCCACCAAGCTAGGTGAAGGACGGCTTTAACACACCTTTATCTCTCAGAACTGAGCATGTGGAGAGACGTTCGTTCATCTAGCACAAAGGGAACGGGTTGCAGGATAATCTTTTACTCTGGTTTCTCACTCTGTTTCCTAGTGCCGGTTGGAAGTTCCTGCAGTTTTCACTGTAAAACCGAGTTGGAGCTAGTACTTCCCCATATATATGTATGGGGTGCAGTTTGCAACTGAAAAGAAACTTTGTGTTCCCAACAAGCTAGGTGAAGGACGGCTTTCACACACACTTATCTCTCAGAACTGAGCATGTGGAGAGACGTTCGTTCATCTAGCACAAAGGGAACGGGTTGCAGGGGAATCTTTTACTCTGGATTCTCAGTCTGTTTCCTAGTGCCGGTTTGAAGTTCCGGCAGTTTTCACTGTAAAACCGAGTTGGAGCTAGTACCACCTCATATATATGTATAGACTGGAGTTTGCAACTGAAAAGAAACTTTGTGTTCCCACAAGCTAGGTGAAGGACGGCATTCACACACACTTATCTCTCAGAACTGAGCATGTGGAGAGACGTTCGTTCATCTAGCACAAAGGGAACGGGTTGCAGGAGAATCTTTTACTCTGGTTTCTCAGTCTTTTTCCTAATGTCGGTTGGAAGTTCCTGCAGTTTTCACTGTAAAACCGAGTTGGAGCTTGTACTTCCCCATATATATGTATGGAGTGGAGTTTGCAACTGAAAAGAAACTTTCTGTTCCCAACAAACTTGGTGAAGGAAGGCTTTCACACGCACTTATCTCTCAGAACTGAGCATGTGGAGAGACGTTCGTTCATCTAGAACAAAGGGAACGGCTTGCAGGAGAATCTTTTACTCTGGTTTCTCAGTCTGTTTCCTAATGCCGATTTGAAGTTCCTGCAATTTTTACTGTAAAACCGAATTGGAGCTAGTACCTCACCATATATATGTATGGAGTGGAGTTTGCTACTGAAAAGAAACTTTGTGTTCCCAACAAGCTAGGTGAAGGACGGCTTTCACACACACTTATCTCTCAGAAATGAGCATGTGGAGAGACGTTAGTTCATCTAGCACAAAGGGAACGGGTTACAGTAGAATCTTTTTCTCTGTTTTCTCAGTTTTTCCTAGTGCCGGTTAGAAGTTCCTGCAGTTTTCACTGTAAAACCGAGTTGGAGCTAGTACCTCCCCATATATATGTATGGAGTGGAGTTTGCAACTGAAAAGAAACTTTGTGTTCCCAACAAGCTAGGTGAAGCACGGCTTTCACACACACTTATCTCTCAGAACTGAGCATGTGGAGAGACGTTCGTTCATCTAGCACAAATGGAACGGGTTGCAGGAGAATCTTTTACTCTGGTTTCTCAGTCTGTTTCCTAGTGCCGGTTGGAAGTTCCTGCAGTTTTCACTGTAAAACCGAGTTGGATCTAGTACTTCACCATATATATGTATGGACTGGAGTATGCAACTTAAAAGAAACTTTGTGTTCCGAACAAGCTAGGTGAAGGAGGGCTTTCACACACACTTATCTCTCAGAACTGAGCATGTGGAGTGTCGTTCGTTCATCTAGAACAAACTGAACGGCTTGCAGGAGTATCTTTCACTCTGGTTTCTCAGTCTGTTTCCTAGTGCCGGTTTGAAGTTCCTGCAGTTTTCACTGTAAAACCGGGTTGGAGCTAGTACCTCCCCATATATATGTATGGAGTGGAATTTGCAACTGAATAGAAACATTTTGTTCCCAACAAGCTAGGTGAAGGACGGCTTTCACACACACTTATCTCTCAGAACTGAGCATGTGGAGAGACGTTCGTTCATCTAGCACTAATGGAACGGGTTGCAGGAGAATTTTTTTCTCTGGTTTCTCAGTCTGTTTTCTAGTGCCGGTTTGAAGTTCCTGCAGTTTTCACTGTAAAACCGGGATGGAGCTAGTACTTCCCCATATATATGTATGGAGTGGAGTTTGCAACTGAAAAGAAACTTTGTGTTCCCAACAAGCTAGTTGAAGAACGGCTTTCACACACACTTATCTCTCAGAACTGAGCATGTGGAGAGACGTTCGTTCATCTAGCACAAAGGGAACGAGTTGCTGGAGAAACTTTTACTCTGGATTCTCAGTCTGTTTCCTAGTGCCGGTTTGAAATTCCTGCAGTTTTCACTGTAAAACCGAGTTGGAGCTAGTACTTCCCCATATATATGTATGGAGTGGAGTTTGCAACTGAAAAGAAACTTTGTGTTCCCAACATGCTAGGTGAAGGACGGCTTTCACACACACTTATCTCTCAGAACTGAGCATGTGGAGAGACGTTCGTTCAAATAGCACAAATGGAACTGGTTGCAGGAGAAACATTTACTCTGGTTTCTCAGTCTGTTTCCTAGTGCCGATTTGAAGTTCCTGCAATTTTTACTGTAAAACCGAATTGGAGCTAGTACCTCACCATATATATGTATGGAGTGGAGTTTGCAACTGAAAAGAAACTTTGTGTTCCCAACAAGCTAGGTGAAGGACGGCTTTCACACACACTTATCTCTCAGAAATGAGCATGTGGAGAGACGTTCGTTCATCTAGCACAAAGGGAACGGGTTACAGGAGAATCTTTTACTCTGGTTTCTCAGTCTGTTTCCTAGTGCCGGTTTGAAGTTCCTGCAGTTTTCACTGTAAAACCGAGTTGGAGCTAGTACCTCCCCATATATATGTATGGAGTGGTGTTTGCAACTGAAAAGAAACTTTGTGTTCCCAACATGCTAGGTGAAGGACGGCTTTCACACACACTTATCTCTCAGAACTGAGCATGTGGAGAGACGTTCCTTCATCTAGCACAAATGGAACGGGTTGCACGAGAATCTTTTACTCTGGTTTCTCAGTCTGTTTTCTAGTGTCGGTTTGAATTTCCTGCAGTTTTCACTGTAAAAACGGGTTGGAGCTAGTACCTCCCCATATATATGTATGGAGTGGAGTTTGCAACTGAAAAGAATCTTTGTGTTCCCAGCAAGCTAGGTGAAGGACGGCTTTTACCAGCACTTATCTCTCAGAACTGAGCATGTGGAGAGACGTTCGTTCATCTAGCACAAAGGGAACGGGTTGTAGGAGAAACATTTACTCTGGATTCTCAGTCTGTTTCCTAGTGCCGGTTTGAAGTTCCGGCAGTTTTCACTGTAAAACCGAGTTGGAGCTAGTACCTCCCCATATATATGTATGGAGTGGAGTTTGCAACAGAAAAGAAACTTTGTGTTCCCAACAAGCTAGGGGAAGGACGGCTTTCACACACACTTATCTCTCAGAAATGAGCCTGTGGAGAGACGTTTGTTCATCTAGCACTAAGGGAACGGGTTGCAGGAGAATCTTTTACTCTGGTTTCTCAGTCTGTTTCCTAGTGCCGGTTTGAAGTTCCTGCAGTTTTCACTGTAAAACAGATTTGGAGCTAGTACCACCCCATATATATGTATGGAGTGGAGTTTGCAACTGAAAAGAAACTTTGTGTTCCCAACCACCTAGGTGAAGGACGGCTTTCACACACTCATATCTCTCAGAACTGAGCATGTGGAGAGACGTTCGTTCATCTAGCGCAAAAAGAACGGGTTGCAGTAGAAACTTTTACTCTGGTTTCTCAGTCTGTTTCCTAGTGACGGTTTGAAGTTCCGGCAGTTTTCACTGTAAAACCGAGTTGGAGCTAGTACCTCCCCATGTGTATGTATGGAGTGTAGTTTGCAACTGAAAAGAAACTTTGTGTTCCGAACAAGCTAGGTGAAGGACGGCTTTCACACACACTTATCTCTCAGAACTGAGCATGTGGAGAGACGTTCGTTCATCTAGAACAAAGGGAACGGGTCGCAGGTGAAACTTTTACCCTGGTTTCTCAGTCTGTTTCCTAGTGCCGGTTGGAAGTTCCTGCAGTTTTCACTGTAAAACAGAGTTGGAGCTAATACCTCCCCATATATATGTATGGAGTGGAGTTTGCAACTGAAAAGTAACTTTGTGTTCCCAACAAGCTAGGTGAAGGACGGCTTTCACACACACTTATCTCTCAGAAATGAGCCTGTGGAGAGACGTTCGTTCATCTAGCACAAAGGGAACGGGTTGCACGAGAATCTTTACTCTGGATTCTCAGTCTGTTTCCTAGAGCCGTTTTGAAGTTCCTGCAGTTTTCACTGTAAAAGTGATGTGGAGCTAGTACCTCCCCATATAAATTTATGGAGTGGAGTTTGCAACTGAAAAGAAACTTTGTGTTCCCAACAAGCTAGGTGAAAGACGGCTTTTACAAACACTTAACTATCAGAACTGAGCATGTGGAGAGACTTTCGTTCATCTAGCACAAAGGGAACGGGTTGCTGGAGAAACTTTTACTCTGGATTCTCAGTCTGTTTCCTAGTGCCGGTTTGAAGTTCCTGCAGTTTTCACTGTAAAACCGAGTTGGAGCTAGTACCTCCCCATATATATGTATGGAGTGAGGTTTGCAACTGAAAAGAAACTTTGTGTTCCCAACCACCTAGGTGAAGGACGGCTTTCACACACACATATCTCTCAGAACTGAGCATGTGGAGAGACGTTCGTTCATCTAGCACAAAAAGAAGGGGTTGCAGGAGAAACTTTTACTCTGGTTTCTCAGTCTGTTTCCTAGTGCCGATTTGAAGTTCCAGCAGTTTTCTCTGTAAAACCGATTTGGAGCTAGTACCTCCCCATGTATATGTATGGAGTGGAGTTTGCAAATGAAAAGAAACTTTGTGTTCCGAACAAGCTAGGTGAAGGACGGATTTCACACACAGTTATCTCTCAGAACTGAGCATGTGGAGAGACGTTCGTTCATCTAGCACAAAGGGAACGGTTTGCAGGGGAAATTTTACTCTGGTTTCTCAGTCTGTTTCCTAGTGCCGGTTGGAAATTCCTGCAGTTTTCACTGTAAAACAGAGTTGGAGCTAGTACCTCCCCATATATATGTATGGAGTGGAGTTTGCAACTGAAAAGAAACTTTGTGTTCCCAACAAGCTAGGTGAAGGACGGCTTTCACACACACATATCTCTCAGAACTGAGCATGTGGAGAGACGTTCGTTCATCTAGCGCAAAAGGAACGGGTTGCAGGAGAAACTTTTACTCTGGTTTCTCAGTCTGTTTCCTAGTTCCGGTTTGAAGTTCCGGCAGTTTTCACTGTAAAACCGAGTTGGAGCTAGTACCTCCCCATATATATGTATGGAGTGGAGTTTGCAACTGAAAAGAAACTTTGTGTTCCCAACAAGCTAGGTGAAGGACGGCTTTCACACACACTTATCTCTCAGAATTGAGCATGTGGAGAGACGTTCGTTCATCTAGCACAAAGGGAACGGGTTGCAGGGGAAACTTTTACTCTGGTTTCTCATTCTGTTTCCTAGTGCCGGTTTGAAGTTCCTGCAGTTTTCACTGTAAAACCGGGTTGGAGCTAGTACCTCCCCATATATATGTATGGAGTGGAGTTTGCAACTGAAAAGAAACTTTGTGTTCCCAACAAGCTAGATGAAGGACGGCTTTCACACACCTTTATCTTTCAGAACTGAGCATGTGGAGAGACGTTCGTTCATCTAGCACAAAGGGAACGGGTTGCAGGAGAAACTTTTACTCTGGTTTCTCAGTCTGTTTTCTAGTGCCGGTTTGAAGTTCCTGCAGTTTTCACTGTAAAACCGGTTTGGAGCTAGTACCTCCCCATATATATGTATGGAGTGGAGTTTGCAACTGAAAAGTAACTTTGTGTTCCCAACAAGCTAAGTGAAGAACGGCTTTCACACACACTTATCTCTCAGAACTGAGCATGTGGAGAGACGTTCGTTCATCTAGCGCAAAGGGAACGGGTTGCAGGAGAAACTTTTACTCTGGTTTCTCAGTCTGTTTCCTAGTGCCGGTTTGAAGTTCCGGCAGTTTTCACTGTAAAACCGAGTTGGAGCTTGTACCTCCCCATATATATGTAAGGAGTGGTTTTGCAACTGAAAAGAAACTTTGTGTTCCCAGCAAGCTAGGTGAAGGTCGGCTTTCACAGACACTTATCTCTAAGAACTGAGCATGTGGAGAGACGTTCGTTCATCTAGCACAAAGGGAACGGGTTGCAGGAGAAATTTTATTCTGGTTTCTCAGTCTGTTTCCTAATTTCGGTTGGAAGTTCCTGCAGTTTTCACTGTAAAACCGAGTTGGAGCTTGTACTTCCCCATATATATGTATGGAGTGGAGTTTGCAACTGAAAAGAAACTTTGTGTTCCCAACTAACTAGGTGAAGGAAGGCTTTCACACGCACTTATCTCTCAGAACTGAGCATGTGGAGAGACGTTCGTTCATGTAGAACAAAGGGAACGGCTTGCAGGAGAATCTTATACTCTGGTTTCTCAGTCTTTTTCCTAGAGCCGGTTTGAAGTTCTTGCAGTTTTCACTGTAAAACCTGGTTGTAGCTAGTACCTCCCCATATACATGTATGGAGAGGAGTTTGCAACTGAAAAGAAACTTTGTGTTCCCAACAAGCTAGGTGAAGGACGGCTTTCACACACACTTATCTCTCAGAACTGAGCATGTGGAGAGACGTTCGTTCATCTAGTACAAAGGGAACGGCTTGCAGGGGAATCTTTTACTCTGGTTTCTCAGTCTGTTTCCTAGTGCCGGTTTGAAGTTCTTGCACTTTTCACTGTAAAACCGGGTTGGAGCTAGTACTTCCCCATATATATGTATGGAGTGGAGTTTGCAACTGAAAAGAAACTTTGTGTTCCCAACAAGCTAGGTGAAGGACGGCTTTCACACACACTTATCTCTCAGAACTGAGCATGTGGAGAGACGTTCGTTCATCTAGCACAAAGGGAACGGGTTGCAGGGGAATCTTTTACTCTGGATTCTCAGTCTGTTTCCTAGTGCCGGTTTGAAGTTCCGGCAGTTTTCACTGTAAAACCGAGTTGGAGCTAGTACCACCCCATATATATGTATGGAGTGGAGTTTGCAACTGAAAAGAAACTTTGTGTTCCCACAAGCTAGGTGAAGGACGGCATTCACACACACTTATCTCTCAGAACTGAGCATGTGGAGAGACGTTCGTTCATCTAGCACAAAGGGAACGGTTTGCAGGAGAATCTTTTACTCTGGTTTCTCAGTCTGTTTCCTAGTGCCGGTTGGAAGTTCCTGCAGTTTTCACTGTAAAACCGAGTTGGAGCTAGTACTTCCCCATATATATGTATGGAGTGGAGTTTGCAACTGAAAAGAAACTTTGTGTTCCCAACAAGCTAGGTGAAGGACGGCTTTCACACACACTTATCTCTCAGAACTGAGCATGTGGAGAGACGTTCGTTCAACTAGCACAAAGGGAACGGGTTGCAGGAGAATCTTTTACTCTGGTTTCTCAGTCTGTTTCCTAGTGCCGGTTTGAAGTTCCTGCAGTTCTCACTGTAAAACCGAGTTGGAGCTAGTACCTCCCCATATATATGTATGGAGTGGAGTTTGCAACTGAAAAGAAACTTTGTGTTCCCAACAAGCTAGGTGAAGGACGGCTTTCACACACACTTATCTCTCAGAACTGAGCATGTGGAGAGACGTTCGTTCATCTACCACAAAGGGAACGGGTTGCAGGGGAATCTTTTACTCTGGATTCTCAGTCTGTTTCCTAGTGCCGGTTTGAAGTTCCGGCAGTTTTCACTGTAAATGCGAGTTGGAGCTAGTACATCCCCATATATATGTATGGAGTGGAGTTTGCAACTGAAAAGAAATTTTGTGTTCCCACAAGCTAGGTGAAGGACGGCATTCACACACACTTATCTCTCAGAACTGAGCATGTGGAGAGACGTTCGTTCATCTAGCGCAATAAGAACGGGTTGCAGGAGAAACTTTTACTCTGGTTTCTCAGTCTGTTTCCTAGTGCCGGTTTGAAGTTCCGGCAGTTTTCACTGTAAAACCGAGTTGGAGCTAGTACCTCCCCATGTATATGTATGGAGTGGAGTTTGCAACTGAAAAGAAACTTTGTGTTCCGAACAAGCTAGGTGAAGGACGGCTTTCACACACACTTATCTCTCAGAACTGAGCATGTGGAGAGACGTTCGTTCATCTAGAACAAAGGAACGGGTTGCAGGTGAAACTTTTACTCTGGTTTCTCAGTCTGTTTCCTAGTGCCGGTTGGAAGTTCCTGCAGTTTTCACTGTAAAACCGAGTTGGAGCTAGTACCTCCCCATATATATGTATGGAGTGGATTTTGCAACTGAAAAGAAACTTTGTGTTCCCAACAAGCTAGGTGAAGGACGGCTTCACACACACTTATCTCTCAGAAATGAGCATGTGGAGAGACTTTCGTTCATCTAGCACAAAGGGAACGGGTTGCAGGAGAATCTTTTACTCTGGTTTCTCAGTCTGTTTCCTAGTGCCGATTTGAAGATCCTGCAGTTTTCACTGTAAAACCGGGTTGGAGCTAGAACTTCCCCATATATATGTATGGAGTGGAGTTTGCAACTGAAAAGAAACTTTGTGTTCCCAACCACCTAGGTGAAGGACGGCTTTCACACACACATATCTCTCAGAACTGAGCATGTGGAGAGACGTTCGTTCATCTAGCACAAAAAGAACGGGTTGCCGGAGAAACTTTTATTCTGGTTTCTCAGTCTGTTTCCTAATGCCGGTTTGAAGTTCCGGCAAGTTTCACTGTAAAACCGAGTTGGAGCTAGTACCTCCCCATGTATATGTATGGAGTGGAGTTTGCAACTGAAAAGAAACTTTGTGTTCCGAACAAGCTAGGTGAAGGACGGCTTTCACACACACTTATCTCTCAGAACTGAGCATGTGGAGAGACGTTCGTTCATCTAGCACAAAGGGAACGGGTTGCAGGTGAAACTTTTACTCTGGTTTCTCAGTCTGTTTCCTAGTGCCGGTTGGAAATTCCTGCAGTTTTCACTGTAAAACAGAGTTGGAGCTAGTACCTCCCCATATATATGTATGGATTGGAGTTTGCAACTGAAAAGAAACTTTGTGTTCCCAACAAGCTAGGTGAAGGACGGCTTTCACACACACTTATCTCTCAGAAATGAGCATGTGGAGAGACGTTCGTTCATCTAGCAGAAAGGAAACGGGTTGTAGGAGAATCTTTACTCTGGATTCTCAGTCTGTTTCCTAGTGCCGTTTTGAAGTTCCTGCAGTTTTCACTGTAAAACTGATGTGGAGCTAGTACCTCCCCATATAAATTTATGGAGTGGAGTTTGCAACTGAAAAGAAACTTTGAGTTCCCAACAAGCTAGGTGAAAGACGGCTTTTACAAACACTTATCTCTCAGAACTGAGCATGTGGAGAGACGTTCGTTCATCTAGCGCAATAAGAACGGGTTGCAGGAGAAACTTTTACTCTGGTTTCTCAGTCTGTTTCCTAGTGCCGGTTTGAAGTTCCGGCAGTTTTCACTGTAAAACCGAGTTGGAGCTAGTACCTCCCCATGTATATGTATGGAGTGGAGTTTGCAACTGAAAAGAAACTTTGTGTTCCGAACAAGCTAGGTGAAGGACGGCTTTCACACACACTTATCTCTCAGAACTGAGCATGTGGAGAGACGTTCGTTCATCTAGAACAAAGGGAACGGGTTGCAGGTGAAACTTTTACTCTGGTTTCTCAGTCTATTTCCTAGTGCCGATTTGAAGTTCCTGCAGTTTTCACTGTAAAACCGGGTTGGAGCTAGTACCTCCCCATATATATGTATGAAGTGGAATTTGCAACTGAAAAGAAACTTTGTGTTCCCAACCACCTAGGTGAAGTACGGCTTTCACACACACATATCTCTCAGAACTGAGCATGTGGAGAGACGTTCGTTCATCTAGCACAAAAAGAACGGGTTGCAGGAGAAACTTTTACTCTGGTTTCTCAGTCTGTTTCCTAGTGCCGGTTTGAAGTTCCGGCAGTTTTCACTGTAAAACCGAGTTGGAGCTACTACCTCCCCATGTATATGTATGGAGTGGAGTTTGCAAATGAAAAGAAACTTTGTGTTCCGAACAAGCTAGGTGAAGGACGGCTTCACACACACTTATCTCTCAGAACTGAGCATGTGGAGAGACGTTCGTTCATCTAGCACAAAGGGAACGGGTTGCAGGTGAAACTTTTACTCTGGTTTCTCAGTCTGTTTCCTAGTGCCGGTTGGAAATTCCTGCAGTTTTCACTGTAAAACAGTGTTGGAGCTAGTACCTCCCCATATATATGTATGGAGTGGAGTTTGCAACTGAAAAGAAACTTTGTGTTCCCAACCACCTAGGTGAAGGACGGCTTTCACACACTCATATCTCTCAGAACTGAGCATGTGGAGAGACGTTCGTTCATCTAGCGCAATAAGAACGGGTTGCAGGAGAAACTTTTACTCTGGTTTCTCAGTCTGTTTCCTAGTGCCGGTTTGAAGTTCCGGCAGTTTTCACTGTAAAACCGAGTTGGAGCTAGTACCTCCCCATGTATATGTATGGAGTGGAGTTTGCAACTGAAAAGAAACTTTGTGTTCCCAACAAGCTAGGTGAAGGACGGCTTTCACACACACTTATCTCTCAGAACTGAGCATGTGGAGAGACGTTCGTTCATCTAGCACAAAGGGAACGGGTTGCAGGAGAATCTTTTACTCTGGTTTCTCAGTCTGTTTCCTAGTGCCGATTTGAAGATCCTGCAGTTTTCACTGTAAAACCGGGTTGGAGCTAGAACTTCCCCATATATATGTATGGAGTGGAGATTGCAACTGAAAAGAAACTTTGTGTTCCCAACCACCTAGGTGAAGGACGGCTTTCACACACACATATCTCTCAGAACTGAGCATGTGGAGAGACGTTCGTTCATCTAGCGCAATAAGAACGGGTTGCAGGAGAAACTTTTACTCTGGTTTCTCAGTCTGTTTCCTAGTGCCGGTTTGAAGTTCCGGCAGTTTTCACTGTAAAACCGAGTTGGAGCTAGTACCTCCCCATGTATATGTATGGAGTGGAGTTTGCAACTGAAAAGAAACTTTGTGTTCCGAACAAGCTAGGTGAAGGACGGCTTTCACACACACTTATCTCTCAGAACTGAGCATGTGGAGAGACGTTCGTTCATCTAGCACAAAAAGAACGGGTTGCCGGAGAAACTTTTACTCTGGTTTCTCAGTCTGTTTCCTAATGCCGGTTTGAAGTTCCGGCAAGTTTCACTGTAAAACCGAGTTGGAGCTAGTACCTCCCCATGTATATGTATGGAGTGGAGTTTGCAACTGAAAAGAAACTTTGTGTTCCGAACAAGCTAGGTGAAGGACGGCTTTCACACACACTTATCTCTCAGAACTGAGCATGTGGAGAGACGTTCGTTCATCTAGCACAAAGGGAACGGGTTGCAGGTGAAACTTTTACTCTGGTTTCTCAGTCTGTTTCCTAGTGCCGGTTGGAAATTCCTGCAGTTTTCACTGTAAAACAGAGTTGGAGCTAGTACCTCCCCATATATATGTATGGATTGGAGTTTGCAACTGAAAAGAAACTTTGTGTTCCCAACAAGCTAGGTGAAGGACGGCTTTCACACACACTTATCTCTCAGAAATGAGCATGTGGAGAGACGTTCGTTCATCTAGCACAAAGGGAACGGGTTGTAGGAGAATCTTTACTCTGGATTCTCAGTCTGTTTCCTAGTGCCGTTTTGAAGTTCCTGCAGTTTTCACTGTAAAACTGATGTGGAGCTAGTACCTCCCCATATAAATTTATGGAGTGGAGTTTGCAACTGAAAAGAAACTTTGTGTTCCCAACAAGCTAGGTGAAAGACGGCTTTTACAAACACTTATCTCTCAGAACTGAGCATGTGGAGAGACGTTCGTTCATCTAGCACAAAGGGAACGGGTTGCAGGAGAAACATTTTCTCTGGATTCTCAGTCTGTTTCCTAGTGCTTGCTTGAAGTTCCTGCAGTTTTCACTGTAAAACCGAGTTGGAGCTAGTACCTCCCCATATATATGTATGGAGTGGATTTTGCAACTGAAAAGAAACTTTTTGTTCCCAACAAGCTAGGTGAAGGACGGCTTTCACACACACTTATCTCTCAGAAATGAGCATGTGGAGAGACTTTCGTTCATCTAGCACAAAGGGAACGGGTTGCAGGAGAATCTTTTACTCTGGTTCCTCAGTCTGTTTCCTAGTGCCGATTTGAAGTTCCTGCAGTTTTCACTGTAAAACCGGGTTGGAGCTAGAACCTCCCCATATATATGTATGGAGTGGAGTTTGCAACTGAAAAGAAACTTTGTGTTCCCAACCACCTAGGTGAAGGACGGCTTTCACACACACATATCTCTCAGAACTGAGCATGTGGAGAGACGTTCGTTCATCTAGCACAAAAAGAACGGGTTGCAGGAGAAACTTTTACTCTGGTTTCTCAGTCTGTTTCCTATGCCGGTTTGAAGTTCCGGCAGTTTTCACTGTAAAACCGAGTTGGAGCTAGTACCTCCCCATGTATATGTATGGAGTGGAATTTGCAACTGAAAAGAAACTTTGTGTTCCGAACAAGCTAGGTGAAGGACGGCTTTCACACACACTTATCTCTCAGAACTGAGCATGTGGAGAGACGTTCGTTCATCTAGCACAAAGGGAACGGGTTGCAGGTGAAACTTTTACTCTGGTTTCTCAGTCTGTTTCCTAGTGCCGGTTGGAAATTCCTGCAGTTTTCACTGTAAAACAGAGTTGGAGCTAGTACCTACCCATATATATGTATGGATTGGAGTTTGCAACTGAAAAGAAACTTTGTGTTCCCAACAAGCTAGGTGAAGGACGGCTTTCACACACACATATCTCTCAGAACTGAGCATGTGGAGAGACGTTCGTTCATCTAGCGCAAAAGGAAAGGGTTGCAGGAGAAACTTTTACTCTGGTTTCTCAGTCTGTTTCCTAGTTCCGGTTTGAAGTTCCGGCAGTTTTCACTGTAAAACCGAGTTGGAGCTAGTACCTCCCCATATATATGTATGGAGTGGAGTTTGCAACTGAAAAGAAACTTTGTGTTCCCAACAAGCTAGGTGAAGGACGGCTTTCACACACCTTTATCTCTCAGAACTGAGCATGTGGAGAGACGTTCGTTCATCTAGCACAAAGGGAACGGGTTGCAGGATAATCTTTTACTCTGGTTTCTCACTCTGTTTCCTAGTGCCGGTTGGAAGTTCCTGCAGTTTTCACTGTAAAACCGAGTTGGAGCTAGTACTTCCCCATATATATGTATGGAGTGGAGTTTGCAACTGAAAAGAAACTTTGTGTTCCCAACATGCTAGGTGAAGGACGGCTTTCACACACACATATCTCTCAGAACAGAGCATGTGGAGAGACGTTCGTTCATCTAGAACAAAGGGAACGGCTTGCAGGGGAATCTTTTACTCTGGTTTCTCAGTCTGTTTCCTAGTGCCGGTTTGAAGTTCTTGCAGTTTTCACTGTAAAACCGGGTTGGAGCTAGTACTTCCCCATATATATGTATGGGGTGTAGTTTGCAACTGAAAAGAAACTATGTGTTCCCAACAAGCTAGGTGAAGGACGGCTTTCACACACACTTATCTCTCAGAACTGAGCATGTGGAGAGACGTTCGTTCATCTAGCACAAAGGGAACGGGTTGCAGGGGAATCTTTTACTCTGGATTCTCAGTCTGTTTCCTAGTGCCGGTTTGACGTTCCGGCAGTTTTCACTGTAAAACCGAGTTGGAGCTAGTACCACCCCATATATATGTATGGAGTGGAGTTTGCAACTGAAAAGAAACTTTGTGTTCCCACAAGCTAGGTGAAGGACGGCATTCACACACACTTATCTCTCAGAACTGAGCATGTGGAGAGACGTTCGTTCATCTAGCACAAAGGGAACGGGTTGCAGAAGAATCTTTTACTCTGGTTTCTCAGTCTGTTTCCTAATGTCGGTTGGACGTTCCTGCAGTTTTCACTGTAAAACCGAGTTGGAGCTTGTACTTCCCCATATATATGTATGGAGTGGAGTTTGCAACTGAAAAGAAACTTTCTGTTCCCAACAAACTTGGTGAAGGAAGGCTTTCACACGCACTTATCTCTCAGAACTGAGCATGTGGAGAGACGTTCGTTCATCTAGAACAAAGGGAACGGCTTGCAGGAGAATCTTTTACTCTGGTTTCTCAGTCTGTTTCCTAGTGCCGGTTGGAAGTTCCTGCAGTTTTCACTGTAAAACCTGTTTGGAGCTAGTACCTCCCCATATATATGTATGGAGAGGAGTTTGCAACTGAAAAGAAACTTTGTGTTCCCAACAAGCTAGGTGTAGGACGGCTTTCACACACTTATCTCTCAGAACTGAGCATGTGGAGAGACGTTCGTTCATCTAGCACAAAGGGAACGGGTTGCAGGATAATCTTTTACTCTGGTTTCTCAGTCTATTTCTTAGTGCCGGTTTGAAGTTCTTGCAGTTTTCACTGTAAAACCGGGTTGCAGCTAGTACTTCCCCATATATATGTATGGAGTGGAGTTTGCAACTGAAAAGAAACTTTGTGTTCCCAACAAGCTAGGTGAAGGACGGCTTTCACACACACATATCTCTCAGAACTGAGCAAGTGGAGAGACGTTCGTTCATCTAGAACAAAGGGAACGGCTTGCAGGGGAATCTTTTACTCTGGTTTCTCAGTCTGTTTCCTAGTGCCGGTTTGAAGTTCTTGCAGTTTTCACTGTAAAACAGGGTTGGAGCTAGTACTTCCCCATATATATGTATGGAGTGGAGTTTGCAACTGAAAAGAAACTTTGTGTTCCCACAAGCTAGGTGAAGGACGGCTTTCACACACACTTATCTCTCAGAACTGAGCATGTGGAGAGACGTTCGTTCATCTGGCACAAAGGGAACGGGTTGCAGGGGAATCTTTTACTCTGGATTCTCAGTCTGTTTCCTAGTGCCGGTTTGAAATTCCGGCAGTTTTCACTGTAAAACCGAGTTGGAGCTAGTACCACCCCATATATATGTATGGAGTGGAGTTTGCAACTGAAAAGAAACTTTGTGTTCCCACAAGCTAGTTGAAGGACGGCATTCACACACACTTATCTCTCAGAACTGAGCATGTGGAGATACGTTCGTTCATCTAGCACAAAGGGAACGGGTTGCAGGAGAATCTTTTACTCTGGTTTCTCAGTCTGTTTCCTAGTGCCGGTTGGAAGTTCCTGCAGTTTTCAGTGTAAAACCGAGTTGGAGCTAGTACTTCCCCATATATATGTATGGAGTGGAGTTTGCAACTGAAAAGAAACTTTGTGTTCCCCACAAGCTAGGTGAAGGACGGCTTTCACACACACTTATCTCTCAGAACTGAGCATGTGGAGAGACGTTCGTTCAACTAGCACAAAGCGAACGGGTTGCAGGAGAATCTTTTACTCTGGTTTCTCAGTCTGTTTCCTAGTGCCGGTTGGAAGTTCCTGCAGTTTTCACTGTAAAACCGAGTTGGAGCTAGTACTTCCCCATATATATGTATGGAGTGGAGTTTGCAACTGAAAAGAAACTTTGTGTTCCCAACATGCTAGGTGAAGGACGGCTTTCACACACACTTATCTCTCAGAACTGAGCATGTGGAGAGACGTTCGTTGAACTAGCACAAAGGGAACGGGTTGCAGGAGAATCTTTTACTCTGGTTTCTCAGTCTGTTTCCTAGTGCCGGTTGGAAGTTCCTGCAGTTTTCACTGTAAAACCGAGTTGGAGCTAGTACTTCCCCATATATATGTATGGAGTGGAGTTTGCTACTGAAAAGAAACTTTGTGTTCCCAACAAGCTAGGTGAAGGACGGCTTTCACACACACTTATATCTCAGAAATGAGCATGTGGAGAGACGTTCGTTCATCTAGCACAAAGGGAACGGGTTGCAGGAGAAACTTTTACTCTGGTTTCTCATTCTGTTTCCTAGTGCCGGTTTGAAGTTCCTGCAGTTTTCACTGTAAAACCGGGTTGGAGCTAGTACCTCCCCATATATATGTATGGAGTGGAGTTTGCAACTGAATAGAAACTTTGTGTTCCCACCAAGCTAGGTGAAGGACGGCTTTCACACACCTTTACCTCTCAGAACTGAGCATGTGGAGAGACGTTCGTTCATCTAGCACAAAGGAAACGGGTTGCAGGATAATCTTTTACTCTGGTTTCTCACTCTGTTTCCTAGTGCCGGTTGGAAGTTCCTGCAGTTTTCACTGTAAAACCGAGTTGGAGCCAGTACTTCCCCGTATATATGTATGGAGTGGAGTTTGCAACTGAAAAGAAACTTTGTGTTCCCAACAAGCTAGGTGAAGGACGGCTTTCACACACACATATGTCTCAGAACTGAGCATGTGGAGAGACGTTCGTTCATCTAGAACAAAGGAAACGGGTTGCAGGATAATCTTTTACTCTGGTTTCTCAGTCTGTTTCCTAGTGCCGGTTTGAAGTTCTTGCAGTTTTCACTGTAAAACCGGGTTGGAGCTAGTACTTCCCCATATATATGTATGGGGTGGAGTTTGCAACTGAAAAGAAACTTTGTGTTCCCAACAAGCTAGGTGAAGGACGGCTTTCACACACACTTATCTCTCAGAACTGAGCATGTGGAGAGACGTTCGTTCATTTAGCACAAAGGGAACGGGTTGCAGGGGAATCTTTTACTCTGGATTCTCAGTCTGTTTCCTAGTGCCGGTTTGAAGTTCCGGCAGTTTTCACTGTAAAACCGAGTTGGAGCTAATACCACCCCATATATATGTATGGAGTGGAGTTTGCAACTGAAAAGAAACTTTGTGTTCCCACAAGCTAGGTGAAGGACGGCATTCACACACACTTATCTCTCAGAACTGAGCATGTGGAGAGACGTTCGTTCATCTAGCACAAAGGGAACGGGTTGCAGGAGAATCTTTTACTCTGGTTTCTCAGTCTGTTTCCTAATGTCGGTTGGAAGTTCCTGCAGTTTTCACTGTAAAACCGAGTTGGAGCTTGTACTTCCCCATATATATGTATGGAGTGGAGTTTGCAACTGAAAAGAAACTTTCTGTTCCCAACAAACTTGGTGAAGGAAGGCTTTCACACGCACTTATCTCTCAGAACTGAGCATGTGGAGAGACGTTCGTTCATCTAGAACAAAGGGAACGGCTTGCAGGAGAATCTTTTACTCTGGTTTCTCAGTCTGTTTCCTAGTGCCGGTTGGAAGTTCCTGCAGTTTTCACTGTAAAACCTGTTTGGAGCTTGTACCTCCCCATATATATGTATGGAGAGGAGTTTGCAACTGAAAAGAAACTTTGTGTTCCCAACAAGCTAGGTGAAGGACGGCTTTCACACACTTATCTCTCAGAACTGAGCATGTGGAGAGACGTTCGTTCATCTAGCACAAAGGGAACGGGTTGCAGTAGAATCTTTTACTCTGGTTTCTCAGTCTGTTTCTTAGTGCCGGTTTGAAGTTCTTGCAGTTTTCACTGTAAAACCGGGTTGGAGCTAGTACTTCCCCATATATATGTATGGAGTGGAGTTTGCAACTGAAAAGAAACTTTGTGTTCCCAACAAGCTAGGTGAAGGACGGCTTTCACACACACATATCTCTCAGAACTGAGCAAGTGGAGAGACGTTCGTTCATCTAGAACAAAGGGAACGGCTAGCAGGGGAATCTTTTACTCTGGTTTCTCAGTCTGTTTCCTAGTGCCGGTTTGAAGTTCTTGCAGTTTTCACTGTAAAACCGGGTTGGAGCTAGTACTTCCCCATATATATGTATGGAGTGGAGTTTGCAACTGAAAAGAAACTTTGTGTTCCCAACAAGCTAGGTGAAGGACGGCTTTCACACACACTTATCTCTCAGAACTGAGCATGTGGAGAGACGTTCGTTCATCTAGCACAAAGGGAACGGGTTGCAGGGGAATCTTTTACTCTGGATTCTCAGTCTGTTTTCTAGTGCCGGTTTGAAATTCCGGCAGTTTTCACTGTAAAACCGAGTTGGAGCTAGTACCACCCCATATATATGTATGGAGTGGAGTTTGCAACTGAAAAGAAACTTTGTGTTCCCACAAGCTAGGTGAAGGACGGCATTCACACACACTTATCTCTCAGAACTGAGCATGTGGAGAGACGTTCGTTCATCTAGCACAAAGGGAACGGGTTGCAGGAGAATCTTTTACTCTGGTTTCTCAGTCTGTTTCCTAGTGCCGGTTGGAAGTTCCTGCAGTTTTCACTGTAAAACCGAGTTGGAGCTAGTACTACCCCATATATATGTATGGAGTGGAGTTTGCAACTGAAAAGAAACTTTGTGTTCCCCACAAGCTAGGTGAAGGACGGCTTTCACACACACTTATCTCTCAGAACTGAGCATGTGGAGAGACGTTCGTTCAACTAGCACAAAGCGAACGGGTTGCAGGAGAATCTTTTACTCTGGTTTCTCAGTCTGTTTCCTAGTGCCGGTTGGAAGTTCCTGCAGTTTTCACTGTAAAACCGAGTTGGAGCTAGTACTTCCCCATATATATGTATGGAGTGGAGTTTGCAACTGAAAAGAAACTTTGTGTTCCCAACATGCTAGGTGAAGGACGGCTTTCACACACACTTATCTCTCAGAACTGAGCATGTGGAGAGACGTTCGTTGAACTAGCACAAAGGGAACGGGTTGCAGGAGAATCTTTTACTCTGGTTTCTCAGTCTGTTTCCTAGTGCCGGTTGGAAGTTCCTGCAGTTTTCACTGTAAAACCGAGTTGGAGCTAGTACTTCCCCATATATATGTATGGAGTGGAGTTTGCTACTGAAAAGAAACTTTGTGTTCCCAACAAGCTAGGTGAAGGACGGCTTTCACACACACTTATCTCTCAGAAATGAGCATGTGGAGAGACGTTCGTTCATCTAGCACAAAGGGAACGGGTTACAGTAGAATCTTTTTCTCTGTTTTCTCAGTCTGTTTCCTAGTGCCGGTTTGAAGTTCCTGCAGTTTTCACTGTAAAACCGGGTTGGAGCTAGTACCTCCCCATATATATGTATGGAGTGGAGTTTGCAACTGAAAAGAAACTTTGTGTTCCCAACAAGCTAGGTGAAGGACGGCTTTCACACACACTTATCTCTCAGAACTGAGCATGTGGAGAGACGTTCGTTCAACTAGCACAAATAGAACTGGTTGCAGGAGAAACATTTACTCTGGTTTCTCAGTCTGTTTCCTAGTGCCGATTTGAAGTTCCTGCAATTTTTACTGTAAAACCGAATTGGAGCTAGTACCTCACCATATATATGTATGGAGTGGAGTTTGCTACTGAAAAGAAACTTTGTGTTCCCAACAAGCTAGGTGAAGGACGGCTTTCACACACACTTATCTCTCAGAAATGAGCATGTGGAGAGACGTTAGTTCATCTAGCACAAAGGGAACGTGTTACAGTAGAATCTTTTTCTCTGTTTTCTCAGTCTGTTTCCTAGTGCCGGTTTGAAGTTCCTGCAGTTTTCACTGTAAAACCGAGTTGTAGCTAGTACCTCCCCATATATATGTATGGAGTGGAGTTTGCAACTGAAAAGAAACTTTGTGTTCCCAACAAGCTAGGTGAAGCACGGCTTTCACACACACTTATCTCTCAGAACTGAGCATGTGGAGAGACGTTCGTTCATCTAGCACAAAGGGAACGGGTTGCAGGAGAAACTTTTACTCTGGTTTCTCAGTCTGTTTCCTAGTGCCGGTTGGAAGTTCCTGCAGTTTTCACTGTAAAAACGGGTTGGAGCTAGTACCTCCCCATATATATGTATGGAGTGGAGTTTGCAACTGAAAAGAATCTTTGTGTTCCCAGCAAGCTACGTGAAGGACGGCTTTCACACACACTTATCTCTCACAACTGAGCATGTGGAGAGACTTTCGTTCATCTAGCACAAAGGGAAAGTGTTGCAGGAGAAACTTTTACTCTGGTTTCTCAGTCTGTTTCCTAGTGCCGGTTGGAAGTTCCTGCAGTTTTCACTGTAAAACCGAGTTGGATCTAGTACTTCACCATATATATGTATGGACTGGTGTTTGCAACTTAAAAGAAACTTTGTGTTCCAAACAAGCTAGGTGAAGGACGGCTTTCACACACACTTATCTCTCAGAACTGAGCATGTGGAGAGTCGTTCGTTCATCTAGAACAAAGTGAACGGCTTGCAGGATTATCTTTCACTCTGGTTTCTCAGTCTGTTTCCTAGTGCCGGTTTGAAGTTCCTGCAGTTTTCACTGTAAAACCGGGTTGGAGCTAGTACCTCCCCATATATATGTATGGAGTGGAATTTGCAACTGAATAGAAACATTTTGTTACCAACAAGCTAGGTGAAGGACGGCTTTCACACACACTTATCTCTCAGAACTGAGCATGTGGAGAGACGTTCGTTCATCTAGCACTAATGGAACGGGTTGCAGGAGAATTTTTTTCTCTGGTTTCTCAGTCTGTTTTCTAGTGCCGGTTTGAAGTTCCTGCAGTTTTCACTGTAAAACCGGGTTGGAGCTAGTACTTCCCCATATATATGTATGGAGTGGAGTTTGCAACTGAAAAGAAACTTTGTGTTCCCAACAAGCTAGGTGAAGAACGGCTTTCACACACACTTATCTCTCAGAACTGAGCATGTGGAGAGACGTTCGTTCATCTAGCACAAAGGGAACGGGTTGCTGGAGAAACTTTTACTCTGGATTCTCAGTCTGTTTCCTAGTGCCGGTTTGAAATTCCTGCAGTTTTCACTGTAAAACCGAGTTGGAGCTAGTACTTCCCCATATATATGTATGGGGTGGAGTTTGCAACTGAAAAGAAACTTTGTGTTCCCAACAAGCTAGGGGAAGGACGGCTTTCACACACACTTATCTCTCAGAACTGAGCATGTGGAGAGACGTTCGTTCATCTAGCACAAAGGGAACGGGTTGCAGGGGAATCTTTTACTCTGGTTTCTCAGTCTGTTTCCTAGTGCCGGTTGGAAGTTCCTGCAGTTTTCACTGTAAAACCGAGTTGGAGCTAGTACTTCCCCATATATATGTATGGAGTGGAGTTTGCAACTGAAAAGAAACTTTGTGTTCCCCACAAGCTAGGTGAAGGACGGCTTTCACACACACTTATCTCTCAGAACTGAGCATGTGGAGAGACGTTCGTTCAACTAGCACAAAGCGAACGGGTTGCAGGAGAATCTTTTACTCTGGTTTCTCAGTCTGTTTCCTAGTGCCGGTTGGAAGTTCCTGCAGTTTTCACTGTAAAACCGAGTTGGAGCTAGTACTTCCCCATATATATGTATGGAGTGGAGTTTGCAACTGAAAAGAAACTTTGTGTTCCCAACATGCTAGGTGAAGGACGGCTTTCACACACACTTATCTCTCAGAACTGAGCATGTGGAGAGACGTTCGTTGAACTAGCACAAAGGGAACGGGTTGCAGGAGAATCTTTTACTCTGGTTTCTCAGTCTGTTTCCTAGTGCCGGTTGGAAGTTCCTGCAGTTTTCACTGTAAAACCGAGTTGGAGCTAGTACTTCCCCATATATATGTATGGAGTGGAGTTTGCTACTGAAAAGAAACTTTGTGTTCCCAACAAGCTAGGTGAAGGACGGCTTTCACACACACTTATCTCTCAGAAATGAGCATGTGGAGAGACGTTCGTTCATCTAGCACAAAGGGAACGGGTTGCAGGAGAAACTTTTACTCTGGTTTCTCATTCTGTTTCCTAGTGCCGGATTGAAGTTCCTGCAGTTTTCACTGTAAAACCGGGTTGGAGCTAGTACCTCCCCATATATATGTATGGAGTGGAGTTTGCAACTGAAAAGAAACTTTGTGTTCCCAACAAGCTAGGTGAAGGACGGCTTTCACACACCTTTACCTCTCAGAACTGAGCATGTGGAGAGACGTTCGTTCATCTAGCACAAAGGAAACGGGTTGCAGGATAATCTTTTACTCTGGTTTCTCACTCTGTTTCCTAGTGCCGGTTGGAAGTTCCTGCAGTTTTCACTGTAAAACCGAGTTGGAGCTAGTACTTCCCCGTATATATGTATGGAGTGGAGTTTGCAACTGAAAAGAAACTTTGTGTTCCCAACAAGCTAGGTGAAGGACGGCTTTCACACACACATATGTCTCAGAACTGAGCATGTGGAGAGACGTTCGTTCATCTAGAACAAAGGGAACGGCTTGCAGGGGAATCTTTTACTCTGGTTTCTCAGTCTGTTTCCTAGTGCCGGTTGGAATTTCCTGCAGTTTTCACTGTAAAACCGAGTTGGAGCTAGTACTTCCCCATATATATGTATGGAGTGGAGTTTGCTACTGAAAAGAAACTTTGTGTTCCCAACAAGCTAGGTGAAGGACGGCTTTCACACACACTTATCTCTCAGAAATGAGCATGTGGAGAGACGTTCGTTCATCTAGCACAAAGGGAACGGGTTACAGTAGAATCTTTTTCTCTGTTTTCTCAGTCTGTTTCCTAGTGCCGGTTTGAAGTTCCTGCAGTTTTCACTGTAAAACCGGGTTGGAGCTAGTACCTCCCCATATATATGTATGGAGTGGAGTTTGCAACTGAAAAGAAACTTTGTGTTCCCAACAAGCTAGGTGAAGGACGGCTTTCACACACACTTATCTCTCAGAACTGAGCATGTGGAGAGACGTTCGTTCAACTAGCACAAATAGAACTGGTTGCAGGAGAAACATTTACTCTGGTTTCTCAGTCTGTTTCCTAGTGCCGATTTGAAGTTCCTGCAATTTTTACTGTAAAACCGAATTGGAGCAAGTACCTCACCATATATATGTATGGAGTGGAGTTTGCTACTGAAAAGAAACTTTGTGTTCCCAACAAGCTAGGTGAAGGACGGCTTTCACACACACTTATCTCTCAGAAATGAGCATGTGGAGAGACGTTAGTTCATCTAGCACAAAGGGAACGTGTTACAGTAGAATCTTTTTCTCTGTTTTCTCAGTCTGTTTCCTAGTGCCGGTTTGAAGTTCCTGCAGTTTTCACTGTAAAACCGAGTTGTAGCTAGTACCTCCCCATATATATGTATGGAGTGGAGTTTGCAACTGAAAAGAAACTTTGTGTTCCCAACAAGCTAGGTGAAGCACGGCTTTCACACACACTTATCTCTCAGAACTGAGCATGTGGAGAGACGTTCGTTCATCTAGCACAAAGGGAACGGGTTGCAGGAGAAACTTTTACTCTGGTTTCTCAGTCTGTTTCCTAGTGCCGGTTGGAAGTTCCTGCAGTTTTCACTGTAAAAACGGGTTGGAGCTAGTACCTCCCCATATATATGTATGGAGTGGAGTTTGCAACTGAAAAGAATCTTTGTGTTCCCAGCAAGCTACGTGAAGGACGGCTTTCACACACACTTATCTCTCACAACTGAGCATGTGGAGAGACTTTCGTTCATCTAGCACAAAGGGAAAGTGTTGCAGGAGAAACTTTTACTCTGGTTTCTCAGTCTGTTTCCTAGTGCCGGTTGGAAGTTCCTGCAGTTTTCACTGTAAAACCGAGTTGGATCTAGTACTTCACCATATATATGTATGGACTGGTGTTTGCAACTTAAAAGAAACTTTGTGTTCCAAACAAGCTAGGTGAAGGACGGCTTTCACACACACTTATCTCTCAGAACTGAGCATGTGGAGAGTCGTTCGTTCATCTAGAACAAAGTGAACGGCTTGCAGGATTATCTTTCACTCTGGTTTCTCAGTCTGTTTCCTAGTGCCGGTTTGAAGTTCCTGCAGTTTTCACTGTAAAACCGGGTTGGAGCTAGTACCTCCCCATATATATGTATGGAGTGGAATTTGCAACTGAATAGAAACATTTTGTTACCAACAAGCTAGGTGAAGGACGGCTTTCACACACACTTATCTCTCAGAACTGAGCATGTGGAGAGACGTTCGTTCATCTAGCACTAATGGAACGGGTTGCAGGAGAATTTTTTTCTCTGGTTTCTCAGTCTGTTTTCTAGTGCCGGTTTGAAGTTCCTGCAGTTTTCACTGTAAAACCGGGTTGGAGCTAGTACTTCCCCATATATATGTATGGAGTGGAGTTTGCAACTGAAAAGAAACTTTGTGTTCCCAACAAGCTAGGTGAAGAACGGCTTTCACACACACTTATCTCTCAGAACTGAGCATGTGGAGAGACGTTCGTTCATCTAGCACAAAGGGAACGGGTTGCTGGAGAAACTTTTACTCTGGATTCTCAGTCTGTTTCCTAGTGCCGGTTTGAAATTCCTGCAGTTTTCACTGTAAAACCGAGTTGGAGCTAGTACTTCCCCATATATATGTATGGGGTGGAGTTTGCAACTGAAAAGAAACTTTGTGTTCCCAACAAGCTAGGGGAAGGACGGCTTTCACACACACTTATCTCTCAGAACTGAGCATGTGGAGAGACGTTCGTTCATCTAGCACAAAGGGAACGGGTTGCAGGGGAATCTTTTACTCTGGTTTCTCAGTCTGTTTCCTAGTGCCGGTTGGAAGTTCCTGCAGTTTTCACTGTAAAACCGAGTTGGAGCTAGTACTTCCCCATATATATGTATGGAGTGGAGTTTGCAACTGAAAAGAAACTTTGTGTTCCCCACAAGCTAGGTGAAGGACGGCTTTCACACACACTTATCTCTCAGAACTGAGCATGTGGAGAGACGTTCGTTCAACTAGCACAAAGCGAACGGGTTGCAGGAGAATCTTTTACTCTGGTTTCTCAGTCTGTTTCCTAGTGCCGGTTGGAAGTTCCTGCAGTTTTCACTGTAAAACCGAGTTGGAGCTAGTACTTCCCCATATATATGTATGGAGTGGAGTTTGCAACTGAAAAGAAACTTTGTGTTCCCAACATGCTAGGTGAAGGACGGCTTTCACACACACTTATCTCTCAGAACTGAGCATGTGGAGAGACGTTCGTTGAACTAGCACAAAGGGAACGGGTTGCAGGAGAATCTTTTACTCTGGTTTCTCAGTCTGTTTCCTAGTGCCGGTTGGAAGTTCCTGCAGTTTTCACTGTAAAACCGAGTTGGAGCTAGTACTTCCCCATATATATGTATGGAGTGGAGTTTGCTACTGAAAAGAAACTTTGTGTTCCCAACAAGCTAGGTGAAGGACGGCTTTCACACACACTTATCTCTCAGAAATGAGCATGTGGAGAGACGTTCGTTCATCTAGCACAAAGGGAACGGGTTGCAGGAGAAACTTTTACTCTGGTTTCTCATTCTGTTTCCTAGTGCCGGATTGAAGTTCCTGCAGTTTTCACTGTAAAACCGGGTTGGAGCTAGTACCTCCCCATATATATGTATGGAGTGGAGTTTGCAACTGAAAAGAAACTTTGTGTTCCCAACAAGCTAGGTGAAGGACGGCTTTCACACACCTTTACCTCTCAGAACTGAGCATGTGGAGAGACGTTCGTTCATCTAGCACAAAGGAAACGGGTTGCAGGATAATCTTTTACTCTGGTTTCTCACTCTGTTTCCTAGTGCCGGTTGGAAGTTCCTGCAGTTTTCACTGTAAAACCGAGTTGGAGCTAGTACTTCCCCGTATATATGTATGGAGTGGAGTTTGCAACTGAAAAGAAACTTTGTGTTCCCAACAAGCTAGGTGAAGGACGGCTTTCACACACACATATGTCTCAGAACTGAGCATGTGGAGAGACGTTCGTTCATCTAGAACAAAGGGAACGGCTTGCAGGGGAATCTTTTACTCTGGTTTCTCAGTCTGTTTCCTAGTGCCGGTTTGAAGTTCTTGCAGTTTTCACTGTAAAACCGGGTTGGAGCTAGTACTTCCCCATATATATGTATGGGGTGGAGTTTGCAACTGAAAAGAAACTTTGTGTTCCCACAAGCTAGGTGAAGGACGGCATTCACACACACTTATCTCTCAGAACTGAGCATGTGGAGAGACGTTCGTTCATCTAGCACAAAGGGAACGGGTTGCAGGAGAATCTTTTACTCTGGTTTCTCAGTCTGTTTCCTAATGTCGGTTGGAAGTTCCTGAAGTTTTCACTGTAAAACCGAGTTGGAGCTTGTACTTCCCCATATATATGTATGGAGTGGAGTTTGCAACTGAAAAGAAACTTTCTGTTCCCAACAAATTTGGTGAAGGAAGGCTTTCACACGCACTTATCTCTCAGAACTGAGCATGTGGAGAGACGTTCGTTCATCTAGAACAAAGGGAACGGCTTGCAGGAGAATCTTTTACTCTGTTTTCTCAGTCTGTTTCCTAGTGCCGGTTGGAAGTTCCTGCAGTTATCACTGTAAAACCGAGTTGGAGCTAGTACTTCCCCATATATATGTATGGAGTGGAGTTTGCTACTGAAAAGAAACTTTGTGTTCCCAACAAGCTAGGTGAAGGACGGCTTTCACACACACTTATCTCTCAGAAATGAGCATGTGGAGAGACGTTCGTTCATCTAGCACAAATGGAACGGGTTACAGTAGAATCTTTTTCTCTGTTTTCTCAGTCTGTTTCCTAGTGCCGGTTTGAAGTTCCTGCAGTTTTCACTGTAAAACCGGGTTGGAGCTAGTACCTCCCCATATATATGTATGGAGTGGAGTTTGCAACTGAAAAGAAACTTTGTGTTCCCAACAAGCTAGGTGAAGGACGGCTTTCACACACACTTATCCCTCAGAACTGAGCATGTGGAGAGACGTTCGTTCAACTAGCACAAATAGAACTGGTTGCAGGAGAAACATTTACTCTGGTTTCTCAGTCTGTTTCCTAGTGCCGATTTGAAGTTCCTGCAATTTTTACTGTAAAACCGAATTGGAGCTAGTACCTCACCATATATATGTATGGATTGGAGTTTGCTACTGAAAAGAAACTTTGTGTTCCCAACAAGCTAGGTGAAGGACGGCTTTCACACACACTTATCTCTCAGAAATGAGCATGTGGAGAGACGTTAGTTCATCTAGCACAAAGGGAACGTGTTACAGTAGAATCTTTTTCTCTGTTTTCTCAGTCTGTTTCCTAGTGCCGGTTTGAAGTTCCTGCAGTTTTCACTGTAAAACCGAGTTGGAGCTAGTACCTCCCCATATATATGTATGGAGTGGAGTTTGCAACTGAAAAGAAACTTTGTGTTCCCAACAAGCTAGGTGAAGCACGGCTTTCACACACACTTATCTCTCAGAACTGAGCATGTGGAGAGACGTTCGTTCATCTAGCACAAATGGAACGGGTTGCAGGAGAATCTTTTACTCTGGTTTCTCAGTCTGTTTTCTATTGTCGGTTTGAAGTTCCTGCACTTTTCACTGTAAAAACGGGTTGGAGCTAGTACCTCCCCATATATATGTATGGAGTGGAGTTTGCAACTGAAAAGAATCTTTGTGTTCCCAGCAAGCTACGTGAAGGACGGCTTTCACACACACTTATCTCTCACAACTGAGCATGTGGAGAGACTTTCGTTCATCTAGCACAAAGGGAACGGGTTGCAGGAGAAACTTTTACTCTGGTTTCTCAGTCTGTTTCCTAGTGCCGGTTGGAAGTTCCTGCAGTTTTCACTGTAAAACCGAGTTGGATCTAGTACTTCACCATATATATGTATGGACTGGTGTTTGCAACTTAAAAGAAACTTTGTGTTCCGAACAAGCTAGGTGAAGGACGGCTTTCACACACACTTATCTCTCAGAACTGAGCATGTGGAGAGTCGTTCGTTCATCTAGAACAAAGTGAACGGCTTGCAGGATTATCTTTCACTCTGGTTTCTCAGTCTGTTTCCTAGTGCCGGTTTGAAGTTCCTGCAGTTTTCACTGTAAAACCGGGTTGGAGCTAGTACCTCCCCATATATATGTATGGAGTGGAATTTGCAACTGAATAGAAACATTTTGTTCCCAACAAGCTAGGTGAAGGACGGCTTTCACACACACTTATCTCTCAGAACTGAGCATGTGGAGAGACGTTCGTTCATCTAGCACTATTCGAACGGGTTGCAGGAGAATTTTTTTCTCTGGTTTCTCAGTCTGTTTTCTAGTGCCGGTTTGAAGTTCCTGCAGTTTTCACTGTAAAACCGGGTTGGAGCTAGTACTTCCCCATATATATGTATGGAGTGGAGTTTGCAACTGAAAAGAAACTTTGTGTTCCCAACAAGCTAGGTGAAGAACGGCTTTCACACACACTTATCTCTCAGAACTGAGCATGTGGAGAGACGTTCGTTCATCTAGCACAAAGGGAACGGGTTGCTGGAGAAACTTTTACTCTGGATTCTCAGTCTGTTTCCTAGTGCCGGTTTGAAATTCCTGCAGTTTTCACTGTAAAACCGAGTTGGAGCTAGTACTTCCCCATATATATGTATGGAGTGGAGTTTGCAACTGAAAAGAAACTTTGTGTTCCCAACAAGCTAGGTGAAGGACGGCTTTCACACACACTTATCTCTCGGAAATGAGCATGTGGAGAGACGTTCGTTCATCTAGCACAAAGGGAACGGGTTACAGTAGAATCTTTTACTGTGGTTTCTCAGTCTGTTTCCTAGTGCCGGTTTGAAGTTCCTGCAGATTTCACTGTAAAACCGAGTTGGAGATAGTACCTCCCCATATATATGTATGGAGTGGAGTTTGAAACTGAAAAGAAACTTTGTGTTCCCAACAAGCTAGGTGAAGGACGGCTTTCACACACACTTATCTCTCAGAACTGAGCATGTGGAGAGACGTTCGTTCAAATAGCACAAATGGAACTGGTTGCAGGAGAAACATTTTCTCTGGTTTCTCAGTCTGTTTCCTAGTGCCGATTTGAAGTTCCTGCAATTTTTACTGTAAAACCGAATTGGAGCTAGTACCTCCCCATATATATGTATGGAGTGGAGTTTGCAACTGAAAAGAAACTTTGTGTTCCCAACATGCTAGGTGAAGGACGGCTTTCACACACACTTATCTCTCAGAACTGAGCATGTGGAGAGACGTTCCTTCATCTAGCACAAATGGAACGGGTTGCAGGAGAATCTTTTACTCTGGTTTCTCAGTCTGTTTTCTAGTGTCGGTTTGAATTTCCTGCAGTTTTCACTGTAAAAACGGGTTGGAGCTAGTACCTCCCCATATATATGTATGGAGTGGAGTTTGCAACTGAAAAGAATCTTTGTGTTCCCAGCAAGCTAGGTGAAGGACGGCTTTCACACACACATATCTCTCAGAACTGAGCAAGTGGAGAGACGTTCGTTCATCTAGAACAAATGGAACGGCTTGCAGGGGAATCTTTTACTCTCGTTTCTCAGTCTGTTTCCTAGTGCCGGTTTGAATTTCTTGCAGTTTTCACTGTAAAACCGGGTTGGAGCTAGTACTTCCCCATATATATGTATGGAGTGGAGTTTGCAACTGAAAAGAAACTTTGTGTTCCCAACAAGCTAGGTGAAGGACGGCTTTCACACACACTTATCTCTCAGAACTGAGCATGTGGAGAGACGTTCGTTCATCTAGCACAAAGGGAACGGGTTGCAGGGGAATCTTTTACTCTGGTTTCTCAGTCTGTTTTCTAGTGCCGGTTTGAAATTCCGGCAGTTTTCACTGTAAAACCGAGTTGGAGCTAGTACCACCCCATATATATGTATGGAGTGGAGTTTGCAACTGAAAAGAAACTTTGTGTTCCCACAAGCTAGGTGAAGGACGGCATTCACACACACTTATCTCTCATAACTGAGCATGTGGAGAGACGTTCGTTCATCTAGCACAAAGGGAACGGTTTGCAGGAGAATCTTTTACTCTGGTTTCTCAGTCTGTTTCCTAGTGCCGGTTGGAAGTTCCTGCAGTTTTCACTGTAAAACCGAGTTGGAGCTAGTACTACCCCATATATATGTATGGAGTGGAGTTTGCAACTGAAAAGAAACTTTGTGTTCCCCACAAGCTAGGTGAAGGACGGCTTTCACACACACTTATCTCTCAGAACTGAGCATGTGGAGAGACGTTCGTTCAACTAGCACAAAGCGAACGGGTTGCAGGAGAATCTTTTACTCTGGTTTCTCAGTCTGTTTCCTAGTGCCGGTTGGAAGTTCCTGCAGTTATCACTGTAAAACCGAGTTGGAGCTAGTACTTCCCCATATATATGTATGGAGTGGAGTTTGCAACTGAAAAGAAACTTTGTGTTCCCAACATGCTAGGTGAAGGACGGCTTTCACACACACATATCTCTCAGAACTGAGCATGTGGAGAGACGTTCGTTGAACTAGCACAAAGGGAACGGGTTGCAGGAGAATCTTTTACTCTGGTTTCTCAGTCTGTTTCCTAGTGCCGGTTGGAAGTTCCTGCAGTTTTCACTGTAAAACCGAGTTGGAGCTAGTACTTCCCCATATATATGTATGGAGTGGAGTTTGCTACTGAAAAGAAACTTTGTGTTCCCAACAAGCTAGGTGAAGGACGGCTTTCACACACACTTATCTCTCAGAAATGAGCATGTGGAGAGACGTTCGTTCATCTAGCACAAAGGGAACGGGTTACAGTAGAATCTTTTTCTCTGTTTTCTCAGTCTGTTTCCTAGTGCAGGTTTGAAGTTCCTGCAGTTTTCACTGTAAAACCGGGTTGGAGCTAGTACCTCCCCATATATATGTATGGAGTGGAGTTTGCAACTGAAAAGAAACTTTGTGTTCCCAACAAGCTAGGTGAAGGACGGCTTTCACACACACTTATCCCTCAGAACTGAGCATGTGGAGAGACGTTCGTTCAACTAGCACAAATAGAACTGGTTGCAGGAGAAACATTTACTCTGGTTTCTCAGTCTGTTTCCTAGTGCCGATTTGAAGTTCCTGCAATTTTTACTGTAAAACCGAATTGGAGCTAGTACCTCACCATATATATGTATGGATTGGAGTTTGCTACTGAAAAGAAACTTTGTGTTCCCAACAAGCTAGGTGAAGGACGGCTTTCACACACACTTATCTCTCAGAAATGAGCATGTGGAGAGACGTTAGTTCATCTAGCACAAAGGGAACGTGTTACAGTAGAATCTTTTTCTCTGTTTTCTCAGTCTGTTTCCTAGTGCCGGTTTGAAGTTCCTGCAGTTTTCACTGTAAAACCGAGTTGGAGCTAGTACCTCCCCATATATATGTATGGAGTGGAGTTTGCAACTGAAAAGAAACTTTGTGTTCCCAACAAGCTAGGTGAAGCACGGCTTTCACACACACTTATCTCTCAGAACTGAGCATGTGGAGAGACGTTCGTTCATCTAGCACAAATGGAACGGGTTGCAGGAGAATCTTTTACTCTGGTTTCTCAGTCTGTTTTCTATTGTCGGTTTGAAGTTCCTGCACTTTTCACTGTAAAAACGGGTTGGAGCTAGTACCTCCCCATATATATGTATGGAGTGGAGTTTGCAACTGAAAAGAATCTTTGTGTTCCCAGCAAGCTACGTGAAGGACGGCTTTCACACACACTTATCTCTCACAACTGAGCATGTGGAGAGACTTTCGTTCATCTAGCACAAAGGGAACGGGTTGCAGGAGAAACTTTTACTCTGGTTTCTCAGTCTGTTTCCTAGTGCCGGTTGGAAGTTCCTGCAGTTTTCACTGTAAAACCGGGTTGGAGCTAGTACTTCCCCATATATATGTATGGAGTGGAGTTTGCAACTGAAAAGAAACTTTGTGTTCCCAACAAGCTAGGTGAAGGACGGCTTTCACACACACTTATCTCTCAGAACTGAGCATGTGGAGAGTCGTTCGTTCATCTAGAACAAAGTGAACGGCTTGCAGGATTATCTTTCACTCTGGTTTCTCAGTCTGTTTCCTAGTGCCGGTTTGAAGTTCCTGCAGTTTTCACTGTAAAACCGGGTTGGAGCTAGTACCTCCCCATATATATGTATGGAGTGGAATTTGCAACTGAATAGAAACATTTTGTTCCCAACAAGCTAGGTGAAGGACGGCTTTCACACACACTTATCTCTCAGAACTGAGCATGTGGAGAGACGTTCGTTCATCTAGCACTAATCGAACGGGTTGCAGGAGAATTTTTTTCTCTGGTTTCTCAGTCTGTTTTCTAGTGCCGGTTTGAAGTTCCTGCAGTTTTCACTGTAAAACCGGGTTGGAGCTAGTACTTCCCCATATATATGTATGGAGTGGAGTTTGCAACTGAAAAGAAACTTTGTGTTCCCAACAAGCTAGGTGAAGAACGGCTTTCACACACACTTATCTCTCAGAACTGAGCATGTGGAGAGACGTTCGTTCATCTAGCACAAAGGGAACGGGTTGCTGGAGAAACTTTTACTCTGGATTCTCAGTCTGTTTCCTAGTGCCGGTTTGAAATTCCTGCAGTTTTCACTGTAAAACCGAGTTGGAGCTAGTACTTCCCCATATATATGTATGGAGTGGAGTTTGCAACTGAAAAGAAACTTTGTGTTCCCAACAAGCTAGGTGAAGGACGGCTTTCACACACACTTATCTCTCGGAAATGAGCATGTGGAGAGACGTTCGTTCATCTAGCACAAAGGGAACGGGTTACAGTAGAATCTTTTACTGTGGTTTCTCAGTCTGTTTCCTAGTGCCGGTTTGAAGTTCCTGCAGATTTCACTGTAAAACCGAGTTGGAGATAGTACCTCCCCATATATATGTATGGAGTGGAGTTTGAAACTGAAAAGAAACTTTGTGTTCCCAACAAGCTAGGTGAAGGACGGCTTTCACACACACTTATCTCTCAGAACTGAGCATGTGGAGAGACGTTCGTTCAAATAGCACAAATGGAACTGGTTGCAGGAGAAACATTTTCTCTGGTTTCTCAGTCTGTTTCCTAGTGCCGATTTGAAGTTCCTGCAATTTTTACTGTAAAACCGAATTGGAGCTAGTACCTCCCCATATATATGTATGGAGTGGAGTTTGCAACTGAAAAGAAACTTTGTGTTCCCAACATGCTAGGTGAAGGACGGCTTTCACACACACTTATCTCTCAGAACTGAGCATGTGGAGAGACGTTCCTTCATCTAGCACAAATGGAACGGGTTGCAGGAGAATCTTTTACTCTGGTTTCTCAGTCTGTTTTCTAGTGTCGGTTTGAATTTCCTGCAGTTTTCACTGTAAAAACGGGTTGGAGCTAGTACCTCCCCATATATATGTATGGAGTGGAGTTTGCAACTGAAAAGAATCTTTGTGTTCCCAGCAAGCTAGGTGAAGGACGGCTTTCACACACACATATCTCTCAGAACTGAGCAAGTGGAGAGACGTTCGTTCATCTAGAACAAATGGAACGGCTTGCAGGGGAATCTTTTACTCTCGTTTCTCAGTCTGTTTCCTAGTGCCGGTTTGAATTTCTTGCAGTTTTCACTGTAAAACCGGGTTGGAGCTAGTACTTCCCCATATATATGTATGGAGTGGAGTTTGCAACTGAAAAGAAACTTTGTGTTCCCAACAAGCTAGGTGAAGGACGGCTTTCACACACACTTATCTCTCAGAACTGAGCATGTGGAGAGACGTTCGTTCATCTAGCACAAAGGGAACGGGTTGCAGGGGAATCTTTTACTCTGGTTTCTCAGTCTGTTTTCTAGTGCCGGTTTGAAATTCCGGCAGTTTTCACTGTAAAACCGAGTTGGAGCTAGTACCACCCCATATATATGTATGGAGTGGAGTTTGCAACTGAAAAGAAACTTTGTGTTCCCACAAGCTAGGTGAAGGACGGCATTCACACACACTTATCTCTCATAACTGAGCATGTGGAGAGACGTTCGTTCATCTAGCACAAAGGGAACGGTTTGCAGGAGAATCTTTTACTCTGGTTTCTCAGTCTGTTTCCTAGTGCCGGTTGGAAGTTCCTGCAGTTTTCACTGTAAAACCGAGTTGGAGCTAGTACTACCCCATATATATGTATGGAGTGGAGTTTGCAACTGAAAAGAAACTTTGTGTTCCCCACAAGCTAGGTGAAGGACGGCTTTCACACACACTTATCTCTCAGAACTGAGCATGTGGAGAGACGTTCGTTCAACTAGCACAAAGCGAACGGGTTGCAGGAGAATCTTTTACTCTGGTTTCTCAGTCTGTTTCCTAGTGCCGGTTGGAAGTTCCTGCAGTTATCACTGTAAAACCGAGTTGGAGCTAGTACTTCCCCATATATATGTATGGAGTGGAGTTTGCAACTGAAAAGAAACTTTGTGTTCCCAACATGCTAGGTGAAGGACGGCTTTCACACACACATATCTCTCAGAACTGAGCATGTGGAGAGACGTTCGTTGAACTAGCACAAAGGGAACGGGTTGCAGGAGAATCTTTTACTCTGGTTTCTCAGTCTGTTTCCTAGTGCCGGTTGGAAGTTCCTGCAGTTTTCACTGTAAAACCGAGTTGGAGCTAGTACTTCCCCATATATATGTATGGAGTGGAGTTTGCTACTGAAAAGAAACTTTGTGTTCCCAACAAGCTAGGTGAAGGACGGCTTTCACACACACTTATCTCTCAGAAATGAGCATGTGGAGAGACGTTCGTTCATCTAGCACAAAGGGAACGGGTTACAGTAGAATCTTTTTCTCTGTTTTCTCAGTCTGTTTCCTAGTGCCGGTTTGAAGTTCCTGCAGTTTTCACTGTAAAACCGGGTTGGAGCTAGTACCTCCCCATATATATGTATGGAGTGGAGTTTGCTACTGAAAAGAAACTTTGTGTTCCCAACAAGCTAGGTGAAGGACGGCTTTCACACACACTTATCTCTCAGAACTGAGCATGTGGAGAGACGTTCGTTTAACTAGCACAAATAGAACTGGTTGCAGGAGAAACATTTACTCTGGTTTCTCAGTCTGTTTCCTAGTGCCGATTTGAAGTTCCTGCTATTTTTACTGTAAAACCGAATTGGAGCTAGTACCTCACCATATATATGTATGGAGTGGAGTTTGCTACTGAAAAGAAACTTTGTGTTCCCAACAAGCTAGGTGAAGGACGGCTTTCACACACACTTATCTCTCAGAAATGAGCATGTGGAGAGACGTTAGTTCATCTAGCACAAAGGGAACGGGTTACAGTAGAATCTTTTTCTCTGTTTTCTCAGTCTGTTTCCTAGTGCCGGTTTGAAGTTCCTGCAGTTTTCACTGTAAAACCGAGTTGGAGCTAGTACCTCCCCATATATATGTATGGAGTGGAGTTTGCAACTGAAAAGAAACTTTGTGTTCCCAACAAGCTAGGTGAAGCACGGCTTTCACACACACTTATCTCTCAGAACTGAGCATGTGGAGAGACGTTCGTTCATCTAGCACAAATGGAACGGGTTGCAGGAGAATCTTTTACTCTGGTTTCTCAGTCTGTTTTCTATTGTCGGTTTGAAGTTCCTGCAGTTTTCACTGTAAAAACGGGTTGGAGCTAGTACCTCCCCATATATATGTATGGAGTGGAGTTTGCAACTGAAAAGAATCTTTGTGTTCCCAGCAAGCTACGTGAAGGACGGCTTTCACACACAATTATCTCTCACAACTGAGCATGTGGAGAGACTTTCGTTCATCTAGCACAAAGGGAACGGGTTGCAGGAGAAACTTTTACTCTGGTTTCTCAGTCTGTTTCCTAGTGCCGGTTGGAAGTTCCTGCAGTTTTCACTGTAAAACCGAGTTGGATCTAGTACTTCACCATATATATGTATGGACTGGTGTTTGCAACTTAAAAGAAACTTTGTGTTCCGAACAAGCTAGGTGAAGGACGGCTTTCACACACACTTATCTCTCAGAACTGAGCATGTGGAGAGTCGTTCGTTCATCTAGAACAAAGTGAACGGCTTGCAGGAGTATCTTTCACTCTGGTTTCTCAGTCTGTTTCCTAGTGCCGGTTTGAAGTTCCTGCAGTTTTCACTGTAAAACCGGGTTGGAGCTAGTACCTCCCCATATATATGTATGGAGTGGAATTTGCAACTGAATAGAAACATTTTGTTCCCAACAAGCTAGGTGAAGGACGGCTTTCACACACACTTATCTCTCAGAACTGAGCATGTGGAGAGACGTTCGTTCATCTAGCACTAATGGAACGGGTTGCAGGAGAATTTTTTTCTCTGGTTTCTCAGTCTGTTTTCTAGTGCCGGTTTGAAGTTCCTGCAGTTTTCACTGTAAAACCGGGTTGGAGCTAGTACTTCCCCATATATATGTATGGAGTGGAGTTTGCAACTGAAAAGAAACTTTGTGTTCCCAACAAGCTAGGTGAAGAACGGCTTTCACACACACTTATCTCTCAGAACTGAGCATGTGGAGAGACGTTCGTTCATCTAGCACAAAGGGAACGGGTTGCTGGAGAAACTTTTACTCTGGATTCTCAGTCTGTTTCCTAGTGCCGGTTTGAAATTCCTGCAGTTTTCACTGTAAAACCGAGTTGGAGCTAGTACTTCCCCATATATATGTATGAAGTGGAGTTTGCAACTGAAAAGAAACTTTGTGTTACCAACAAGCTAGGTGAAGGACGGCTTTCACACACACTTATCTCTCGGAAATGAGCATGTGGAGAGACGTTCGTTCATCTAGCATAAAGGGAACGGGTTACAGTAGAAACTTTTACTGTGTTTTCTCAGTCTGTTTCCTAGTGCCGGTTTGAAGTTCCTGCAGATTTCACTGTAAAACCGAGTTGGAGATAGTACCTCCCCATATATATGTATGGAGTGGAGTTTGAAACTGAAAAGAAACTTTGTGTTCCCAACAAGCTAGGTGAAGGACGGCTTTCACACACACTTATCTCTCAGAACTGAGCATGTGGAGAGACGTTCGTTCAAATAGCACAAATGGAACTGGTTGCAGGAGAAACATTTTCTCTGGTTTCTCAGTCTGTTTCCTAGTGCCGATTTGAAGTTCCTGCAATTTTTACTGTAAAACCGAATTGGAGCTAGTACCTCACCATATATATGTATGGAGTGGAGTTTGCAACTGAAAAGAAACTTTGTGTTCCCAACAAGCTAGGTGAAGGACGGCTTTCACACACACTTATCTCTCAGAAATGAGCATGTGGAGAGACGTTCGTTCATCTAGCACAAAGGGAACGGGTTACAGGAGAAACATTTACTCTGGATTCTCAGTCTGTTTCCTAGTGCCGGTTTGAAGTTCCGGCAGTTTTCACTGTAAAACCGAGTTGGAGCTAGTACCTCCCCATATATATGTATGGAGTGGAGTTTGCAACTGAAAAGAAACTTTGTGTTCCCAACAAGCTAGGGGAAGGACGGCTTTCACACACACTTATCTCTCAGAAATGAGCCTGTGGAGAGACGTTCGTTCATCTAGCACTAAGGGAACGGGTTGCAGGAGAATCTTTTACTCTGGTTTCTCAGTCTGTTTCCTAGTGCCGGTTTGAAGTTCCTGCAGTTTTCACTGTAAAACAGATTTGGAGCTAGTACCTCCCCATATATATGTATGGAGTGGAGTTTGCAACTGAAAAGAAACTTTGTGTTCCCAACCACCTAGGTGAAGGACGGCTTTCACATACTCATATCTCTCAGAACTGAGCATGTGGAGAGACGTTCGTTCATCTAGCGCAAAAAGAACGGGTTGCAGTAGAAACTTTTACTCTGGTTTCTCAGTCTGTTTCCTAGTGACGGTTTGAAGTTCCGGCAGTTTTCACTGTAAAATCGAGTTGGAGCTAGTACCTCCCCATGTATATGTATGGAGTGTAGTTTGCAACTGAAAAGAAACTTTGTGTTCCGAACAAGCTAGGTGAAGGACGGCTTTCACACACACTTATCTCTCAGAACTGAGCATGTGGAGAGACGTTCGTTCATCTAGAACAAAGGGAACGGTTCGCAGGTGAAACTTTTACCCTGGTTTCTCAGTCTGTTTCCTAGTGCCGGTTGGAAGTTCCTGCAGTTTTCACTGTAAAACAGAGTTGGAGCTAATACCTCCCCATATATATGTATGGAGTGGAGTTTGCAACTGAAAAGTAACTTTGTGTTCCCAACAAGCTAGGTGAAGGACGGCTTTCACACACACTTATCTCTCAGAAATGAGCCTGTGGAGAGACGTTCGTTCATCTAGCACAAAGGGAACGGTTTGCAGGAGAATCTTTACTCTGGATTCTCAGTCTGTTTCCTAGAGCCGTTTTGAAGTTCCTGCAGTTTTCACTGTAAAACTGATGTGGAGCTAGTACCTCCCCATATAAATTTATGGAGTGGAGTTTGCAACTGAAAAGAAACTATGTGTTCCTAACAAGCTAGGTGAAAGACGGCTTTTACAAACACTTATCTCTCAGAACTGAGCATGTGGAGAGACTTTCGTTCATCTAGCAAAAAGGGAACGTGTTGCAGGAGAAACATTTACTCTGGATTCTCAGTCTGTTTCCTAGTGCCGGTTTGAAGTTCCTGCAGTTTTCACTGTAAAACCGATTTGGAGCTAGTACCTCCCCATATATATGTATGGAGTGGATTTTGCAACTGAAAAGAAACTTTGTGTTCCCAACAAGCTAGGTGAAGGACGGCTTTCACACACACTTATCTCTCAGAAATGAGCATGTGGAGAGACGTTCGTTCATCTAGCACTAATGGAACGGGTTGCAGGAGAATTTTTTTCTCTGGTTTCTCAGTCTGTTTTCTAGTGCCGGTTTGAAGTTCCTGCAGTTTTCACTGTAAAACCGGGTTGGAGCTAGTACTTCCCCATATATATGTATGGAGTGGAGTTTGCAACTGAAAAGAAACTTTGTGTTCCCAACAAGCTAGGTGAAGGACGGCTTTCACACACACTAATCTCTCAGAACTGAGCATGTGGAGAGACGTTCGTTCATCTAGCACAAAGGGAACGTGTTACAGTAGAATCTTTTACTCTGGTTTCTCAGTCTGTTTCCTAGTGCCGTTTTGAAGTTCCTGCAGTTTTCACTGTAAAACTGATGTGGAGCTAGTACCTCCCCATATAAATTTATGGAGTGGAGTTTGCAACTGAAAAGAAACTTTGTGTTCCCAACAAGCTAGGTGAAAGACGGCTTTTACAAACACTTAACTCTCAGAACTGAGCATGTGGAGAGATTTTCGTTCATCTAGCACAAAGGGAACGGGTTGCTGGAGAAACTTTTACTCTGGATTCTCAGTCTGTTTCCTAGTGCCGGTTTGAAGTTCCTGCAGTTTTCACTGTAAAACCGAGTTGGAGCTAGTACCTCCCCATATATATGTATGGAGTGAGGTTTGCAACTGAAAAGAAACTTTGTGTTCCCAACCACCTAGGTGAATGACGGGTTTCACACACACATATCTCTCAGAACTGAGCATGTGGAGAGACGTTCGTTCATCTAGCACAAAAAGAACGGGTTGCAGGAGAAACTTTTACTCTGGTTTCTCAGTCTGTTTCCTAGTGCCGGTTTGAAGTTCCGGCAGTTTTCTCTGTAAAACCGATTTGGAGCTAGTACCTCCCCATGTATATGTATGGAGTGGAGTTTGCAAATGAAAAGAAACTTTGTGTTCCGAACAAGCTAGGTGAAGGACGGCTTTCACACACACTTATCTCTCAGAACTGAGCATGTGGAGAGACGTTCGTTCATCTAGCACAAAGGGAATGGTTTGCAGGGGAAATTTTACTCTGGTTTCTCAGTCTGTTTCCTAGTGCCGGTTGGAAATTCCTGCAGTTTTCACTGTAAAACAGAGTTGGAGCTAGTACCTCCCCATATATATGTATGGAGTGGAGTTTGCAACTGAAAAGAAACTTTGTGTTCCCAACAAGCTAGGTGAAAGACGGCTTTCACACACACTTTTCTCTCAGAACTGAGCATGTGGAGAGACGTTCGTTCATCTAGCGCAAAAGGAACGGGTTGCAGGAGAAACTTTTACTCTGGTTTCTCAGTCTGTTTCCTAGTTCCGGTTTGAAGTTCCGGCAGTTTTCACTGTAAAACCGAGTTGGAGCTAGTACCTCCCCATATATATGTATGGAGTGGAGTTTGCAACTGAAAAGAAACTTTGTGTTCCCAACAAGCTAGGTGAAGGACGGCTTTCACACACACTTATCTCTCAGAATTGAGCATGTGGAGAGACGTTCGTTCATCTAGCACAAAGGGAACGGGTTGCAGGGGAAACTTTTACTCTGGTTTCTCATTCTGTTTCCTAGTGCCGGTTTGAAGTTCCTGCAGTTTTCACTGTAAAACCGGGTTGGAGCTAGTACCTCCCCATATATATGTATGGAGTGGAGTTTGCAACTGAAAAGAAACTTTGTGTTCCCAACAAGCTAGATGAAGGACGGCTTTCACACACCTTTATCTTTCAGAACCGAGCATGTGGAGAGACGTTCGTTCATCTAGCACAAAGGGAACGGGTTGCAGGAGAAACTTTTACTCTGGTTTCTCAGTCTGTTTTCTAGTGCCGGTTTGAAGTTCCTGCAGTTTTCACTGTAAAACCGGTTTGGAGATAGTACCTCCCCATATATATGTATGGAGTGGAGTTTGCAACTGAAAAGTAACTTTGTGTTCCCAACAAGCTAAGTGAAGAACGGCTTTCACACACACTTATCTCTTAGAACTGAGCATGTGGAGAGACGTTCGTTCATCTAGCGCAAAGGGAACGGCTTGCAGGGGAATCTTTTACTCTGGTTTCTCAGTCTGTTTCCTAGTGCCGGTTTGAAGTTCCGGCAGTTTTCACTGTAAAACCGAGTTGGAGCTAGTACCTCCCCATATATATGTAAGGAGTGGTTTTGCAACTGAAAAGAAACTTTGTGTTCCCAACAAGCTAGGTGAAGGTCGGCTTTCACAGACACTTATCTCTAAGAACTGAGCATGTGGAGAGACGTTCGTTCATCTAGCACAAAGGGAACGGGTTGCAGGAGAAATTTTATTCTGGTTTCTCAGTCTGTTTCTTAATGTCGGTTGGAAGTTCCTGCAGTTTTCACTGTAAAACCGAATTGGAGCTTGTACTTCCCCATATATATGTATGGAGTGGAGTTTGCAACTGAAAAGTAACTTTGTGTTCCCAACTAACTAGGTGAAGGAAGGCTTTCACACGCACTTATCTCTCAGAACTGAGCATGTGGAGAGACGTTCGTTCATCTAGAACAAAGGGAACGGCTTGCAGGAGAATCTTTTACTCTGGTTTCTCAGTCTGTTTCCTAGAGCCGGTTTGAAGTTCTTGCAGTTTTCACTGTAAAACCTGGTTGTAGCTAGTACCTCCCCATATACATGTATGGAGAGGAGTTTGCAACTGTAAAGAAACTTTGTGTTCCCAACAAGCTAGGTGAAGGACGGCTTTCACACACACTTATCTCTCAGAACTGAGCATGTGGAGAGACGTTCGTTCATCTAGCACAAATGGAACGGGTTGCAGAATAATCTTTTACTCTTGTTTCTCAGTCTGTTTCCTAGTGCCTGTTGGAAGTTCCTGCAGTTTTCACTGTAAAACCGAGTTGGAGCTAGTACTTCCCCATATATATGTATGGAGTGGAGTTTGCAACTGAAAAGAAACTTTGTGTTCCCAACAAGCTAGGTGAAGGACGGCTTTCACACACACTTATCTCTCAGAACTGAGCATGTGGAGAGACGTTCGTTCATCTAGAACAAAGGGAACGGCTTGCAGGGGAATCTTTTACTCTGGTTTCTCAGTCTGTTTCCTAGTGCCGGTTTGAAGTTCTTGCACTTTTCACTGTAAAACCGGGTTGGAGCTAGTACTTCCCCATATATATGTATGGAGTGGAGTTTGCAACTGAAAAGAAACTTTGTGTTCCCTACAAGCTAGGGGAAGGACGGCTTTCACACACACATATCTCTCAGAACTGAGCATGTGGAGAGACGTTCGTTCATCTAGCACAAAGGGAACGGGTTGCAGGGGAATCTTTTACTCTGGATTCTCAGTCTGTTTCCTAGTGCCGGTTTGAAGTTCCGGCAGTTTTCACTGTAAAACCGATTTGGAGCTAGTACCACCCCATATATATGTATGGAGTGGAGTTTGCAACTGAAAAGAAACTTTGTGTTCCCACAAGCTAGGTGAAGGACGGCATTCACACACACTTATCTCTCAGAACTGAGCATGTGGAGAGACGTTCGTTCATCTAGCACAAAGGGAACGGTTTGCAGGAGAATCTTTTACTCTGGTTTCTCAGTCTGTTTCCTAGTGCCGGTTGGAAGTTCCTGCAGTTTTCACTGTAAAACCGAGTTGGAGCTAGTACTTCCCCATATATATGTATGGAGTGGAGTTTGCAACTGAAAAGAAACTTTGTGTTCCCAACAAGCTAGGTGAAGGACGGCTTTCACACACACTTATCTCTCAGAACTGAGCATGTGGAGAGACGTTCGTTCAACTAGCACAAAGGGAACGGGTTGCAGGAGAATCTTTTACTCTGGTTTCTCAGTCTGTTTCCTAGTGCCGGTTTGAAGTTCCTGCAGTTCTCACTGTAAAACCGAGTTGGAGCTAGTACCTCCCCATATATATGTATGGAGTGGAGTTTGCAACTGAAAAGAAACTTTGTGTTCCCAACAAGCTAGGTGAAGGACGGCTTTCACACACACTTATCTCTCAGAAGTGAGCATGTGGAGAGACGTTCGTTCATCTACCACAAAGGGAACGGGTTGCAGGGGAATCTTTTACTCTGGATTCTCAGTCTGTTTCCTAGTGCCGGTTTGAAGTTCCGGCAGTTTTCACTGTAAATGCGTGTTGGAGCTAGTACCTCCCCATATATATGTATGGAGTGGAGTTTGCAACTGAAAAGAAATTTTGTGTTCCCACAAGCTAGGTGAAGGACGGCATTCACACACACTTATCTCTCAGAACTGAGCATGTGGAGAGACGTTCGTTCTTCTAGCACAAATGGAACGGGTTGCAGGAGGATCTTTTACTCTGGTTTCTCAGTCTGATTCCTAGTGCCGGTTGGAAGTTCAGGCAGTTTTCACTGTAAAACCGAGTTGGAGCTAGTACTTCCCCATATATATGTATGGAGTGGATTTTGCAACTGAAAAGAAACTTTGTGTTCCCAACAAGCTAGGTGAAAGACGGCTTTTACAAACACTTAACTCTCAGAACTGAGCATGTGGAGAGATTTTCGTTCATCTAGCACAAAGGGAACGGGTTGCTGGAGAAACTTTTACTCTGGATTCTCAGTCTGTTTCCTAGTGCCGGTTTGAAGTTCCTGCAGTTTTCACTGTAAAACCGAGTTGGAGCTAGTACCTCCCCATATATATGTATGGAGTGAGGTTTGCAACTGAAAAGAAACTTTGTGTTCCCAACCACCTAGGTGAATGACGGGTTTCACACACACATATCTCTCAGAACTGAGCATGTGGAGAGACGTTCGTTCATCTAGCACAAAAAGAACGGGTTGCAGGAGAAACTTTTACTCTGGTTTCTCAGTCTGTTTCCTAGTGCCGGTTTGAAGTTCCGGCAGTTTTCTCTGTAAAACCGATTTGGAGCTAGTACCTCCCCATGTATATGTATGGAGTGGAGTTTGCAAATGAAAAGAAACTTTGTGTTCCGAACAAGCTAGGTGAAGGACGGCTTTCACACACACTTATCTCTCAGAACTGAGCATGTGGAGAGACGTTCGTTCATCTAGCACAAAGGGAATGGTTTGCAGGGGAAATTTTACTCTGGTTTCTCAGTCTGTTTCCTAGTGCCGGTTGGAAATTCCTGCAGTTTTCACTGTAAAACAGAGTTGGAGCTAGTACCTCCCCATATATATGTATGGAGTGGAGTTTGCAACTGAAAAGAAACTTTGTGTTCCCAACAAGCTAGGTGAAAGACGGCTTTCACACACACTTTTCTCTCAGAACTGAGCATGTGGAGAGACGTTCGTTCATCTAGCGCAAAAGGAACGGGTTGCAGGAGAAACTTTTACTCTGGTTTCTCAGTCTGTTTCCTAGTTCCGGTTTGAAGTTCCGGCAGTTTTCACTGTAAAACCGAGTTGGAGCTAGTACCTCCCCATATATATGTATGGAGTGGAGTTTGCAACTGAAAAGAAACTTTGTGTTCCCAACAAGCTAGGTGAAGGACGGCTTTCACACACACTTATCTCTCAGAATTGAGCATGTGGAGAGACGTTCGTTCATCTAGCACAAAGGGAACGGGTTGCAGGGGAAACTTTTACTCTGGTTTCTCATTCTGTTTCCTAGTGCCGGTTTGAAGTTCCTGCAGTTTTCACTGTAAAACCGGGTTGGAGCTAGTACCTCCCCATATATATGTATGGAGTGGAGTTTGCAACTGAAAAGAAACTTTGTGTTCCCAACAAGCTAGATGAAGGACGGCTTTCACACACCTTTATCTTTCAGAACCGAGCATGTGGAGAGACGTTCGTTCATCTAGCACAAAGGGAACGGGTTGCAGGAGAAACTTTTACTCTGGTTTCTCAGTCTGTTTTCTAGTGCCGGTTTGAAGTTCCTGCAGTTTTCACTGTAAAACCGGTTTGGAGATAGTACCTCCCCATATATATGTATGGAGTGGAGTTTGCAACTGAAAAGTAACTTTGTGTTCCCAACAAGCTAAGTGAAGAACGGCTTTCACACACACTTATCTCTTAGAACTGAGCATGTGGAGAGACGTTCGTTCATCTAGCGCAAAGGGAACGGCTTGCAGGGGAATCTTTTACTCTGGTTTCTCAGTCTGTTTCCTAGTGCCGGTTTGAAGTTCCGGCAGTTTTCACTGTAAAACCGAGTTGGAGCTAGTACCTCCCCATATATATGTAAGGAGTGGTTTTGCAACTGAAAAGAAACTTTGTGTTCCCAACAAGCTAGGTGAAGGTCGGCTTTCACAGACACTTATCTCTAAGAACTGAGCATGTGGAGAGACGTTCGTTCATCTAGCACAAAGGGAACGGGTTGCAGGAGAAATTTTATTCTGGTTTCTCAGTCTGTTTCTTAATGTCGGTTGGAAGTTCCTGCAGTTTTCACTGTAAAACCGAATTGGAGCTTGTACTTCCCCATATATATGTATGGAGTGGAGTTTGCAACTGAAAAGTAACTTTGTGTTCCCAACTAACTAGGTGAAGGAAGGCTTTCACACGCACTTATCTCTCAGAACTGAGCATGTGGAGAGACGTTCGTTCATCTAGAACAAAGGGAACGGCTTGCAGGAGAATCTTTTACTCTGGTTTCTCAGTCTGTTTCCTAGAGCCGGTTTGAAGTTCTTGCAGTTTTCACTGTAAAACCTGGTTGTAGCTAGTACCTCCCCATATACATGTATGGAGAGGAGTTTGCAACTGTAAAGAAACTTTGTGTTCCCAACAAGCTAGGTGAAGGACGGCTTTCACACACACTTATCTCTCAGAACTGAGCATGTGGAGAGACGTTCGTTCATCTAGCACAAATGGAACGGGTTGCAGAATAATCTTTTACTCTTGTTTCTCAGTCTGTTTCCTAGTGCCTGTTGGAAGTTCCTGCAGTTTTCACTGTAAAACCGAGTTGGAGCTAGTACTTCCCCATATATATGTATGGAGTGGAGTTTGCAACTGAAAAGAAACTTTGTGTTCCCAACAAGCTAGGTGAAGGACGGCTTTCACACACACTTATCTCTCAGAACTGAGCATGTGGAGAGACGTTCGTTCATCTAGAACAAAGGGAACGGCTTGCAGGGGAATCTTTTACTCTGGTTTCTCAGTCTGTTTCCTAGTGCCGGTTTGAAGTTCTTGCACTTTTCACTGTAAAACCGGGTTGGAGCTAGTACTTCCCCATATATATGTATGGAGTGGAGTTTGCAACTGAAAAGAAACTTTGTGTTCCCTACAAGCTAGGGGAAGGACGGCTTTCACACACACATATCTCTCAGAACTGAGCATGTGGAGAGACGTTCGTTCATCTAGCACAAAGGGAACGGGTTGCAGGGGAATCTTTTACTCTGGATTCTCAGTCTGTTTCCTAGTGCCGGTTTGAAGTTCCGGCAGTTTTCACTGTAAAACCGATTTGGAGCTAGTACCACCCCATATATATGTATGGAGTGGAGTTTGCAACTGAAAAGAAACTTTGTGTTCCCACAAGCTAGGTGAAGGACGGCATTCACACACACTTATCTCTCAGAACTGAGCATGTGGAGAGACGTTCGTTCATCTAGCACAAAGGGAACGGTTTGCAGGAGAATCTTTTACTCTGGTTTCTCAGTCTGTTTCCTAGTGCCGGTTGGAAGTTCCTGCAGTTTTCACTGTAAAACCGAGTTGGAGCTAGTACTTCCCCATATATATGTATGGAGTGGAGTTTGCAACTGAAAAGAAACTTTGTGTTCCCAACAAGCTAGGTGAAGGACGGCTTTCACACACACTTATCTCTCAGAACTGAGCATGTGGAGAGACGTTCGTTCAACTAGCACAAAGGGAACGGGTTGCAGGAGAATCTTTTACTCTGGTTTCTCAGTCTGTTTCCTAGTGCCGGTTTGAAGTTCCTGCAGTTCTCACTGTAAAACCGAGTTGGAGCTAGTACCTCCCCATATATATGTATGGAGTGGAGTTTGCAACTGAAAAGAAACTTTGTGTTCCCAACAAGCTAGGTGAAGGACGGCTTTCACACACACTTATCTCTCAGAAGTGAGCATGTGGAGAGACGTTCGTTCATCTACCACAAAGGGAACGGGTTGCAGGGGAATCTTTTACTCTGGATTCTCAGTCTGTTTCCTAGTGCCGGTTTGAAGTTCCGGCAGTTTTCACTGTAAATGCGTGTTGGAGCTAGTACCTCCCCATATATATGTATGGAGTGGAGTTTGCAACTGAAAAGAAATTTTGTGTTCCCACAAGCTAGGTGAAGGACGGCATTCACACACACTTATCTCTCAGAACTGAGCATGTGGAGAGACGTTCGTTCTTCTAGCACAAATGGAACGGGTTGCAGGAGGATCTTTTACTCTGGTTTCTCAGTCTGATTCCTAGTGCCGGTTGGAAGTTCAGGCAGTTTTCACTGTAAAACCGAGTTGGAGCTAGTACTTCCCCATATATATGTATGGAGTGGATTTTGCAACTGAAAAGAAACTTTGTGTTCCCAACAAGCTAGGTGAAGGACGGCTTTCACACACACTTATCTCTCAGAACTGAGCATGTGGAGAGACGTTTGTTCAACTAGCACAAAGGGAACGGGTTGCAGGAGAATCTTTTACTCTGGTTTCTCAGTCTGTTTCCTAGTGCCGGTTGGAAGTTCCTGCAGTTTTCACTGTAAAACCGAGTTGGAGCTAGTACTTCCCCATATATATGTATGGAGTGGAGTTTGCAACTGAAAAGAAACTTTGTGTTCCCAACAAGCTAGGTGAAGGACGGCTTTCACACACACTTATCTCTCAGAACTGAGCATGTGGAGAGACGTTCGTTCATCTACCACAAAGGGAACGGGTTGCAGGGGAATCTTTTACTCTGGATTCTCAGTCTGTTTCCTAGTGCCGGTTTGAAGTTCCGGCAGTTTTCACTGTAAATGCGAGTTGGAGCTAGTACCTCCCCATATATATGTATGGAGTGGAGTTTGCAACTGAAAAGAAATTTTGTGTTCCCACAAGCTAGGTGAAGGACGGCATTCACACACACTTATCTCTCAGAACTGAGCATGTGGAGAGACGTTCGTTCATCTAGCGCAAAATTAAAGGGTTGCAGGAGAAACTTTTACTCTGGTTTCTCAGTCTGTTTCCTAGTTCCGGTTTGAAGTTCCGGCAGTTATCACTGTAAAACCGAGTTGGAGCTAGTACCTCCCCATATATATGTATGGAGTGGAGTTTGCAACTGAAAAGAAACTTTGTGTTCCCAACAAGCTAGGTGAAGGACGTCTTTCACACACAATTATCTCTCAGAATTGAGCATGTGGAGAGACGTTCGTTCATCTAGCACAAAGGGAACGGGTTGCAGGAGAAACTTTTACTCTGGTTTCTCATTCTGTTTCCTAGTGCCGGTTTGAAGTTACTGCAGTTTTCACTGTAAAACCGGGTTGGAGCTAGTACCTCCCCATATATATGTATGGAGTGGAGTTTGCAACTGAAAAGAAACTTTGTGTTCCCACCAAGCTAGGTGAAGGACGGCTTTCACACACCTTTATCTCTCTGAACTGAGCATGTGGAGAGACGTTCGTTCATCTAGCACAAAGGGAACGGGTTGCAGGATAATCTTTTACTCTGGTTTCTCACTCTGTTTCCTAGTGCCGGTTGGAAGTTCCTGCAGTTTTCACTGTAAAACCGAGTTGGAGCTAGTACTTCCCCATATATATGTATGGAGTGGAGTTTGCAACTGAAAAGAAACTTTGTGTTTCCAACAAGCTAGGTTAAGGACGGCTTTCACACACACATATCTCTCAGAACTGAGCATGTGGAGAGACGTTCGTTCATCTAGAACAAAGGGAACGGCTTGCAGGGGAATCTTTTACTCTGGTTTCTCAGTCTGTTTCCTAGTGCCGGTTTGAAGTTCTTGCAGTTTTCACTGTAAAACCGGGTTGGAGCTAGTACTTCCCCATATATATGTATGGGGTGGAGTTTGCAACTGAAAAGAAACTTTGTGTTCCCAACAAGCTAGGTGAAGGACCACTTTCACACACACTTATCTCTCAGAACTGAGCATGTGGAGAGACGTTCGTTCATCTAGCACAAAGGGAACGGGTTGCAGGGGAATCTTTTACTCTGGATTCTCAGTCTGTTTCCTAGTGCCGGTTTGAAGTTCCTGCAGTTTTCACTGTAAAACCGAGTTGGGGCTAGTACCTCCCCATATATATGTATGGAGTGGAGTTTGCAACTGAAAAGAAACTTTGAATTCCCAACATGCTAGGTGAAGGACGGCTTTCACACACACTTATCTCTCAGAACTGAGCATGTGGAGAGACGTTCGTTCATCTAGCACAAATGGAAAGGTTTGCAGGAGAATCTTTTACTCTGGTTTCTCAGTCTGTTTTCTAGTGTCGGTTTGAAGTTCCTGCAGTTTTCACTGTAGAAACGGGTTGGAGCTTGTACCTCCCCATATATATGTATGGAGTGGAGTTTGCAACTGAAAAGAGTCTTTGTGTTCCCAGCAAGCTAGGTGAAGGACGGCTTTTACCAGCACTTATCTCTCAGAACTGAGCATGTGGAGAGACGTTCGTTCATCTAGCACAAAGGGAACGGGTTGCAGGAGATACATTTACTCTGGATTCTCAGTCTGTTTCCTAGTGCCGGTTTGAAGTTCCGTCAGTTTTCACTGTAAAACCGAGTTGGAGCTAGTACCTCCCCATGTATATGTATGGAGTGGAGTTTGCAACTGAAAAGAAACTTTGTGTTCCGAACAAGCTAGGTGAAGGACGGCTTTCACACACACTTATCTCTCAGAACTTAGCATGTGGAGAGACGTTCGTTCATCTAGAAATAAGGGAACGGGTTGCAGGTGAAACATTTACTCTGGTTTCTCAGTCTGTTTCCTAGTTCCGGTTGGAAGTTCCTGCAGTTTTCACTGTAAAACATAGTTGGAGCTAGTACCTCCCCATATATATGTATGGAGTGGAGTTTGCAACTGAAAAGAAACTTTGTGTTCCCAACAAGCTAGGTGAAGGACGGCTTTCACACACACTTATCTCTCAGAAATGAGCCTGTGGAGAGACGTTCGTTCATCTAGCACAAAGGGAACGGGTTGCAGGAGAATCTTTACTCTGGATTCTCAGTCTGTTTCCTAGTGCCGTTTTGAAGTTCCTGCAGTTTTCACTGTAAAACTGATGTGGAGCTAGTACCTCCCCATATAAATTTATGGAGTGGAGTTTGCAACTGAAAAGAAACTTTGTGTTCCCAACAAGCTAGGTGAAAGACGGCTTTTACAAACACTTAACTCTCAGAACTGAGCATGTGGAGAGACTTTCGTTCATCTAGCACAAAGGGAACGGGTTGCTGGAGAAACTTTTACTCTGGATTCTCAGTCTGTTTCCTAGTGCCGGTTTGAAGTTCCTGCAGTTTTCACTGTAAAACCGAGTTGGAGCTAGTACCTCCCCATATATATGTATGGAGTGAGGTTTGCAACTGAAAAGAAACTTTGTGTTCCCAACCACCTAGGTGAAGGACGGCTTTCACACACACATATCTCTCAGAACTGAGCATGTGGAGAGACGTTCGTTCATCTAGCACAAAAAGAACGGGTTGCAGGAGAAACTTTTACTCTGGTTTCTCAGTCTGTTTCCTAGTGCCGGTTTGAAGTTCCGGCAGTTTTCTCTGTAAAACCGATTTGGAGCTAGTACCTCCCCATGTATATGTATGGAGTGGAGTTTGCAAATGAAAAGAAACTTTGTGTTCCGAACAAGCTAGGTGAAGGACGGCTTTCACACACACTTATCTCTCAGAACTGAGCATGTGGAGAGACGTTCGTTCATCTAGCACAAAGGGAACGGTTTGCAGGGGAAATTTTACTCTGGTTTCTCAGTCTGTTTCCTAGTGCCGGTTGGAAATTCCTGCAGTTTTCACTGTAAAACAGAGTTGGAGCTAGTACCTCCCCATATATATGTATGGAGTGGAGTTTGCAACTGAAAAGAAACTTAGTGTTCCCAACAAGCTAGGTGAAGGACGGCTTTCACACACACTTTTCTCTCAGAACTGAGCATGTGGAGAGACGTTCGTTCATCTAGCGCAAAAGGAACGGGTTGCAGGAGAAACTTTTACTCTGGTTTCTCAGTCTGTTTCCTAGTTCCGGTTTGAAGTTCCGGCAGTTTTCACTGTAAAACCGAGTTGGAGCTAGTACCTCCCCATATATATGTATGGAGTGGAGTTTGCAACTGAAAAGAATCTTTGTGTTCCCAACAAGCTAGGTGAAGGACGGCTTTCACACACACTTATCTCTCAGAATTGAGCATGTGGAGAGACGTTCGTTCATCTAGCACAAAGGGAACGGGTTGCAGGGGAAACTTTTACTCTGGTTTCTCATTCTGTTTCCTAGTGCCGGTTTGAAGTTCCTGCAGTTTTCACTGTAAAACCGGTTTGGAGCTAGTACCTCCCCATATATATGTATGGAGTGGAGTTTGCAACTGAAAAGAAACTTTGTGTTCCCAACAAGCTAGATGAAGGACGGCTTTCACACACCTTTGTCTTTCAGAACCGAGCATGTGGAGAGACGTTCGTTCATCTAGCACAAAGGGAACGGGTTGCAGGAGAAACTTTTACTCTGGTTTCTCAGTCTGTTTTCTAGTGCCGGTTTGAAGTTCTTGCAGTTTTCACTGTAAAACCTGGTTGTAGCTAGTACCTCCCCATATACATGTATGGAGAGGAGTTTGCAACTGAAAAGAAACTTTGTGTTCCCAACAAGCTAGGTGAAGGACGGCTTTCACACACACTTATCTCTCAGAACTGAGCATGTGGAGAGACGTTCGTTCATCTAGCACAAAGGGAACGGGTTGCAGAATAATCTTTTACTCTTGTTTCTCAGTCTGTTTCCTAGTGCCTGTTGGAAGTTCCTGCAGTTTTCACTGTAAAACCGAGTTGGAGCTAGTACTTCCCCATATATATGTATGGAGTGGAGTTTGCAACTGAAAAGAAACTTTGTGTTCCCAACAATCTAGGTGAAGGACGGCTTTCACACACACTTATCTCTCAGAACTGAGCATGTGGAGAGACGTTCGTTCATCTAGAACAAAGGGAACGGCTTGCAGGGGAATCTTTTACTCTGGTTTCTCAGTCTGTTTCCTAGTGCCGGTTTGAAGTTCTTGCACTTTTCACTGTAAAACCGGGTTGGAGCTAGTACTTCCCCATATATATGTATGGAGTGGAGTTTGCAACTGAAAAGAAACTTTGTGTTCCCAACAAGCTAGGTGAAGGACGGCTTTCACACGCACTTATCTCTCAGAACTGAGCATGTGGAGAGACGTTCGTTCATCTAGAACAAAGGGAACGGCTTGCAGGAGAATCTTTTACTCTGGTTTCTCAGTCTGTTTCCTAGAGACGGTTTGAAGTTCTTGCAGTTTTCACTGTAAAACCTGGTTGTAGCTAGTACCTCCCCATATACATGTATGGAGAGGAGTTTGCAACTGAAAAGAAACTTTGTGTTCCCAACAAGCTAGGTGAAGGACGGCTTTCACACACACTTATCTCTCAGAACTGAGCATGTGGAGAGACGTTCGTTCATCTAGCACAAAGGGAACGGGTTGCAGAATAATCTTTTACTCTTGTTTCTCAGTCTGTTTCCTAGTGCCTGTTGGAAGTTCCTGCAGTTTTCACTGTAAAACCGAGTTGGAGCTAGTACTTCCCCATATATATGTATGGAGTGGAGTTTGCAACTGAAAAGAAACTTTGTGTTCCCAACAATCTAGGTGAAGGACGGCTTTCACACACACTTATCTCTCAGAACTGAGCATGTGGAGAGACGTTCGTTCATCTAGAACAAAGGGAACGGCTTGCAGGGGAATCTTTTACTCTGGTTTCTCAGTCTGTTTCCTAGTGCCGGTTTGAAGTTCTTGCACTTTTCACTGTAAAACCGGGTTGGAGCTAGTACTTCCCCATATATATGTATGGAGTGGAGTTTGCAACTGAAAAGAAACTTTGTGTTCCCAACAAGCTAGGTGAAGGACGGCTTTCACACACACATATCTCTCAGAACTGAGCATGTGGAGAGACGTTCGTTCATCTAGCACAAAGGGAACGGGTTGCAGGGGAATCTTTTACTCTGGATTCTCAGTCTGTTTCCTAGTGCCGGTTTGAAGTTCCGGCAGTTTTCACTGTAAAACCGATTTGGAGCTAGTACCACCCCATATATATGTATGGAGTGGAGTTTGCAACTGAAAAGAAACTTTGTGTTCCCACAAGCTAGGTGAAGGACGGCATTCACACACACTTATCTCTCAGAACTGAGCATGTGGAGAGACGTTCGTTCATCTAGCACAAAGGGAACGGTTTGCAGGAGAATCTTTTACTCTGGTTTCTCAGTCTGTTTCCTAGTGCCGGTTGGAAGTTCCTGCAGTTTTCACTGTAAAACCGAGTTGGAGCTAGTACTTCCCCATATATATGTATGGAGTGGAGTTTGCAACTGAAAAGAAACTTTGTGTTCCCAACAAGCTAGGTGAAGGATGGCTTTCACACACACTTATCTCTCAGAACTGAGCATGTGGAGAGACGTTCGTTCAACTAGCACAAAGGGAACGGGTTGCAGGAGAATCTTTTACTCTGGTTTCTCAGTCTGTTTCCTAGTGCCGGTTTGAAGTTCCTGCAGTTCTCACTGTAAAACCGAGTTGGAGCTAGTACCTCCCCATATATATGTATGGAGTGGAGTTTGCAACTGAAAAGAAACTTTGTGTTCCCAACAAGCTAGGTGAAGGACGGCTTTCACACACACTTATCTCTCAGAAGTGAGCATGTGGAGAGACGTTCGTTCATCTACCACAAAGGGAACGGGTTGCAGGGGAATCTTTTACTCTGGATTCTCAGTCTGTTTCCTAGTGCCGGTTTGAAGTTCCGGCAGTTTTCACTGTAAATGCGAGTTGGAGCTAGTACCTCCCCATATATATGTATGGAGTGGAGTTAGCAACTGAAAAGAAATTTTGTGTTCCCACAAGCTAGGTGAAGGACGGCATTCACACACACTTATCTCTCAGAACTGAGCATGTGGAGAGACGTTCGTTCATCTAGCACAAATGGAACGGGTTGCAGGAGAACCTTTTACTCTGGTTTCTCAGTCTGATTCCTAGTGCCGGTTGGATGTTCCTGCAGTTTTCACTGTAAAACCGAGTTGGAGCTAGTACTTCCCCATATATATGTATGGAGTGGAGTTTGCAACTGAAAAGAAACTTTGTGTTCCCAACAAGCTAGGTGAAGGACGGCTTTCACACACACTTATCTCTCAGAACTGAGCATGTGGAGAGACGTTTGTTCAAATAGCACAAAGGGAACGGGTTGCAGGAGAATCTTTTACTCTGGTTTCTCAGTCTGTTTCCTAGTGCCGGTTGGAAGTTCCTGCAGTTTTCACTGTAAAACCGAGTTGGAGCTAGTACTTCCCCATATATATGTATGGAGTGGAGTTTGCAACTGAAAAGAAACTTTGTGTTCCCAACAAGCTAGGTGAAGGACGGCTTTCACACACACTTATCTCTCAGAACTGAGCATGTGGAGAGACGTTCGTTCATCTACCACAAAGGGAACGGGTTGCAGGGGAATCTTTTACTCTGGATTCTCAGTCTGTTTCCTAGTGCCGGTTTGAAGTTCCGGCAGTTTTCACTGTAAATGCGAGTTGGAGCTAGTACCTCCCCATATATATGTATGGAGTGGAGTTTGCAACTGAAAAGAAATTTTGTGTTCCCACAAGCTAGGTGAAGGACGGCATTCACACACACTTATCTCTCAGAACTGAGCATGAGGAGAGACGTTCGTTCATCTAGCACAAAAGGAAAGGGTTGCAGGAGAAACTTTTACTCTGGTTTCTCAGTCTGTTTCCTAGTTCCGGTTTGAAGTTCCGGCAGTTTTCACTGTAAAACCGAGTTGGAGCTAGTACCTCCCCATATATATGTATGGAGTGGAGTTTGCAACTGAAAAGAAACTTTGTGTTCCCAACAAGCTAGGTGAAGGACGTCTTTCACACACAATTATCTCTCAGAATTGAGCATGTGGAGAGACGTTCGTTCATCTAGCACAAAGGGAACGGGTTGCAGGAGAAACTTTTACTCTGGTTTCTCATTCTGTTTCCTAGTGCCGGTTTGAAGTTCCTGCAGTTTTCACTGTAAAACCGGGTTGGAGCTAGTACCTCCCCATATATATGTATGGAGTGGAGTTTGCAACTGAAAAGAAACTTTGTGTTCCCACCAAGCTAGGTGAAGGACGGCTTTCACACACCTTTATCTCTCTGAACTGAGCATGTGGAGAGACGTTCGTTCATCTAGCACAAAGGGAACGGGTTGCAGGATAATCTTTTACTCTGGTTTCTCACTCTGTTTCCTAGTGCCGGTTGGAAGTTCCTGCAGTTTTCACTGTAAAACCGAGTTGGAGCTAGTACTTCCCCATATATATGTATGGAGTGGAGTTTGCAACTGAAAAGAAACTTTGTGTTCCCAACAAGCTAGGTTAAGGACGGCTTTCACACACACATATCTCTCAGAACTGAGCATGTGGAGAGACGTTCGTTCATCTAGAACAAAGGGAACGGCTTGCAGGGGAATCTTTTACTCTGGTTTCTCAGTCTGTTTCCTAGTGCCGGTTTGAAGTTCTTGCAGTTTTCACTGTAAAACTGGGTTGGAGCTAGTACTTCCCCATATATATGTATGGGGTGGAGTTTGCAACTGAAAAGAAACTTTGTGTTCCCAACAAGCTAGGTGAAGGACGGCTTTCACACACACTTATCTCTCAGAACTGAGCATGTGGAGAGACGTTCGTTCATCTAGCACAAAGGGAACGGGTTGCAGGGGAATCTTTTACTCTGGATTCTCAGTCTGTTTCCTAGTGCCGGTTTGAAGTTCCGGCAGTTTTCACTGTAAAACCGAGTTGGAGCTAGTACCACCCCATATATATGTATGGAGTGGAGTTTGCAACTGAAAAGAAACTTTGTGTTCCCACAAGCTAGGTGAAGGACGGCATTCACACACACTTATCTCTCAGAACTGAGCATGTGGGGAGACGTTCGTTCATCTAGCACAAAGGGAACGGGTTGCAGGAGAATCTTTTACTCTGGTTTCTCAGTCTGTTTCCTAATGTCGGTTGGAAGTTCCTGCAGTTTTCAATGTAAAACCGAGTTGGAGCTTGTACTTCCCCATATATATGTATGGAGTGGAGTTTGCAACTGAAAAGAAACTTTCTGTTCCCAACAAACTTGGTGAAGGAAGGCTTTCACACGCACTTATCTCTCAGAACTGAGCATGTGGAGAGACGTTCGTTCATCTCGAACAAAGGGAACGGCTTGCAGGAGAATGTTTTACTCTGGTTTCTCAGTCTGTTTCCTAGTGCCGGTTGGAAGTTCCTGCAGTTTTCACTGTAAAACCTGTTTGGAGCTAGTACCTCCCCATATATATGTATGGAGAGTAGTTTGCAACTGAAAAGAAACTTTGTGTTCCCAACAAGCTAGGTGAAGGACGGCTTTCACACACTTATCTCTCAGAACTGAGCATGTGGAGAGACGTTCGTTCATCTAGCACAAAGGGAACGGGTTGCAGGATAATCTTTTACTGTGGTTTCTCAGTCTGTTTCTTAGTGCCGGTTTGAAGTTCTTGCAGTTTTCACTGTAAAACCGGGTTGGAGCTAGTACTTCCCCATATATATGTATGGAGTGGAGTTTGCAACTGAAAAGAAACTTTGTGTTCCCAACAAGCTAGGTGAAGGACGGCTTTCACACACACATATCTCTCAGAACTGAGCAAGTGGAGAGACGTTCGTTCATCTAGAACAAAGGGAACGGCTTGCAGGGGAATCTTTTACTCTGGTTTCTCAGTCTGTTTCCTAGTGCCGGTTTGAAGTTCTTGCAGTTTTCACTGTAAAACCTGGTTGGAGCTAGTATTTCCCCATATATATGTATGGAGTGGAGTTTGCAACTGAAAAGAAACTTTGTGTTCCCAACAAGCTAGGTGAAGGACGGCTTTCACACACACTTATCTCTCAGAACTGAGCATGAGGAGAGACGTTCGTTCATCTAGCACAAAGGGAACGGGTTGCAGGGGAATCTTTTACTCTGGATTCTCAGTCTGTTTCCTAGTGCCGGTTTGAAGTTCCTGCAGTTTTCACTGTAAAACCGAGTTGGGGCTAGTACCACCCCATATATATGTATGGAGTGGAGTTTGCAACTGAAAAGAAACTTTGTGTTCCCACAAGCTAGGTGAAGGACGGCATTCACACACACTTATCTCTCAGAACTGAGCATGTGGAGAGACGTTCGTTCATCTAGCACAAATTGAACGGGTTGCAGGAGAATCTTTTACTCTGGTTTCTCAGTCTGTTTCCTAGTGCCGGTTGGAAGTTCCTGCAGTTTTCACTGTAAAACCGAGTTGGAGCTAGTACTTCCCCATATATATGTATGGAGTGGAGTTTGCAACTGAAAAGAAACTTTGTGTTCCCAACAAGCTAGGTGAAGGACGGCTTTCACACACAAATATCTCTCAGAACTGAGCATGTGGAGAGACGTTCGTTCAACTAGCACAAAGCGAACGGGTTGCAGGAGAATCTTTTACTCTGGTTTCTCAGTCTGTTTCCTAGTGCCGGTTGGAAGTTCCTGCAGTTTTCACTGTAAAACCGAGTTGGAGCTAGTACTTCCCCATATATATGTATGGAGTGGAGTTTGCAACTGAAAAGAAACTTTGTGTTCCCAACATGCTAGGTGAAGGACGGCTTTCACACACACTTATCTCTCAGAACTGAGCATGTGGAGAGACGTTCGTTGAACTAGCACAAAGGGAATGGGTTGCAGGAGAATCTTTTACTCTGGTTTCTCAGTCTGTTTCCTAGTGCCGGTTGGAAGTTCCTGCAGTTTTCACTGTAAAACCGAGTTGGAGCTAGTACTTCCCCATATATATTTATGGAGTGGAGTTTGCTACTGAAAAGAAACTTTGTGTTCCCAACAAGCTAGGTGAAGGACGGCTTTCACACACACTTATCTCTCAGAAATGAGCATGTGGAGAGACGTTCGTTCATCTAGCACAAAGGGAACGGGTTGCAGGAGAAACATTTACTCTGGATTCTCATTCTGTTTCCTAGTGCCGGTTTGAAGTTCTTGCAGTTTTCACTGTAAAACCTGGTTGTAGCTAGTACCTCCCCATATACATGTATGGAGAGGAGTTTGCAACTGAAAAGAAACTTTGTGTTCCCAACAAGCTAGGTGAAGGACGGCTTTCACACACACTTATCTCTCAGAACTGAGCATGTGGAGAGACGTTCGTTCATCTAGCACAAAGGGAACGGGTTGCAGAATAATCTTTTACTCTTGTTTCTCAGTCTGTTTCCTAGTGCCTGTTGGAAGTTCCTGCAGTTTTCACTGTAAAACCGAGTTGGAGCTAGTACTTCCCCATATATATGTATGGAGTGGAGTTTGCAACTGAAAAGAAACTTTGTGTTCCCAACAAGCTAGGTGAAGTACGGCTTTCACACACACTTATCTCTCAGAACTGAGCATGTGGAGAGACGTTCGTTCATCTAGAACAAAGGGAACGGCTTGCAGGGGAATCTTTTACTCTGGTTTCTCAGTCTGTTTCCTAGTGCCGGTTTGAAGTTCTTGCACTTTTCACTGTAAAACCGGGTTGGAGCTAGTACTTCCCCATATATATGTATGGAGTGGAGTTTGCAACTGAAAAGAAACTTTGTGTTCCCAACAAGCTAGGTGAAGGACGGCTTTCACACACACTTATCTCTCAGAACTGAGCATGTGGAGAGACGTTCGTTCATCTAGCACAAACGGAACGGTTTGCAGGAGAATCTTTTACTCTGGTTTCTCAGTCTGTTTCCTAGTGCCGGTTGGAAGTTCCTGCAGTTTTCACTGTAAAACCGAGTTGGAGCTAGTACTTCCCCATATATATGTATGGAGTGGAGTTTGCAACTGAAAAGAAACTTTGTGTTCCCAACAAGCAAGGTGAAGGACGGCTTTCACACACACTTATCTCTCAGAACTGAGCATGTGGAGAGACGTTCGTTCAACTAGCACAAAGGGAACGGGTTGCAGGAGAATCTTTTACTCTGGTTTCTCAGTCTGTTTCCTAGTGCCGGTTTGAAGTTCCTGCAGTTCTCACTGTAAAACCGAGTTGGAGCTAGTACCTCCCCATATATATGTATGGAGTGGAGTTTGCAACTGAAAAGAAACTTTGTGTTCCCAACAAGCTAGGTGAAGGACGGCTTTCACACACACTTATCTCTCAGAAGTTAGCATGTGGAGAGACGTTCGTTCATCTACCACAAAGGGAACGGGTTGCAGGGGAATCTTTTACTCTGGATTCTCAGTCTGTTTCCTAGTGCCGGTTTGAAGTTCCTGCAGTTTTCACTGTAAATGCGAGTTGGAGCTAGTACCTCCCCATATATATGTATGGAGTGGAGTTTGCAACTGAAAAGAAATTTTGTGTTCCCACAAGCTAGGTGAAGGACGGCATTCACACACACTTATCTCTCAGAACTGAGCATGTGGAGAGACGTTCGTTCATCTAGCACAAAAGGAAAGGGTTGCAGGAGAAACTTTTACTCTGGTTTCTCAGTCTGTTTCCTAGTTCCGGTTTGAAGTTCCGGCAGTTTTCACTGTAAAACAGAGTTGGAGCTAGTACCTCCCCATATATATGTATGGAGTGGAGTTTGCAACTGAAAAGAAACTTTGTGTTCCCAACAAGCTAGGTGAAGGACGTCTTTCACACACAATTATCTCTCAGAATTGAGCATGTGGAGAGACGTTCGTTCATCTAGCACAAAGGGAACGGGTTGCAGGAGAAACTTTTACTCTGGTTTCTCATTCTGTTTCCTAGTGCCGGTTTGAAGTTCCTGCAGTTTTCACTGTAAAACCGGGTTGGAGCTAGTACCTCCCCATATATATGTATGGAGTGGAGTTTGCAACTGAAAAGAAACTTTGTGTTCCCACCAAGCTAGGTGAATGACGGCTTTCACACACCTTTATCTCTCTGAACTGAGCATGTGGAGAGACGTTCGTTCATCTAGCACAAAGGGAACGGTTTGCAGGATAATCTTTTACTCTGGTTTCTCACTCTGTTTCCTAGTGCCGGTTGGAAGTTCCTGCAGTTTTCACTGTAAAACCGAGTTGGAGCTAGTACTTCCCCATATATATGTATGGAGTGGAGTTTGCAACTGAAAAGAAACTTTGTGTTCCCAACAAGCTAGGTTAAGGACGGCTTTCACACACACATATCTCTCAGAACTGAGCATGTGGAGAGACGTTCGTTCATCTAGAACAAAGGGAACGGCTTGCAGGGGAATCTTTTACTCTGGTTTCTCAGTCTGTTTCCTAGTGCCGGTTTGAAGTTCTTGCAGTTTTCACTGTAAAACCGGGTTGGAGCTAGTACTTCCCCATATATATGTATGGGGTGGAGTTTGCAACTGAAAAGAAACTTTGTGTTCCCAACAAGCTAGGTGAAGGACGGCTTTCACACACACTTATCTCTCAGAACTGAGCATGTGGAGAGACGTTCGTTCATCTAGCACAAAGGGAACGGGTTGCAGGGGAATCTTTTACTCTGGATTCTCAGTCTGTTTCCTAGTGCCGGTTTGAAGTTCCGGCAGTTTTCACTGTAAAACCGAGTTGGAGCTAGTACCACCCCATATATATGTATGGAGTGGAGTTTGCAACTGAAAAGAAACTTTGTGTTCCCACAAGCTAGGTGAAGGACGGCATTCACACACACTTATCTCTCAGAACTGAGCATGTGGAGAGACGTTCGTTCATCTAGCACAAAGGGAACGGGTTGCAGGAGAATCTTTTACTCTGGTTTCTCAGTCTGTTTCCTAATGTCGGTTGGAAGTTCCTGCAGTTTTCACTGTAAAACCGAGTTGGAGCTTGTACTTCCCCATATATATGTATGGAGTGGAGTTTGCAACTGAAAAGAAACTTTCTGTTCCCAACAAACTTGGTGAAGGAAGGCTTTCACACGCACTTATCTCTCAGAACTGAGCATGTGGAGAGACGTTCGTTCATCTAGAACAAAGGGAACGGCTTGCAGGAGAATGTTTTACTCTGGTTTCTCAGTCTGTTTCCTAGTGCCGGTTGGAAGTTCCTGCAGTTTTCACTGTAAAACCTGTTTGGAGCTAGTACCTCCCCATATATATGTATGGAGAGGAGTTTGCAACTGAAAAGAAACATTGTGTTCCCAACAAGCTAGGTGAAGGACGGCTTTCACACACTTATCTCTCAGAACTGAGCATGTGGAGAGACGTTCGTTCATCTAGCACAAAGGGAACGGGTTGCAGGATAATCTTTTACTCTGGTTTCTCAGTCTGTTTCTTAGTGCCGGTTTGAAGTTCTTGCAGTTTTCACTGTAAAACCGGGTTGGAGCTAGTACTTCCCCATATATATGTATGGAGTGGAGTTTGCAACTGAAAAGAAACTTTGTGTTCCCAACAAGCTAGGTGAAGGACGGCTTTCACACACACATATCTCTCAGAACTGAGCAAGTGGAGAGACGTTCGTTCATCTAGAACAAAGGGAACGGCTTGCAGGGGAATCTTTTACTCTGGTTTCTCAGTCTGTTTCCTAGTGCCGGTTTGAAGTTCTTGCAGTTTTCACTGTAAAACCTGGTTGGAGCTAGTATTTCCCCATATATATGTATGGAGTGGAGTTTGCAACTGAAAAGAAACTTTGTGTTCCCAACAAGCTAGGTGAAGGACGGCTTTCACACACACTTATCTCTCAGAACTGAGCATGTGGAGAGACGTTCGTTCATCTAGCACAAAGGGAACGGGTTGCAGGGGAATCTTTTACTCTGGATTCTCAGTCTGTTTCCTAGTGCCGGGTTGAAGTTCCTGCAGTTTTCACTGTAAAACCGAGTTGGAGCTAGTACCACCCCATATATATGTATGGAGTGGAGTTTGCAACTGAAAAGAAACTTTGTGTTCCCACAAGCTAGGTGAAGGACGGCATTCACACACACTTATCTCTCAGAACTGAGCATGTGGAGAGACGTTCGTTCATCTAGCACAAATTGAACGGGTTGCAGGAGAATCTTTTACTCTGGTTTCTCAGTCTGTTTCCTAGTGCCGGTTGGAAGTTCCTGCAGTTTTCACTGTAAAACCGAGTTGGAGCTAGTACTTCCCCATATATATGTATGGAGTGGAGTTTGCAACTGAAAAGAAACTTTGTGTTCCCCACAAGCTAGGTGAAGGACGGCTTTCACACACACATATCTCTCAGAACTGAGCATGTGGAGAGACGTTCGTTCAACTAGCACAAAGCGAACGGGTTGCAGGAGAATCTTTTACTCTGGTTTCTCAGTCTGTTTCCTAGTGCCGGTTGGAAGTTCCTGCAGTTTTCACTGTAAAACCGAGTTGGAGCTAGTACTTCCCCATATATATGTATGGAGTGGAGTTTGCAACTGAAAAGAAACTTTGTGTTCCCAACATGCTAGGTGAAGGACGGCTTTCACACACACTTATCTCTCAGAACTGAGCATGTGGAGAGACGTTCGTTGAACTAGCACAAAGGGAACGGGTTGCAGGAGAATCTTTTACTCTGGTTTCTCAGTCTGTTTCCTAGTGCCGGTTGGAAGTTCCTGCAGTTTTCACTGTAAAACCGAGTTGGAGCTAGTACTTCCCCATATATATTTATGGAGTGGAGTTTGCTACTGAAAAGAAACTTTGTGTTCCCAACAAGCTAGGTGAAGTACGGCTTTCACACACACTTATCTCTCAGAAATGAGCATGTGGAGAGACGTTCGTTCATCTAGCACAAAGGGAACGGGTTGCAGGAGAAACTTTTACTCTGGTTTCTCATTCTGTTTCCTAGTGCCGGTTTGAAGTTCTTGCAGTTTTCACTGTAAAACCTGGTTGTAGCTAGTACCTCCCCATATACATGTATGGAGAGGAGTTTGCAACTGAAAAGAAACTTTGTGTTCCCAACAAGCTAGGTGAAGGACGGCTTTCACACACACTTATCTCTCAGAACTGAGCATGTGGAGAGACGTTCGTTCATCTAGCACAAATGGAACGGGTTGCAGAATAATCTTTTACTCTTGTTTCTCAGTCTGTTTCCTAGTGCCTGTTGGAAGTTCCTGCAGTTTTCACTGTAAAACCGAGTTGGAGCTAGTACTTCCCCATATATATGTATGGAGTGGAGTTTGCAACTGAAAAGAAACTTTGTGTTCCAAACAAGCTAGGTGAAGGACGGCTTTCACACACACTTATCTCTCAGAACTGAGCATGTGGAGAGACGTTCGTTCATCTAGAACAAAGGGAACGGCTTGCAGGGGAATCTTTTACTCTGGTTTCTCAGTCTGTTTCCTAGTGCCGGTTTGAAGTTCTTGCACTTTTCACTGTAAAACCGGGTTGGAGCTAGTACTTCCCCATATATATGTATGGAGTGGAGTTTGCAACTGAAAAGAAACTTTGTGTTCCCAACAAGCTAGGTGAAGGACGGCTTTCACACACACATATCTCTCAGAACTGAGCATGTGGAGAGACGTTCGTTCATCTAGCACAAAGGGAACGGGTTGCAGGGGAATCTTTTACTCTGGATTCTCAGTCTGTTTCCTAGTGCCGGTTTGAAGTTCCGGCAGTTTTCACTGTAAAACCGAGTTGGAGCTAGTACCACCCCATATATATGTATGGAGTGGAGTTTGCAACTGAAAAGAAACTTTGTGTTCCCACAAGCTAGGTGAAGGACGGCATTCACACACACTTATCTCTCAGAACTGAGCATGTGGAGAGACGTTCGTTCATCTAGCACAAAGGGAACGGTTTGCAGGAGAATCTTTTACTCTGGTTTCTCAGTCTGTTTCCTAGTGTCGGTTGGAAGTTCCTGCAGTTTTCACTGTAAAACCGAGTTGGAGCTAGTACTTCCCCATATATATGTATGGAGTGGAGTTTGCAACTGAAAAGAAACTTTGTGTTCCCAACTAGCTAGGTGAAGGACGGCTTTCACACACACTTATCTCTCAGAACTGAGCATGTGGAGAGACGTTCGTTCATCTAGCACAAAGGGAACGGGTTGCAGGAGAATCTTTTACTCTGGTTTCTCAGTCTGTTTCCTAGTGCCGGTTTGAAGTTCCTGCAGTTCTCACTGTAAAACCGAGTTGGAGCTAGTAACTCCCCATATATATGTATGGAGTGGAGTTTGCAACTGAAAAGAAACTTTGTGTTCCCAACAAGCTAGGTGAAGGACGGCTTTCACACACACTTATCTCTCAGAAGTGAGCATGTGGAGAGACTTTCGTTCATCTACCACAAAGGGAACGGGTTGCAGGGGAATCTTTACTCTGGATTCTCAGTCTGTTTCCTAGTGCCGGTTTGAAGTTCCGGCAGTTTTCACTGTAAATGCGAGTTGGAGCTAGTACCTCCCCATATATATGTATGGAGTGGAGTTTGCAACTGAAAAGAAATTTTGTGTTCCCACAAGCTAGGTGAAGGACGGCATTCACACACACTTATCTCTCAGAACTGAGCATGTGGAGAGACTTTCGTTCATCTAGCACAAAGGGAACGGGTTGCAGGAGAATCTTTTACTCTGGTTTCTCAGTCTGATTCCTAGTGCCGGTTGGAAGTTCCTGCAGTTTTCACTGTAAAACCGAGTTGGAGCTAGTACTTCCCCATATATATGTATTGAGTGGAGTTTGCAACTGAAAAGAAACTTTGTGTTCCCAACAAGCTAGGTGAAGGACGGCTTTCACACACACTTATCTCTCAGAACTGAGCATGTGGAGAGACGTTTGTTCAACTAGCACAAAGGAACGGGTTGCAGGAGAATCTTTTACTCTGGTTTCTCAGTCTGTTTCCTAGTGCCGGTTGGAAGTTCCTGCAGTTTTCACTGTAAAACCGAGTTGGAGCTAGTACTTCCCCATATATATGTATGGAGTGGAGTTTGCAACTGAAAAGAAACTTTGTGTTCCCAAGAAGCTAGGTGAAGGACGGCTTTCACACACACTTATCTCTCAGAACTGAGCATGTGGAGAGACGTTCGTTCATCTACCACAAAGGGAACGGGTTGCATGGGAATCTTTTACTCTGGATTCTCAGTCTGTTTCCTAGTGCCGGTTTGAAGTTCCAGCAGTTTTCACTGTAAATGCGAGTTGGAGCTAGTACCTCCCCATATATATGTATGGAGTGGAGTTTGCAACTTAAAAGAAATTTTGTGTTCCCACAAGCTAGTTGAAGGTCGGCATTCACACACACTTATCTCTCAGAACTGAGCATGTGGAGAGACGTTCGTTCATCTAGCGCAAAAGGAAAGGGTTGCAGGAGAAACTTTTACTCTGTTTTCTCAGTCTGTTTCCTAGTTCCGGTTGGAAGTTCCTGCAGTTTTCACTGTAAAACCGAGTTGGAGCTAGTACTTCCCCATATATATGTATGGAGTGGAGTTTGCAACTGAAAAGAAATTTTGTGTTCCCACAAGCTAGGTGAAGGACGGCATTCACACACACTTATCTCTCAGAACTGAGCATGTGGAGAGACGTTCGTTCATCTAGCGCAAAAGGAAAGGGTGGCAGGAGAAACTTTTACTCTGGTTTATCAGTCTGTTTCCTAGTTCCGGTTTGAAGTTCCGGCAGTTTTCACTGTAAAACCGAGTTGGAGCTAGTACCTCCCCATATATATGTATGGAGTGGAGTTTGCAACTGAAAAGAAACTTTGTGTTCCCAACAAGCTAGGTGAAGGACGTCTTTCACACACAATTATCTCTCAGAATTGAGCATGTGGAGAGACGTTCGTTCATCTAGCACAAAGGGAACGGGTTGCAGGAGAAACTTTTACTCTGGTTTCTCATTTTGTTTCCTAGTGCCGGTTTGAAGTTCCTGCAGTTTTCACTGTAAAACCGCGTTGGAGCTAGTACCTCCCCATATATATGTATGGAGTGGAGTTTGCAACTGAAAAGAAACTTTGTGTTCCCACCAAGCTAGGTGAAGGACGGCTTTCACACACCTTTATCTCTCAGAACTGAGCATGTGGAGAGACGTTCGTTCATCTAGCACAAAGGGAACGGGTTGCAGGATAATCTTTTACTCTGGTTTCTCACTCTGTTTCCTAGTGCCGGTTGGAAGTTCCTGCAGTTTTCACTGTAAAACCGAGTTGGAGCTAGTACTTCCCCATATATATGTATGGGGTGGAGTTTGCAACTGAAAAGAAACTTTGTGTTCCCAACAAGCTAGGTGAAGGACGGCTTTCACACACACTTATCTCTCAGAACTGAGCATGTGGAGAGACGTTCGTTCATCTAGCACAAAGGGAACGGGTTGCAGGGGAATCTTTTACTCTGGATTCTCAGTCTGTTTCCTAGTGCCGGTTTGAAGTTCCGGCAGTTTTCACTGTAAAACCGAGTTGGAGCTAGTACCACCTCATATATATGTATAGACTGGAGTTTGCAACTGAAAAGAAACTTTGTGTTCCCACAAGCTAGGTGAAGGACGGCATTCACACACACTTATCTCTCAGAACTGAGCATGTGGAGAGACGTTCGTTCATCTAGCACAAAGGGAACGGGTTGCAGGAGAATCTTTTACTCTGGTTTCTCAGTCTTTTTCCTAATGTCGGTTGGAAGTTCCTGCAGTTTTCACTGTAAAACCGAGTTGGAGCTTGTACTTCCCCATATATATGTATGGAGTGGAGTTTGCAACTGAAAAGAAACTTTCTGTTCCCAACAAACTTGGTGAAGGAAGGCTTTCACACGCACTTATCTCTCAGAACTGAGCATGTGGAGAGACGTTCGTTCATCTAGAACAAAGGGAACGGCTTGGAGGAGAATCTTTTACTCTGGTTTCTCAGTCTGTTTCCTAATGCCGATTTGAAGTTCCTGCAATTTTTACTGTAAAACCGAATTGGAGCTAGTACCTCACCATATATATGTATGGAGTGGAGTTTGCTACTGAAAAGAAACTTTGTGTTCCCAACAAGCTAGGTGAAGGACGGCTTTCACACACACTTATCTCTCAGAAATGAGCATGTGGAGAGACGTTAGTTCATCTAGCACAAAGGGAACGGGTTACAGTAGAATCTTTTTCTCTGTTTTCTCAGTTTTTCCTAGTGCCGGTTAGAAGTTCCTGCAGTTTTCACTGTAAAACCGAGTTGGAGCTAGTACCTCCCCATATATATGTATGGAGTGGAGTTTGCAACTGAAAAGAAACTTTGTGTTCCCAACAAGCTAGGTGAAGCACGGCTTTCACACACACTTATCTCTCAGAACTGAGCATGTGGAGAGACGTTCGTTCATCTAGCACAAATGGAACGGGTTGCAGGAGAATCTTTTACTCTGGTTTCTCAGTCTGTTTCCTAGTGCCGGTTGGAAGTTCCTGCAGTTTTCACTGTAAAACCGAGTTGGATCTAGTACTTCACCATATATATGTATGGACTGGAGTTTGCAACTTAAAAGAAACTTTGTGTTCCGAACAAGCTAGGTGAAGGAGGGCTTTCACACACACTTATCTCTCAGAACTGAGCATGTGGAGTGTCGTTCGTTCATCTAGAACAAACTGAACGGCTTGCAGGAGTATCTTTCACTCTGGTTTCTCAGTCTGTTTCCTAGTGCCGGTTTGAAGTTCCTGCAGTTTTCACTGTAAAACCGGGTTGGAGCTAGTACCTCCCCATATATATGTATGGAGTGGAATTTGCAACTGAATAGAAACATTTTGTTCCCAACAAGCTAGGTGAAGGACGGCTTTCACACACACTTATCTCTCAGAACTGAGCATGTGGAGAGACTTTCGTTCATCTAGCACTAATGGAACGGGTTGCAGGAGAATTTTTTTCTCTGGTTTCTCAGTCTGTTTCCTAGTGCCGGTTGGAAGTTCCTGCAGTTTTCACTGTAAAACCGAGTTGGAGCTAGTACTTCCCCATATATATGTATGGAGTGGAGTTTGCAACTGAAAAGAAACTTTGTGTTCCCAACATGCTAGGTGAAGGACGGCTTTCACACACACTTATCTCTCAGAACTGAGCATGTGGAGAGACGTTCGTTGAACTAGCACAAAGGGAACGGGTTGCAGGAGAATCTTTTACTCTGGTTTCTCAGTCTGTTTCCTAGTGCCGGTTGGAAGTTCCTGCAGTTTTCACTGTAAAACCGAGTTGGAGCTAGTACTTCCCCATATATATTTATGGAGTGGAGTTTGCTACTGAAAAGAAACTTTGTGTTCCCAACAAGCTAGGTGAAGTACGGCTTTCACACACACTTATCTCTCAGAAATGAGCATGTGGAGAGACGTTCGTTCATCTAGCACAAAGGGAACGGGTTGCAGGAGAAACTTTTACTCTGGTTTCTCATTCTGTTTCCTAGTGCCGGTTTGAAGTTCTTGCAGTTTTCACTGTAAAACCTGGTTGTAGCTAGTACCTCCCCATATACATGTATGGAGAGGAGTTTGCAACTGAAAAGAAACTTTGTGTTCCCAACAAGCTAGGTGAAGGACGGCTTTCACACACACTTATCTCTCAGAACTGAGCATGTGGAGAGACGTTCGTTCATCTAGCACAAAGGGAACGGGTTGCAGAATAATCTTTTACTCTTGGTTCTCAGTCTGTTTCCTAGTGCCTGTTGGAAGTTCCTGCAGTTTTCACTGTAAAACCGAGTTGGAGCTAGTACTTCCCCATATATATGTATGGAGTGGAGTTTGCAACTGAAAAGAAACTTTGTGTTCCAAAGAAGCTAGGTGAAGGACGGCTTTCACACACACTTATCTCTCAGAACTGAGCATGTGGAGAGACGTTCGTTCATCTAGCACAAAGGGAACGGGTTGCAGGAGAATCTTTTACTCTGGTTTCTCAGTCTGTTTCCTAGTGCCGGTTTGAAATTCCTGCAGTTCTCACTGTAAAACCGAGTTGGAGCTAGTAACTCCCCATATATATGTATGGAGTGGAGTTTGCAACTGAAAAGAAACTTTGTGTTCCCAACAAGCTAGGTGAAGGACGGCTTTCACACACACTTATCTCTCAGAAGTGAGCATGTGGAGAGACTTTCGTTCATCTACCACAAAGGGAACGGGTTGCCGGGGAATCTTTACTCTGGATTCTCAGTCTGTTTCCTATTGCCGGTTTGAAGTTCCGGCAGTTTTCACTGTAAATGCGAGTTGGAGCTAGTACCTCCCCATATATATGTATGGAGTGGAGTTTGCAACTGAAAAGAAATTTTGTGTTCCCACAAGCTAGGTGAAGGACGGCATTCACACACACTTATCTCTCAGAACTGAGCATGTGGAGAGACGTTCGTTCATCTAGCACAAAGGGAACGGGTTGCAGGAGAATCTTTTACTCTGGTTTCTCAGTCTGATTCCTAGTGCCGGTTGGAAGTTCCTGCAGTTTTCACTGTAAAACCGAGTTGGAGCTAGTACTTCCCCATATATATGTAATGAGTGGAGTTTGCAACTGAAAAGAAACTTTGTGTTCCCAACAAGCTAGGTGAAGGACGGCTTTCACACACACTTATCTCTCAGAACTGAGCATGTGGAGAGACGTTTGTTCAACTAGCACAAAGGGAACGGGTTGCAGGAGAATCTTTTACTCTGGTTTCTCAGTCTGTTTCCTAGTGCCGGTTGGAAGTTCCTGCAGTTTTCACTGTAAAACCGAGTTGGAGCTAGTACTTCCCCATATATATGTATGGAGTGGAGTTTGCAACTGAAAAGAAACTTTGTGTTCCCAAGAAGCTAGGTGAAGGACGGCTTTCACACACACTTATCTCTCAGAACTGAGCATGTGGAGAGACGTTCGTTCATCTACCACAAAGGGAACGGGTTGCATGGGAATCTTTTACTCTGGATTCTCAGTCTGTTTCCTAGTGCCGGTTTGAAGTTCCAGCAGTTTTCACTGTAAATGCGAGTTGGAGCTAGTACCTCCCCATATATATGTATGGAGTGGAGTTTGCAACTTAAAAGAAATTTTGTGTTCCCACAAGCTAGTTGAAGGTCGGCATTCACACACACTTATCTCTCAGAACTGAGCATGTGGAGAGACGTTCGTTCATCTAGCGCAAAAGGAAAGGGTTGCAGGAGAAACTTTTACTCTGTTTTCTCAGTCTGTTTCCTAGTTCCGGTTGGAAGTTCCTGCAGTTTTCACTGTAAAACCGAGTTGGAGCTAGTACTTCCCCATATATATGTATGGAGTGGAGTTTGCAACTGAAAAGAAATTTTGTGTTCCCACAAGCTAGGTGAAGGACGGCATTCACACACACTTATCTCTCAGAACTGAGCATGTGGAGAGACGTTCGTTCATCTAGCGCAAAAGGAAAGGGTGGCAGGAGAAACTTTTACTCTGGTTTATCAGTCTGTTTCCTAGTTCCGGTTTGAAGTTCCGGCAGTTTTCACTGTAAAACCGAGTTGGAGCTAGTACCTCCCCATATATATGTATGGAGTGGAGTTTGCAACTGAAAAGAAACTTTGTGTTCCCAACAAGCTAGGTGAAGGACGTCTTTCACACACAATTATCTCTCAGAATTGAGCATGTGGAGAGACGTTCGTTCATCTAGCACAAAGTGAACGGGTTGCAGGAGAAACTTTTACTCTGGTTTCTCATTTTGTTTCCTAGTGCCGGTTTGAAGTTCCTGCAGTTTTCACTGTAAAACCGCGTTGGAGCTAGTACCTCCCCATATATATGTATGGAGTGGAGTTTGCAACTGAAAAGAAACTTTGTGTTCCCACCAAGCTAGGTGAAGGACGGCTTTCACACACCTTTATCTCTCAGAACTGAGCATGTGGAGAGACGTTCGTTCATCTAGCACAAAGGGAACGGGTTGCAGGATAATCTTTTACTCTGGTTTCTCACTCTGTTTCCTAGTGCCGGTTGGAAGTTCCTGCAGTTTTCACTGTAAAACCGAGTTGGAGCTAGTACTTCCCCATATATATGTATGGGGTGGAGTTTGCAACTGAAAAGAAACTTTGTGTTCCCAACAAGCTAGGTGAAGGACGGCTTTCACACACACTTATCTCTCAGAACTGAGCATGTGGAGAGACGTTCGTTCATCTAGCACAAAGGGAACGGGTTGCAGGGGAATCTTTTACTCTGGATTCTCAGTCTGTTTCCTAGTGCCGGTTTGAAGTTCCGGCAGTTTTCACTGTAAAACCGAGTTGGAGCTAGTACCACCTCATATATATGTATAGACTGGAGTTTGCAACTGAAAAGAAACTTTGTGTTCCCACAAGCTAGGTGAAGGACGGCATTCACACACACTTATCTCTCAGAACTGAGCATGTGGAGAGACGTTCGTTCATCTAGCACAAAGGGAACGGGTTGCAGGAGAATCTTTTACTCTGGTTTCTCAGTCTTTTTCCTAATGTCGGTTGGAAGTTCCTGCAGTTTTCACTGTAAAACCGAGTTGGAGCTTGTACTTCCCCATATATATGTATGGAGTGGAGTTTGCAACTGAAAAGAAACTTTCTGTTCCCAACAAACTTGGTGAAGGAAGGCTTTCACACGCACTTATCTCTCAGAACTGAGCATGTGGAGAGACGTTCGTTCATCTAGAACAAAGGGAACGGCTTGCAGGAGAATCTTTTACTCTGGTTTCTCAGTCTGTTTCCTAATGCCGATTTGAAGTTCCTGCAATTTTTACTGTAAAACCGAATTGGAGCTAGTACCTCACCATATATATGTATGGAGTGGAGTTTGCTACTGAAAAGAAACTTTGTGTTCCCAACAAGCTAGGTGAAGGACGGCTTTCACACACACTTATCTCTCAGAAATGAGCATGTGGAGAGACGTTAGTTCATCTAGCACAAAGGGAACGGGTTACAGTAGAATCTTTTTCTCTGTTTTCTCAGTTTTTCCTAGTGCCGGTTAGAAGTTCCTGCAGTTTTCACTGTAAAACCGAGTTGGAGCTAGTACCTCCCCATATATATGTATGGAGTGGAGTTTGCAACTGAAAAGAAACTTTGTGTTCCCAACAAGCTAGGTGAAGCACGGCTTTCACACACACTTATCTCTCAGAACTGAGCATGTGGAGAGACGTTCGTTCATCTAGCACAAATGGAACGGGTTGCAGGAGAATCTTTTACTCTGGTTTCTCAGTCTGTTTCCTAGTGCCGGTTGGAAGTTCCTGCAGTTTTCACTGTAAAACCGAGTTGGATCTAGTACTTCACCATATATATGTATGGACTGGAGTTTGCAACTTAAAAGAAACTTTGTGTTCCGAACAAGCTAGGTGAAGGAGGGCTTTCACACACACTTATCTCTCAGAACTGAGCATGTGGAGTGTCGTTCGTTCATCTAGAACAAACTGAACGGCTTGCAGGAGTATCTTTCACTCTGGTTTCTCAGTCTGTTTCCTAGTGCCGGTTTGAAGTTCCTGCAGTTTTCACTGTAAAACCGGGTTGGAGCTAGTACCTCCCCATATATATGTATGGAGTGGAATTTGCAACTGAATAGAAACATTTTGTTCCCAACAAGCTAGGTGAAGGACGGCTTTCACACACACTTATCTCTCAGAACTGAGCATGTGGAGAGACGTTCGTTCATCTAGCACTAATGGAACGGGTTGCAGGAGAATTTTTTTCTCTGGTTTCTCAGTCTGTTTTCTAGTGCCGGTTTGAAGTTCCTGCAGTTTTCACTGTAAAACCGGGATGGAGCTAGTACTTCCCCATATATATGTATGGAGTGGAGTTTGCAACTGAAAAGAAACTTTGTGTTCCCAACAAGCTAGTTGAAGAACGGCTTTCACACACACTTATCTCTCAGAACTGAGCATGTGGAGAGACGTTCGTTCATCTAGCACAAAGGGAACGAGTTGCTGGAGAAACTTTTACTCTGGATTCTCAGTCTGTTTCCTAGTGCCGGTTTGAAATTCCTGCAGTTTTCACTGTAAAACCGAGTTGGAGCTAGTACTTCCCCATATATATGTATGGAGTGGAGTTTGCAACTGAAAAGAAACTTTGTGTTCCCAACATGCTAGGTGAAGGACGGCTTTCACACACACTTATCTCTCAGAACTGAGCATGTGGAGAGACGTTCCTTCATCTAGCACAAATGGAACGGGTTGCACGAGAATCTTTTACTCTGGTTTCTCAGTCTGTTTTCTAGTGTCGGTTTGAATTTCCTGCAGTTTTCACTGTAAAAACGGGTTGGAGCTAGTACCTCCCCATATATATGTATGGAGTGGAGTTTGCAACTGAAAAGAATCTTTGTGTTCCCAGCAAGCTAGGTGAAGGACGGCTTTTACCAGCACTTATCTCTCAGAACTGAGCATGTGGAGAGACGTTCGTTCATCTAGCACAAAGGGAACGGGTTGTAGGAGAAACATTTACTCTGGATTCTCAGTCTGTTTCCTAGTGCCGGTTTGAAGTTCCGGCAGTTTTCACTGTAAAACCGAGTTGGAGCTAGTACCTCCCCATATATATGTATGGAGTGGAGTTTGCAACAGAAAAGAAACTTTGTGTTCCCAACAAGCTAGGGGAAGGACGGCTTTCACACACACTTATCTCTCAGAAATGAGCCTGTGGAGAGACGTTTGTTCATCTAGCACTAAGGGAACGGGTTGCAGGAGAATCTTTTACTCTGGTTTCTCAGTCTGTTTCCTAGTGCCGGTTTGAAGTTCCTGCAGTTTTCACTGTAAAACAGATTTGGAGCTAGTACCACCCCATATATATGTATGGAGTGGAGTTTGCAACTGAAAAGAAACTTTGTGTTCCCAACCACCTAGGTGAAGGACGGCTTTCACACACTCATATCTCTCAGAACTGAGCATGTGGAGAGACGTTCGTTCATCTAGCGCAAAAAGAACGGGTTGCAGTAGAAACTTTTACTCTGGTTTCTCAGTCTGTTTCCTAGTGACGGTTTGAAGTTCCGGCAGTTTTCACTGTAAAACCGAGTTGGAGCTAGTACCTCCCCATGTGTATGTATGGAGTGTAGTTTGCAACTGAAAAGAAACTTTGTGTTCCGAACAAGCTAGGTGAAGGACGGCTTTCACACACACTTATCTCTCAGAACTGAGCATGTGGAGAGACGTTCGTTCATCTAGAACAAAGGGAACGGGTCGCAGGTGAAACTTTTACCCTGGTTTCTCAGTCTGTTTCCTAGTGCCGGTTGGAAGTTCCTGCAGTTTTCACTGTAAAACAGAGTTGGAGCTAATACCTCCCCATATATATGTATGGAGTGGAGTTTGCAACTGAAAAGTAACTTTGTGTTCCCAACAAGCTAGGTGAAGGACGGCTTTCACACACACTTATCTCTCAGAAATGAGCCTGTGGAGAGACGTTCGTTCATCTAGCACAAAGGGAACGGGTTGCACGAGAATCTTTACTCTGGATTCTCAGTCTGTTTCCTAGAGCCGTTTTGAAGTTCCTGCAGTTTTCACTGTAAAAGTGATGTGGAGCTAGTACCTCCCCATATAAATTTATGGAGTGGAGTTTGCAACTGAAAAGAAACTTTGTGTTCCCAACAAGCTAGGTGAAAGACGGCTTTTACAAACACTTAACTATCAGAACTGAGCATGTGGAGAGACTTTCGTTCATCTAGCACAAAGGGAACGGGTTGCTGGAGAAACTTTTACTCTGGATTCTCAGTCTGTTTCCTAGTGCCGGTTTGAAGTTCCTGCAGTTTTCACTGTAAAACCGAGTTGGAGCTAGTACCTCCCCATATATATGTATGGAGTGAGGTTTGCAACTGAAAAGAAACTTTGTGTTCCCAACCACCTAGGTGAAGGACGGCTTTCACACACACATATCTCTCAGAACTGAGCATGTGGAGAGACGTTCGTTCATCTAGCACAAAAAGAAGGGGTTGCAGGAGAAACTTTTACTCTGGTTTCTCAGTCTGTTTCCTAGTGCCGATTTGAAGTTCCAGCAGTTTTCTCTGTAAAACCGATTTGGAGCTAGTACCTCCCCATGTATATGTATGGAGTGGAGTTTGCAAATGAAAAGAAACTTTGTGTTCCGAACAAGCTAGGTGAAGGACGGATTTCACACACAGTTATCTCTCAGAACTGAGCATGTGGAGAGACGTTCGTTCATCTAGCACAAAGGGAACGGTTTGCAGGGGAAATTTTACTCTGGTTTCTCAGTCTGTTTCCTAGTGCCGGTTGGAAATTCCTGCAGTTTTCACTGTAAAACAGAGTTGGAGCTAGTACCTCCCCATATATATGTATGGAGTGGAGTTTGCAACTGAAAAGAAACTTTGTGTTCCCAACAAGCTAGGTGAAGGACGGCTTTCACACACACATATCTCTCAGAACTGAGCATGTGGAGAGACGTTCGTTCATCTAGCGCAAAAGGAACGGGTTGCAGGAGAAACTTTTACTCTGGTTTCTCAGTCTGTTTCCTAGTTCCGGTTTGAAGTTCCGGCAGTTTTCACTGTAAAACCGAGTTGGAGCTAGTACCTCCCCATATATATGTATGGAGTGGAGTTTGCAACTGAAAAGAAACTTTGTGTTCCCAACAAGCTAGGTGAAGGACGGCTTTCACACACACTTATCTCTCAGAATTGAGCATGTGGAGAGACGTTCGTTCATCTAGCACAAAGGGAACGGGTTGCAGGGGAAACTTTTACTCTGGTTTCTCATTCTGTTTCCTAGTGCCGGTTTGAAGTTCCTGCAGTTTTCACTGTAAAACCGGGTTGGAGCTAGTACCTCCCCATATATATGTATGGAGTGGAGTTTGCAACTGAAAAGAAACTTTGTGTTCCCAACAAGCTAGATGAAGGACGGCTTTCACACACCTTTATCTTTCAGAACTGAGCATGTGGAGAGACGTTCGTTCATCTAGCACAAAGGGAACGGGTTGCAGGAGAAACTTTTACTCTGGTTTCTCAGTCTGTTTTCTAGTGCCGGTTTGAAGTTCCTGCAGTTTTCACTGTAAAACCGGTTTGGAGCTAGTACCTCCCCATATATATGTATGGAGTGGAGTTTGCAACTGAAAAGTAACTTTGTGTTCCCAACAAGCTAAGTGAAGAACGGCTTTCACACACACTTATCTCTCAGAACTGAGCATGTGGAGAGACGTTCGTTCATCTAGCGCAAAGGGAACGGGTTGCAGGAGAAACTTTTACTCTGGTTTCTCAGTCTGTTTCCTAGTGCCGGTTTGAAGTTCCGGCAGTTTTCACTGTAAAACCGAGTTGGAGCTAGTACCTCCCCATATATATGTAAGGAGTGGTTTTGCAACTGAAAAGAAACTTTGTGTTCCCAGCAAGCTAGGTGAAGGTCGGCTTTCACAGACACTTATCTCTAAGAACTGAGCATGTGGAGAGACGTTCGTTCATCTAGCACAAAGGGAACGGGTTGCAGGAGAAATTTTATTCTGGTTTCTCAGTCTGTTTCCTAATTTCGGTTGGAAGTTCCTGCAGTTTTCACTGTAAAACCGAGTTGGAGCTTGTACTTCCCCATATATATGTATGGAGTGGAGTTTGCAACTGAAAAGAAACTTTGTGTTCCCAACTAACTAGGTGAAGGAAGGCTTTCACACGCACTTATCTCTCAGAACTGAGCATGTGGAGAGACGTTCGTTCATCTAGAACAAAGGGAACGGCTTGCAGGAGAATCTTTTACTCTGGTTTCTCAGTCTTTTTCCTAGAGCCGGTTTGAAGTTCTTGCAGTTTTCACTGTAAAACCTGGTTGTAGCTAGTACCTCCCCATATACATGTATGGAGAGGAGTTTGCAACTGAAAAGAAACTTTGTGTTCCCAACAAGCTAGGTGAAGGACGGCTTTCACACACACTTATCTCTCAGAACTGAGCATGTGGAGAGACGTTCGTTCATCTAGTACAAAGGGAACGGCTTGCAGGGGAATCTTTTACTCTGGTTTCTCAGTCTGTTTCCTAGTGCCGGTTTGAAGTTCTTGCACTTTTCACTGTAAAACCGGGTTGGAGCTAGTACTTCCCCATATATATGTATGGAGTGGAGTTTGCAACTGAAAAGAAACTTTGTGTTCCCAACAAGCTAGGTGAAGGACGGCTTTCACACACACTTATCTCTCAGAACTGAGCATGTGGAGAGACGTTCGTTCATCTAGCACAAAGGGAACGGGTTGCAGGGGAATCTTTTACTCTGGATTCTCAGTCTGTTTCCTAGTGCCGGTTTGAAGTTCCGGCAGTTTTCACTGTAAAACCGAGTTGGAGCTAGTACCACCCCATATATATGTATGGAGTGGAGTTTGCAACTGAAAAGAAACTTTGTGTTCCCACAAGCTAGGTGAAGGACGGCATTCACACACACTTATCTCTCAGAACTGAGCATGTGGAGAGACGTTCGTTCATCTAGCACAAAGGGAACGGTTTGCAGGAGAATCTTTTACTCTGGTTTCTCAGTCTGTTTCCTAGTGCCGGTTGGAAGTTCCTGCAGTTTTCACTGTAAAACCGATTTGGAGCTAGTACTTCCCCATATATATGTATGGAGTGGAGTTTGCAACTGAAAAGAAACTTTGTGTTCCCAACAAGCTAGGTGAAGGACGGCTTTCACACACACTTATCTCTCAGAACTGAGCATGTGGAGAGACGTTCGTTCAACTAGCACAAAGGGAACGGGTTGCAGGAGAATCTTTTACTCTGGTTTCTCAGTCTGTTTCCTAGTGCCGGTTTGAAGTTCCTGCAGTTCTCACTGTAAAACCGAGTTGGAGCTAGTACCTCCCCATATATATGTATGGAGTGGAGTTTGCAACTGAAAAGAAACTTTGTGTTCCCAACAAGCTAGGTGAAGGACGGCTTTCACACACACTTATCTCTCAGAACTGAGCATGTGGAGAGACGTTCGTTCATCTACCACAAAGGGAACGGGTTGCAGGGGAATCTTTTACTCTGGATTCTCAGTCTGTTTCCTAGTGCCGGTTTGAAGTTCCGGCAGTTTTCACTGTAAATGCGAGTTGGAGCTAGTACATCCCCATATATATGTATGGAGTGGAGTTTGCAACTGAAAAGAAATTTTGTGTTCCCACAAGCTAGGTGAAGGACGGCATTCACACACACTTATCTCTCAGAACTGAGCATGTGGAGAGACGTTCGTTCATCTAGCACAAAGGGAACGGGTTGCAGGAGAATCTTTTACTCTGGTTTCTCAGTCTGATTCCTAGTGCCGGTTGGAAGTTCCTGCAGTTTTCACTGTAAAACCGAGTTGGAGCTAGTACTTCCCCATATATATGTATGGAGTGGAGTTTGCAACTGAAAAGAAACTTTGTGTTCCCAACAAGCTAGGTGAAGGACGGCTTTCACACACACTTATCTCTCAGAACTGAGCATGTGGAGAGACGTTTGTTCAACTAGCACAAAGGGAACGGGTTGCAGGAGAATCTTTTACTCTGGTTTTTCAGTCTGTTTCCTAGTGCCGGTTGGAAGTTCCTGCAGTTTTCACTGTAAAACCGAGTTGGAGCTAGTACTTCCCCATATATATGTATGGAGTGGAGTTTGCAACTGAAAAGAAACTTTGTGTTCCCAACAAGCTAGGTGAAGGACGGCTTTCACACACACTTATCTCTCAGAACTTAGCATGTGGAGAGACGTTCTTTCATCTACCACAAAGGGAACGGGTTGCAGGGGAATCTTTTACTCTGGATTCTCAGTCTGTTTCCTAGTGCCGGTTTGAAGTTCCGGCAGTTTTCACTGTAAATGCGAGTTGGAGCTAATACCTCCTCATATATATGTATGGAGTGGAGTTTGCAACTGAAAAGAAATTTTGTGTTCCCACAAGCTAGGTGAAGGACGGCATTCACACACACTTATCTCTCAGAACTGAGCATGTGGAGAGACGTTCGTTCATCAAGCACAAAGGGAACGGGTTGCTGGAGAAATTTTAACTCTGGATTCTCAGTCTGTTTCCTAGTGCCGGTTTGAAGTTCCTGCAGTTTTCACTGTAAAACCGAGTTGGAGCTAGTACCTCCCCATATATATGTATGGAGTGGAGTTTGCAACTGAAAAGAAACTTTGTGTTCCCAACAAGCTAGGTGAAGGACGGCTTTCACACACACTTATCTCTCAGAAATGAGCATGTGGAGAGACTTTCGTTCATCTAGCACAAAGGGAACGGGTTACAGTAGAATCTTTTACTCTGGTTTCTCAGTCTGTTTCCTAGTGCCGGTTTGAAGTTCCTGCAGATTTCACTGTAAAACCGAGTTGTAGCTAGTACCTCCCCATATATATGTATGGAGTGGAGTTTGCAACTGAAAAGAAACTTTGTGTTCCCAACAAGCTAGGTGAAGGACGGCTTTCACACACACTTATCTCTCAGAAATGAGCCTGTGGAGAGACGTTCGTTCATCTAGCACAAATGGAACGGTTTGCAGGAGAATCTTTTACTCTGGTTTCTCAGTCTGTTTTCTAGTGTCGGTTTGAAATTCCTGCAGTTTTCACTGTAAAAACGGGTTGGAGCTAGTTCCACCCCATATATATGTATGGAGTGGAGTTTGCAAGTGAAAAGAATCTTTGTGTTCCCAGCAAGCTAGGTGAAGGACGGCTTTTACCAGCACTTATCTCTCAGAACTGAGCATGTGGAGAGACGTTCGTTCATCTAGCACAAAGGGAACGGGTTGCAGGAGAAACATTTACTCTGGATTCTCAGTCTCTTTCCTAGTGCCGGTTTGAAGTTCCGTCAGTTTTCACTGTAAAACCGAGTTGGAGCTACTACCTCCCCATGTATATGTATGGAGTGGAGTTTGCAACTGAAAAGAAACTTTGTGTTCCGAACAAGCTAGGTGAAGGACGGCTTTCACACACACTTATCTCTCAGAACTGAGCATGTGGAGAGACGTTCGTTCATCTAGAAATAAGGGAACGGGTTGCAGGTGAAAATTTTACTCTGGTTTCTCAGTCTGTTTCCTAGTGCCGGTTGGAAGTTCCTGCAGTTTTCACTGTAAAACAGAGTTGGAGCTAGTACCTCCCCATATATATGTATGGAATGGAGTTTGCAACTGAAAAGAAACTTTGTGTTCCCAACAAGCTAGGTGAAGGACGGCTTTCACACACACTTATCTCTCAGAAATGAGCCTGTGGAGAGACGTTCGTTCATCTAGCACAAAGGGAACGGGTTGCAGGAGAATCTTTACTCTGGATTCTCAGTCTGTTTCCTAGTGCCGTTTTGAAGTTCCTGCAGTTTTCACTGTAAAACTGATGTGGAGCTAGTACCTCCCCATATAAATTTATGGAGTGGAGTTTGCAACTGAAAAGAAACTTTGTGTTCCCAACAAGCTAGGTGAAGGACGGCTTTCACACACAATTATCTCTCAGAAATGAGCCTGTGGAGAGACGTTCTTTCATCTAGCACAAATGGAACGGTTTGCAGGAGAATCTTTTACTCTGGTTTCTCAGTCTGTTTTCTAGTGTCGGTTTGAAGTTCCTGCAGTTTTCACTGTAAAAACGGGTTGGAGCTAGTACCTCCCCATATATATGTATGGAGTGGATTTTGCAACTGAAAAGAAACTTTGTGTTCCCAACAAGCTAGGTGAAGGACGGCTTTCACACACACTTATCTCTCAGAACTGAGCATGTGGAGAGACATTCGTTCATCTAGCACAAAGGGAACGGGTTGCAGGAGAATCTTTTACTCTGGTTTCTCAGTCTGTTTCCTAGTGCCGGTTTGAAGTTCCTGCAGTTTTCACTGTAAATGCGAGTTGGAGCTAGTACCCACCCATATATATGTATGGAGTGGAGTTTGCAACTGAAAAGAAACTTTGTGTTCCCAACCACCTAGGTGAAGGACGGCTTTCACACACACATATCTCTCAGAACTGAGCATGTGGAGAGACGTTCGTTCATCTAGCACAAAAAGAACGGGTTGCAGGAGAAACTTTTACTCTGGTTTCTCAGTCTGTTTCCTAGTGCCGGTTTGAAGTTCCTTCAGTTTTCACTGTAAAACCGATTTGGAGCTAGTACCTCCCCATGTATATGTATGGAGTGGAGTTTGCAAATGAAAAGAAACTTTGTGTTCCGAACAAGCTAGGTGAAGGACGGATTTCACACACAGTTATCTCTCAGAACTGAGCATGTGGAGAGACGTTCGTTCATCTAGCACAAAGGGAACGGGTTGCAGGTGAAATTTTACTCTGGTTTCTCAGTCTGTTTCCTAGTGCCGGTTGGATATTCCTGCAGTTTTCACTGTAAAACAGAGTTGGAGCTAGTACCTCCCCATATATATGTATGGAGTGGAGTTTGCAACTGAAAAGAAACTTTGTGTTCCCAACAAGCTAGGTGAAGCACGGCTTTCACACACACTTATCTCTCAGAACTGAGCATGTGGAGAGACGTTCGTTCATCTAGAAATAAGGGAACGGGTTGCAGGTGAAACTTTTACTCTGGTTTCTCAGTCTGTTTCCTAGTGCCGGTTGGAAGTTCCTGCAGTTTTCACTGTAAAACAGAGTTGGAGCTAGTACCTCCCCATATATATGTATGGAGTGGAGTTTGCAACTGAAAAGAAACTTTGTGTTCCCAACAAGCTAGGTGAAGGACGGCTTTCACACACACTTATCTCTCAGAAATGAGCCTGTGGAGAGACGTTCGTTCATCTAGCACAAAGGGAACGGTTTGCAGGAGAATCTTTACTCTGGATTCTCAGTCTGTTTCCTAGTGCCGGTTTGAAGTTCCTACATTTTTCACTGTAAAACCGAGTTGGAGCTAGTTCCTCCCCATATATATGTATGGAGTGGATTTTGCAACTGAAAAGAAACTTTGTGTTCCCAACAAGCTAGGTGAAGGACGGCTTTCACACACACTTATCTCTCAGAACTGAGCATGTGGAGAGACATTCGTTCATCTAGCACAAAGGGAACGGGTTGCAGGAGAATCTTTTACTCTGGTTTCTCAGTCTGTTTCCTAGTGCCGGTTTGATGTTCCTGCAGTTTTCACTGTAAATGCGAGTTGGAGCTAGTACCCACCCATATATATGTATGGAGTGGAGTTTGCAACTGAAAAGAAACTTTGTGTTCCCAACCACCTAGGTGAAGGACGGCTTTCACACACACATATCTCTCAGAACTGAGCATGTGGAGAGACGTTCGTTCATCTAGCACAAAAAGAACGGGTTGCAGGAGAAACTTTTACTCTGGTTTCTCAGTCTGTTTCCTAGTGCCGGTTTGAAGTTCCTGCAGTTTTCACTGTAAAACCGGGTTGGAGCTAGTACCTCCCCATATATATGTATGGAGTGGAGTTTGCAACTGAAAAGAAACTTTGTGTTCCCACCAAGCTAGGTGAAGGACGGCTTTCACACACCTTTATCTCTCAGAACTGAGCATGTGGAGAGACGTTCGTTCATCTAGCACAAAGGGAACGAGTTGCAGGATAATCTTTTACTCTGGTTTCTCACTCTGTTTCCTAGTGCCGGTTGGAAGTTCCTGCAGTTTTCACTGTAAAACCGAGTTGGAGCTAGTACTTCCCCATATATATGTATGGGGTGGAGTTTGCAACTGAAAAGAAACTTTGTGTTCCCAACAAGCTAGGTGAAGGACGGCTTTCACACACACTTATCTCTCAGAACTGAGCATGTGGAGAGACGTTCGTTCATCTAGCACAAAGGGAACGGGTTGCAGGGGAATCTTTTACTCTGGATTCTCAGTCTGTTTCCTAGTGCCGGTTTGAAGTTCCGGCAGTTTTCACTGTAAAACCGAGTTGGAGCTAGTACCACCTCATATATATGTATAGAGTGGAGTTTGCAACTGAAAAGAAACTTTGTGTTCCCACAAGCTAGGTGAAGGACGGCATTCACACACACTTATCTCTCAGAACTGAGCATGTGGAGAGACGTTCGTTCATCTAGCACAAAGGGAACGGGTTGCAGGAGAATCTTTTACTCTGGTTTCTCAGTCTTTTTCCTAATGTCGGTTGGAAGTTCCTGCAGTTTTCACTGTAAAACCGAGTTGGAGCTTGTACTTCCCCATATATATGTATGGAGTGGAGTTTGCAACTGAAAAGAAACTTTCTGTTCCCAACAAACTTGGTGAAGGAAGGCTTTCACACGCACTTATCTCTCAGAACTGAGCATGTGGAGAGACGTTCGTTCATCTAGAACAAAGGGAACGGCTTGCAGGAGAATCTATTACTCTGGTTTCTCAGTCTGTTTCCTAATGCCGATTTGAAGTTCCTGCAATTTTTACTGTAAAACCGAATTGGAGCTAGTACCTCACCATATATATGTATGGAGTGGAGTTTGCTACTGAAAAGAAACTTTGTGTTCCCAACAAGCTAGGTGAAGGACGGCTTTCACACACACTTATCTCTCAGAAATGAGCATGTGGAGAGACGTTAGTTCATCTAGCACAAAGGGAACGGGTTACAGTAGAAACTTTTTCTCTGTTTTCTCAGTCTTTTTCCTAGTGCCGGTTAGAAGTTCCTGCAGTTTTCACTGTAAAACCGAGTTGGAGCTAGTACCTCCCCATATATATGTATGGAGTGGAGTTTGCAACTGAAAAGAAACTTTGTGTTCCCAACAAGCTAGGTGAAGCACGGCTTTCACACACACTTATCTCTAAGAACTGAGCATGTGGAGAGACGTTCGTTCATCTAGCACAAATGGAACGGGTTGCAGGAGAATCTTTTACTCTGGTTTCTCAGTCTGTTTTCTATTGTCGGTTTGAAGTTCCTGCAGTTTTCACTGTAAAAACGGGTTGGAGCTAGTACCTCCCCATATATATGTATGGAGTGGAGTTTGCAACTGAAAAGAATCTTTGTGTTCCCAGCAAGCTACGTGAAGGACGGCTTTCACACACACTTATCTCTCACAACTGATCATGTGGAGAGACTTTCGTTCATCTAGCACAAAGGGAACGGGTTGCAGGAGAAACTTTTACTCTGGTTTCTCAGTCTGTTTCCTAGTGCCGGTTGGAAGTTCCTGCAGTTTTCACTGTAAACCGAGTTGGATCTAGTACTTCACCATATATATGTATGGACTGGAGTTTGCAACTTAAAAGAAACTTTGTGTTCCGAACAAGCTAGGTGAAGGACGGCTTTCACACACACTTATCTCTCAGAACTGAGCATGTGGAGAGTCGTTCGTTCATCTAGAACAAATTGACGGCTTGCAGGAGTATCTTTCACTCTGGTTTCTCAGTCTGTTTCCTAGTGCCGGTTTGAAGTTCCTGCAGTTTTCACTGTAAAACCGGGTTGGAGCTAGTACCTCCCCATATATATGTATGGAGTGGAATTTGCAACTGAATAGAAACATTTTGTTCCCAACAAGCTAGGTGAAGGACGGCTTTCACACACACTTATCTCTCAGAACTGAGCATGTGGAGAGACGTTCGTTCATCTAGCACTAATGGAACGGGTTGCAGGAGAATTTTTTTCTCTGGTTTCTCAGTCTGTTTTCTAGTGCCGGTTTGAAGTTCCTGCAGTTTTCACTGTAAAACCGGGTTGGAGCTAGTACTTCCCCATATATATGTATGGAGTGGAGTTTGCAACTGAAAAGAAACTTTGTGTTCCCAACAAGCTAGTTGAAGAACGGCTTTCACACACACTTATCTCTCAGAACTGAGCATGTGGAGAGACGTTCGTTCATCTAGCACAAAGGGAACGAGTTGCTGGAGAAACTTTTACTCTGGATTCTCAGTCTGTTTCCTAGTGCCGGTTTGAAATTCCTGCAGTTTTCACTGTAAAACCGAGTTGGAGCTAGTACTTCCCCATATATATGTATGGAGTGGAGTTTGCAACTGAAAAGAAACTTTGTGTTCCCAACATGCTAGGTGAAGGACGGCTTTCACACACACTTATCTCTCAGAACTGAGCATGTGGAGAGACGTTCGTTCAAATAGCACAAATGGAACTGGTTGCAGGAGAAACATTTACTCTGGTTTCTCAGTCTGTTTCCTAGTGCCGATTTGAAGTTCCTGCAATTTTTACTGTAAAACCGAATTGGAGCTAGTACCTCACCATATATATGTATGGAGTGGAGTTTGCAACTGAAAAGAAACTTTGTGTTCCCAACAAGCTAGGTGAAGGACGGCTTTCACACACACTTATCTCTCAGAAATGAGCATGTGGAGAGACGTTCGTTCATCTAGCACAAAGGGAACGGGTTACAGGAGAATCTTTTACTCTGGTTTCTCAGTCTGTTTCCTAGTGCCGGTTTGAAGTTCCTGCAGTTTTCACTGTAAAACCGAGTTGGAGCTAGTACCTCCCCATATATATGTATGGAGTGGAGTTTGCAACTGAAAGGAAACTTTGTGTTCCCAACATGCTAGGTGAAGGACGGCTTTCACACACACTTATCTCTCAGAACTGAGCATGTGGAGAGACGTTCCTTCATCTAGCACAAATGGAACGGGTTGCACGAGAATCTTTTACTCTGGTTTCTCAGTCTGTTTTCTAGTGTCGGTTTGAATTTCCTGCAGTTTTCACTGTAAAAACGTGTTGGAGCTAGTACCTCCCCATATATATGTATGGAGTGGAGTTTGCAACTGAAAAGAATCTTTGTGTTCCCAGCAAGCTAGGTGAAGGACGGCTTTCACACACACTTATCTCTCAGAAATGAGCCTGTGGAGAGACGTTTGTTCATCTAGCACTAAGGGAACGGGTTGCAGGAGGAACTTTTACTCTGGTTTCTCAGTCTGTTTCCTAGTGCCGGTTTGAAGTTCCTGCAGTTTTCACTGTAAAACAGATTTGGAGCTAGTACCTCCCCATATATATGTATGGAGTGGAGTTTGCAACTGAAAAGAAACTTTGTGTTCCCAACCACCTAGGTGAAGGACGGCTTTCACACACTCATATCTCTCAGAACTGAGCATGTGGAGAGACGTTCGTTCATCTAGCGCAAAAAGAACGGGTTGCAGTAGAAACTTTTACTCTGGTTTCTCAGTCTGTTTCCTAGTGACGGTTTTAAGTTTCGGCAGTTTTCACTGTAAAACCGAGTTGGAGCTAGTACCTCCCCATGTATATGTATGGAGTGTAGTTTGCAACTGAAAAGAAACTTTGTGTTCCGAACAAGCTAGGTGAAGGACGGCTTTCACACACACTTATCTCTCAGAACTGAGCATGTGGAGAGACGTTCGTTCATCTAGAACAAAGGGAACGGGTCGCAGGTGAAACTTTTACCCTGGTTTCTCAGTCTGTTTCCTAGTGCCGGTTGGAAGTTCCTGCAGTTTTCACTGTAAAACAGAGTTGGAGCTAATACCTCCCCATATATATGTATGGAGTGGAGTTTGCAACTGAAAAGTAACTTTGTGTTCCCAACAAGCTAGGTGAAGGACGGCTTTCACACACACTTATCTCTCAGAAATTAGCCTGTGGAGAGACGTTCGTTCATCTAGCACAAAGGGAACGGGTTGCACGAGAATCTTTACTCTGGATTCTCAGTCTGTTTCCTAGAGCCGTTTTGAAGTTCCTGCAGTTTTCACTGTAAAACTGATGTGGAGCTAGTACCTCCCCATATAAATTTATGGAGTGGAGTTTGCAACTGAAAAGAAACTTTGTGTTCCCAACAAGCTAGGTGAAAGACGGCTTTTACAAACACTTATCTCTCAGAACTGAGCATGTGGAGAGACTTTCGTTCATCTAGCAAAAAGGGAACGTGTTGCAGGAGAAACATTTACTCTGGATTCTCAGTCTGTTTCCTAGTGCCGGTTTGAAGTTCCTGCAGTTTTCACTGTAAAACCGAGTTGGAGCTAGTACCTCCCCATATATATGTATGGAGTGGATTTTGCAACTGAAAAGAAACTTTGTGTTCCCAACAAGCTAGGTGAAGGACGGCTTTCACACACACTTATCTCTCAGAAATGAGCATGTGGAGAGACGTTCGTTCATCTAGCACTAATGGAACGGGTTGCAGGAGAATTTTTTTCTCTGGTTTCTCAGTATGTTTTCTAGTGCCGGTTTGAAGTTCCTGCAGTTTTCACTGTAAAACCGGGTTGGAGCTAGTACTTCCCCATATATATGTATGGAGTGGAGTTTGCAACTGAAAAGAAACTTTGTGTTCCCAACAAGCTAGTTGAAGGACGGCTTTCACACACACTAATCTCTCAGAACTGAGCATGTGGAGAGACGTTCGTTCATATAGCACAAATGAACGTGTTACAGTAGAATCTTTTACTCTGGTTTCTCAGTCTGTTTCCTAGTGCCGGTTTGAAGTTCCTGCAGTTTTCACTGTAAAACCGAGTTGGGGCTAGTACCTCCCCATATATATGTATGGAGTGGAGTTTGCAAATGAAAAGAAACTTTGAGTTCCCAACATGCTAGGTGAAGCACGGCTTTCACACACACTTATCTCTCAGAACTGAGCATGTGGAGAGACGTTCGTTCATCTAGCAAAAATGGAAATGTTTGCATGAGAATCTTTTACTCTGGTTTCTCAGTCTGTTTTCAAGTGTCGGTTTGAAGTTCCTGCAGTTTTCTCTGTAAAAACGGGTTGGAGCTAGTACCTCCCCATATATATGTATGGGTTGGAGTTTGCAACTGAAAAGTAACTTTGTGTTCCCAACAAGCTAAGTGAAGAACGGCTTTCACACACACTTATCTCTCAGAACTGAGCATGTGGAGAGACGTTCGTTCATCTAGCGCAAAGGGAACGGGTTGCAGGAGACACATTTACTCTGGATTCTCAGTCTGTTTCCTAGTGCCGGTTTGAAGTTCCGTCAGTTTTCACTGTAAAACCGAGTTGGAGCTAGTACCTCCCCATGTATATTTATGGAGTGGAGTTTGCAACTGAAAAGAAACTTTGTGTTCCGAACAAGCTAGGTGAAGGACGGCTTTCACACACACTTATCTCTCAGAACTTAGCATGTGGAGAGACGTTCGTTCATCTAGAAATAAGGGAACGGGTTGCAGGTGAAACATTTACTCTGGTTTCTCAGTCTGTTTCCTAGTGCCGGTTGGAAGTTCCTGCAGTTTTCACTGTAAAACCGAGTTGGAGCTTGTACCTCCCCATATATATGTATGGAGTGGAGTTTGCAACTGAAAAGAAACTTTGTGTTCCCAACAAGCTAGGTGAAGGACGGCTTTCACACACAATTATCTCTCAGAAATGAGCCTGTGGAGAGACGTTCGTTCATCTAGCACAAAGGGAACGGGTTGCAGGAGAATCTTTACTCTGGATTCTCAGTCTGTTTCCTAGTGCCGTTTTGAAGTTCCTGCAGTTTTCACTGTAAAACTGATGTGGAGCTAGTACCTCCCCATATAAATTTATGGAGTGGAGTTTGCAACTGAAAAGAAACTTTGTGTTCCCAACAAGCTAGGTGAAAGACGGCTTTTACAAACACTTAACTCTCAGAACTGAGCATGTGGAGAGACTTTCGTTCATCTAGCACAAAGGGAACGGGTTGCTGGAGAAACTTTTACTCTGGATTCTCAGTCTGTTTCCTAGTGCCGGTTTGAAGTTCCTGCAGTTTTCACTGTAAAACCGAGTTGGAGCTAGTACCTCCCCATATATATGTATGGAGTGAGGTTTGCAACTGAAAAGAAACTTTGTGTTCCCAACCACCTAGGTGAAGGACGGCTTTCACACACACATATCTCTCAGAACTGAGCATGTGGAGAGACGTTCGTTCATCTAGCACAAAAAAAGGGGTTGCAGGAGAAACTTTTACTCTGGTTTCTCAGTCTGTTTCCTAGTGCCGGTTTGAAGTTCCAGCAGTTTTCTCTGTAAAACCGATTTGGAGCTAGTACCTCCCCATGTATATGTATGGAGTGGAGTTTGCAAATGAAAAGAAACTTTGTGTTCCGAACAAGCTAGGTGAAGGACGGATTTCACACACAGTTATCTCTCAGAACTGAGCATGTGGAGAGACGTTCGTTCATCTAGCACAAAGGGAACGGTTTGCAGGGGAAATTTTACTCTGGTTTCTCAGTCTGTTTCCTAGTGCCGGTTGGAAATTCCTGCAGTTTTCACTGTAAAACAGAGTTGGAGCTAGTACCTCCCCATATATATGTATGGAGTGGAGTTTGCAACTGAAAAGAAACTTTGTGTTCCCAACAAGCTAGGTGAAGGACGGCTTTCACACACACATATCTCTCAGAACTGAGCATGTGGAGAGACGTTCGTTCATCTAGCGCAAAAGGAACGGGTTGCAGGAGAAACTTTTACTCTGGTTTCTCAGTCTGTTTCCGAGTTCCGGTTTGAAGTTCCGGCAGTTTTCACTGTAAAACCGAGTTGGAGCTAGTACCTCCCCATATATATGTATGGAGTGGAGTTTGCAACTGAAAAGAAACTTTGTGTTCCCAACAAGCTAGGTGAAGGACGGCTTTCACACACACTTATCTCTCAGAATTGAGCATGTGGAGAGACGTTCGTTCATCTAGCACAAAGGGAACGGGTTGCAGGGGAAACTTTTACTCTGGTTTCTCATTCTGTTTCCTAGTGCCGGTTTGAAGTTCCTGCAGTTTTCACTGTAAAACCGGGTTGGAGCTAGTACCTCCCCATATATATGTATGGAGTGGAGTTTGCAACTGAAAAGAAACTTTGTGTTCCCAACAAGCTAGATGAAGGACGGCTTTCACACACCTTTATCTTTCAGAACTGAGCATGTGGAGAGACGTTCGTTCATCTAGCACAAAGGGAACGGGTTGCAGGAGAAACGTTTACTCTGGTTTCTCAGTCTGTTTTCTAGTGCCGGTTTGAAGTTCCTGCAGTTTTCACTGTAAAACCGGTTTGGAGCTAGTACCTCCCCATATATATGTATGGAGTGGAGTTTGCAACTGAAAAGTAACTTTGTGTTCCCAACAAGCTAAGTGAAGGACGGCTTTCACACACACTTATCTCTCAGAACTGAGCATGTGGAGAGACGTTCGTTCATCTAGCGCAAAGGGAACGGGTTGCAGGAGAAACTTTTACTCTGGTTTCTCAGTCTGTTTCCTAGTGCCGGTTTGAAGTTCCTGCAGTTTTCACTGTAAAACCGAGTTGGAGCTAGTACCTCCCCATATATATGTAAGGAGTGGTTTTGCAACTGAAAAGAAACTTTGTGTTCCCAACAAGCTAGGTGAAGGTCGGCTTTCACAGGCACTTATCTCTAAGAACTGAGCATGTGGAGAGACGTTCGTTCATCTAGCACAAAGGGAACGGGTTGCAGGAGAAATTTTATTCTGGTTTCTTAGTCTGTTTCCTAATGTCGGTTGGAAGTTCCTGCAGTTTTCACTGTAAAACCGAGTTGGAGCTTGTACTTCCCCATATATATATATGGAGTGGAGTTTGCAACTGAAAAGAAACTTTGTGTTCCCAACTAACTAGGTGAAGGAAGGCTTTCACACGCACTTATCTCTCAGAACTGAGCATGTGGAGAGACGTTCGTTCATCTAGAACAAAGGGAACGGCTTGCAGGAGAATCTTTTACTCTGGTTTCTCAGTCTTTTTCCTAGAGCCGGTTTGAAGTTCTTGCAGTTTTCACTGTAAAACCTGGTTGTAGCTAGTACCTCCCCATATACATGTATGGAGAGGAGTTTGCAACTGAAAAGAAACTTTGTGTTCCCAACAAGCTAGGTGAAGGACGGCTTTCACACACACTTATCTCTCAGAACTGAGCATGTGGAGAGACGTTCGTTCATCTAGCACAAAGGGAACGGGTTGCAGAATAATCTTTTACTCTTGTTTCTCAGTCTGTTTCCTAGTGCCTGTTGGAAGTTCCTGCAGTTTTCACTGTAAAACCGAGTTGGAGCTAGTACTTCCCCATATATATGTATGGAGTGGAGTTTGCAACTGAAAAGAAACTTTGTGTTCCCAACAAGCTAGGTGAAGGACGGCTTTCACACACACTTATCTCTCAGAACTGAGCATGTGGAGAGACGTTCGTTCATCTAGAACAAAGGGAACGGCTTGCAGGGGAATCTTTTACTCTGGTTTCTCAGTCTGTTTCCTAGTGCCGGTTTGAAGTTCTTGCACTTTTCACTGTAAAACCGGGTTGGAGCTAGTACTTCCCCATATATATGTATGGAGTGGAGTTTGCAACTGAAAAGAAACTTTGTGTTCCCAACAAGCTATGTGAAGGACGGCTTTCACACACACTTATCTCTCAGAACTGAGCATGTGGAGAGACGTTCGTTCATCTAGCACAAAGGGAACGGGTTGCAGGGGAATCTTTTACTCTGGATTCTCAGTCTGTTTCCTAGTGCCGGTTTGAAGTTCCGGCAGTTTTCACTGTAAAACCGAGTTGGAGCTAGTACCACCCCATATATATGTATGGAGTGGAGTTTGCAACTGAAAAGAAACTTTGTGTTCCCACAAGCTAGGTGAAGGACGGCATTCACACACACTTATCTCTCAGAACTGAGCATGTGGAGAGACGTTCGTTCATCTAGCACAAAGGGAACGGTTTGCAGGAGAATCTTTTACTCTGGTTTCTCAGTCTGTTTCCTAGTGCCGGTTGGAAGTTCCTGCAGTTTTCACTGTAAAACCGAGTTGGAGCTAGTACTTCCCCATATATATGTATGGAGTGGAGTTTGCAACTGAAAAGAAACTTTGTGTTCCCAACAAGCTAGGTGAAGGACGGCTTTCACACACACTTATCTCTCAGAACTGAGCATGTGGAGAGACGTTCGTTCATCTACCACAAAGGGAACGGGTTGCAGGGGAATCTTTTACTCTGGATTCTCAGTCTGTTTCCTAGTGCCGGTTTGAAGTTCCGGCAGTTTTCACTGTAAATGCGAGTTGGAGCTAGTACATCCCCATATATATGTATGGAGTGGAGTTTGCAACTGAAAAGAAATTTTGTGTTCCCACAAGCTAGGTGAAGGACGGCATTCACACACACTTATCTCTCAGAACTGAGCATGTGGAGAGACGTTCGTTCAACTAGCACAAAGGGAACGGGTTGCAGGAGAATCTTTTACTCTGGTTTCTCAGTCTGATTCCTAGTGCCGGTTGGAAGTTCCTGCAGTTTTCACTGTAAAACCGAGTTGGAGCTAGTACTTCCCCATATATATGTATGGAGTGGAGTTTGCAACTGAAAAGAAACTTTGTGTTCCCAACAAGCTAGGTGAAGGACGGCTTTCACACACACTTATCTCTCAGAACTTAGCATGTGGAGAGACGTTCGTTCATCTACCACAAAGGGAACGGGTTGCAGGGGAATCTTTTACTCTGGATTCTCAGTCTGTTTCCTAGTGCCGGTTTGAAGTTCCTGCAATTTTCACTGTAAAACCGAGTTGGAGCTAGTACTTCCCCATATATATGTATGGAGTGGAGTTTGCAACTGAAAAGAAACTTTGTGTTCCCAACAAGCTAGGTGAAGGACGGCTTTCACACACACTTATCTCTCAGAAATGAGCATGTGGAGAGACGTTCGTTCATCTAGCACAAATGGAACGGGTTGCAGGAGAATCTTTTACTCTGGTTTCTCAGTCTGTTTTCTATTGTCGGTTTGAAGTTCCTGCAGTTTTCACTGTAAAAACGGGTTGGAGCTAGTACCTCCCCATATATATGTATGGAGTGGAGTTTGCAACTGAAAAGAAACTTTGTGTTCCCAACATGCTAGGTGAAGGACGGCTTTCACACACACTTATCTCTCAGAACTGAGCATGTGGAGAGACGTTCGTTCATCTAGCACAAATGGAACGGGTTGCAGGAGAATCTTTTACTCTGGTTTCTCAGTCTGTTTTCTAGTGTCGGTTTGAATTTCCTGCAGTTTTCACTGTAAAAACGGGTTGGAGCTAGTACCTCCCCATATATATGTATGGAGTGGAGTTTGCAACTGAAAAGAATCTTGGTGTTCCCAGCAAGCTAGGTTAAGGACGGCTTTTACCAGCACTTATCTCTCAGAACTGAGCATGTGGAGAGACGTTCGTTCATCTAGCACAAAGGGAACGGGTTGCAGGAGAAACATTTACTCTGGATTCTCAGTCTGTTTCCTAGTGCCGGTTTGAAGTTCCGGCAGTTTTCACTGTAAAACCGAGTTGGAGCTAGTACCTCCCCATATATATGTATGGAGTGGAGTTTGCAACTGAAAAGAAACTTTGTGTTCCCAACAAGCTAGGGGAAGGACGGCTTTCACACACACTTATCTCTCAGAAATGAGCCTGTGGAGAGACGTTCGTTCATCTAGCTCTAAGGGAACGGGTTGCAGGAGAATCTTTTACTCTGGTTTCTCAGTCTGTTTCCTAGTGCCGGTTTGAAGTTCCTGCAGTTTTCACTGTAAAACAGATTTGGAGCTAGTACCTCCCCATATATATGTATGGAGTGGAGTTTGCAACTGAAAAGAAACTTTGTGTTCCCAACCACCTAGGTGAAGGACGGCTTTCACACACTCATATCTCTCAGAACTGAGCATGTGGAGAGACGTTCGTTCATCTAGCGCAAAAAGAACGTGTTGCAGGAGAAACTTTTACTCTGGTTTCTCAGTCTGTTTCCTAGTGACGGTTTGAAGTTCCGGCAGTTTTCACTGTAAAAGCGAGTTGGAGCTAGTACCTCCCCATGTATATGTATGGAGTGGAGTTTGCAACTGAAAAGAAACTTTGTGTTCCGAACAAGCTAGGTGAAGGACGGCTTTCACACACACTTATCTCTCAGAACTGAGCATGTGGAGAGACGTTCGTTCATCTAGAACAAAGGGAACGGGTGGCAGGTGAAACTTTTACTCTGGTTTCTCAGTCTGTTTCCTAGTGCCGGTTGGAAGTTCCTGCAGTTTTCACTGTAAAACAGAGTTGGAGCTAGTACCTCCCCATATATATGTATGGAGTGGAGTTTGCAACTGAAAAGTAACTTTGTGTTCCCAACAAGCTAGGTGAAGGACGGCTTTCACACACACTTAACTCTCAGAAATGAGCCTGTGGAGAGACGTTCGTTCATCTAGCACAAAAGGAACAGGTTGCAGGAGAATCTTTACTCTGGATTCTCAGTCTGTTTCCTAGAGCCGTTTTGAAGTTCCTGCAGTTTTCACTGTAAAACTGATGTGTAGCTAGTACCTCCCCATATAAATTTATGGAGTGGAGTTTGCAACTGAAAAGAAACTTTGTGTTCCCAACAAGCTAGGTGAAAGACGGCTTTTACAAACACTTATCTCTCAGAACTGAGTATGTGGAGAGACTTTCGTTCATCTAGCACAAAGGGAACGGGTTGCAGGAGAAACATTTACTCTGGATTCTCAGTCTGTTTCCTAGTGCCGGTTTGAAGTTCCTGCAGTTTTCACTGTAAAACCGAGTTGGAGCTAGTACCTCCCCATATATATGTATGGAGTGGATTTTGCAACTGAAAAGAAACTTTGTGTTCCCAACAATCTAGGTGAAGGACGGCTTTCACACACACTTATCTCTCAGAAATGAGCATGTGGAGAGACGTTCGTTCATCTAGCACAAAGGGAACGGGTTACAGGAGAATCTTTTACTCTGGTTTCTCAGTCTGTTTCCTAGTGCCGGTTTGAAGTTCCTGCAGTTTTCACTGTAAAACCGAGTTGGAGCTAGTACCTCCCCATATATATGTATGGAGTGGAGTTTGCAACTGAAAAGAAACTTTGTGTTCCCAACAAGCTAGGTGAAGGACGGCTTTCACACACACTTATCTCTCAGAAATGAGCATGTGGAGAGACGTTCGTTCATCTAGCACAAAGGGAACGGGTTACAGTAGAATCTTTTACTCTGGTTTCTCAGTCTGTTTCCTAGTGCCGGTTTGAAGTTCCTGCAGATTTCACTGTAAAACCGAGTTGTAGCTAGTACCTCCCCATATATATGTATGGAGTGGAGTTTACAACTGAAAAGAAACTTTGTGTTCCCAACAAGCTAGGTGAAGGACGGCTTTCACACACACTTACCTCTCAGAAATGAGCCTGTGGAGAGACGTTCGTTCATCTAGCACAAATGGAACGGTTTGCAGGAGAATCTTTTACTCTGGTTTCTCAGTCTGTTTTCTAGTGTCGGTTTGAAATTCCTGCAGTTTTCACTGTAAAAACGGGTTGGAGCTAGTTCCTCCCCATATATATGTATGGAGTGGAGTTTGCAAGTGAAAAGAATCTTTGTGTTCCCAGCAAGCTAGGTGAAGGACGGCTTTTACCAGCACTTATCTCTCAGAACTGAGCATGTGGAGAGACGTTCGTTCATCTAGCACAAAGGGAACGGGTTGCAGGAGAAACATTTACTCTGGATTCTCAGTCTGTTTCCTAGTGCCGGTTTGAAGTTCCGTCAGTTTTCACTGTAAAACCGAGTTGGAGCTACTACCTCCCCATGTATATGTATGGAGTGGAGTTTGCAACTGAAAAGAAACTTTGTGTTCCGAACAAGCTAGGTGAAGGACGGCTTTCACTCACACTTACCTCTCAGAACTGAGCATGTGGAGAGACGTTCGTTCATCTAGAAATAAGGGAACGGGTTGCAGGTGAAACTTTTACTCTGGTTTCTCAGTCTGTTTCCTAGTGCCGGTTGGAAGTTCCTGCAGTTTTCACTGTAAAACAGAGTTGGAGCTAGTACCTCCCCATATATATGTATGGAATGGAGTTTGCAACTGAAAAGAAACTTTGTGTTCCCAACAAGCTAGGTGAAGGACGGCTTTCACACACACTTATCTCTCAGAAATGAGCCTGTGGAGAGACGTTCGTTCATCTAGCACAAAGGGAAAGGTTTGCAGGGGAATCTTTACTCTGGATTCTCAGTCTGTTTCCTAGTGCCGTTTTGAAGTTCCTGCAGTTTTCACTGTAAAACTGATGTGGAGCTAGTACCTCCCCATATAAATTTATGGAGTGGAGTTTGCAACTGAAAAGAAACTTTGTGTTCCCAACAAGCTAGGTGAAGGACGGCTTTCACACACAATTATCTCTCAGAAATGAGCCTGTGGAGAGACGTTCTTTCATCTAGCACAAATGGAACGGTTTGCAGGAGAATCTTTTACTCTGGTTTCTCAGTCTGTTTTCTAGTGTCGGTTTGAAGTTCCTGCAGTTTTCACTGTAAAAACGGGTTGGAGCTAGTACCTCCCCATATATATGTATGGAGTGGAGTTTGCAACTGAAAAGAATCTTTGTGTTCCCAGCAAGCTAGGTGAAGGACGGCTTTTACCAGCACTTATCTCTCAGAACTGAGCATGTGGAGAGACGTTCGTTCATCTAGCACAAAGGGAACGGGTTGCAGGAGAAACATTTACTCTGGATTCTCAGTCTGTTTCCTAGTGCCGGTTTGAAGTTCCGTCAGTTTTCACTGTAAAACCGAGTTGGAGCTACTACCTCCCCATGTATATGTATGGAGTGGAGTTTGCAACTGAAAAGAAACTTTGTGTTCCGAACAAGCTAGGTGAAGGACGGCATTCACACACACTTATCTCTCAGAACTGAGCATGTGGAGAGACGTTCGTTCATCTAGAAATAAGGGAACGGGTTGCAGGTGAAACTTTTACTCTGGTTTCTCAGTCTGTTTCCTAGTGCCGGTTGGAATTTCCTGCAGTTTTCACTGTAAAACAGAGTTGGAGCTAGTACCTCCCCATATATATGTATGGAGTGGAGTTTGCAACTGAAAAGAAACTTTGTGTTCCCAACAAGCTAGGTGAAGGACGGCTTTCACACACACTTATCTCTCAGAAATGAGCCTGTGGAGAGACGTTCGTTCATCTAGCACAAAGGGAACGGGTTGCAGGAGAATCTTTACTCTGGATTCTCAGTGTGTTTCCTAGTGCCGTTTTGAAGTTTCTTCAGTTTTCACTGTAAAACTGATGTGGATCTAGTACCTCCCCATATAAATTTATGGAGTGGAGTTTGCAACTGAAAAGAAACTTTGTGTTCCCAACAAGCTAGGTGAAAGACGGCTTTTACAATCACTTAACTCTCAGAACTGAGCATGTGGAGAGACTTTCGTTCATCTAGCACAAAGGGAACGGGTTGCTGGAGAAACTTTTACTCTGGATTCTCAGTCTGTTTCCTAGTGCCGGTTTGAAGTTCCTACATTTTTCACTGTAAAACCGAGTTGGAGCTAGTACCTCCCCATATATATGTATGGAGTGGATTTTGCAACTGAAAAGAAACTTTGTGTTCCCAACAAGCTAGGTGAAGGACGGCTTTCACACACACTTATCTCTCAGAACTGAGCATGTGGAGAGACATTCGTTCATCTAGCACAAAGGGAACGGGTTGCAGGAGAATCTTTTACTCTGGTTTCTCAGTCTGTTTCCTAGTGCCGTTTTGAAGTTCCTGCAGTTTTCACTGTAAATGCGAGTTGGAGCTAGTACCTACCCATATATATGTATGGAGTGGAGTTTGCAACTGAAAAGAAACTTTGTGTTCCCAACCACCTAGGTGAAGGACGGCTTTCACACACACATATCTCTCAGAACTGAGCATGTGGAGAGACGTTCGTTCATCTAGCACAAAAAGAACGGGTTGCAGGAGAAACTTTTACTCTGGTTTCTCAGTCTGTTTCCTAGTGCCGGTTTGAAGTTCCTTCAGTTTTCACTGTAAAACCGATTTGGAGCTAGTACCTCCCCATGTATATGTATGGAGTGGAGTTTGCAAATGAAAAGAAACTTTGTGTTCCGAACAAGCTAGGTGAAGGACGGATTTCACACACAGTTATCTCTCAGAACTGAGCATGTGGAGAGACGTTCGTTCATCTAGCACAAAGGGAACGGTTTGCAGGTGAAATTTTACTCTGGTTTCTCAGTCTGTTTCCTAGTGCCGGTTGGAAATTCCTGCAGGTTTCACTGTAAAACAGAGTTGGAGCTAGTACCTCCCCATATATATGTATGGAGTGGAGTTTGCAACTGAAAAGAAACTTTGTGTTCCCAACAAGCTAGGTGAAGCACGGCTTTCACACACACATATCTCTCAGAACTGAGCATGTGGAGAGACGTTCGTTCATCTAGCGCAAAAGGAACGGGTTGCAGGAGAAACTTTTACTCTGGTTTCTCATTCTGTTTCCTAGTTCCGGTTTGAAGTTCCGGCAGTTTTCAATGTAAACCGAGTTGAAGCTAGTACCTCCCCATATATATGTATGGAGTGGAGTTTGCAACTGAAAAGAAACTTTGTGTTCCCACAAGCTAGGTGAAGGACGGCATTCACACACACTTACCTCTCAGAACTGAGCATGTGGAGAGACGTTCGTTCATCTAGCACAAAGGGAACGGGTTGCAGGAGAAACATTTACTCTGGTTTCTCAGTCTGTTTCCTAGTGCCGGTAGGAAGTTCCTGCAGTTTTCACTGTAAAACCGAGTTGGAGCTAGTACTTCCCCATATATATGTATGGAGTGGAGTTTGCAACTGAAAAGAAACTTTGTGTTCCCTACAAGCTAGGTGAAGGACGGCTTTCACACACACTTATCTCTCAGAACTGAGCATGTGGAGAGAAGTTCGTTCAACTAGCACAAAGGGAACGGGTTGCAGGAGAATCTTTTACTCTGGTTTCTCAGTCTGTTTCCTAGTGCCGGTTTGAAGTTCCTGCAGTTCTCACTGTAAAACCGGGTTGGAGCTAGTACATCCACATATATATGTATGGAGTGGAGTTTGCAACTGAAAAGAAACTTTGTGTTCCCAACAAGCTAGGTGAAGGACGGCTTTCACACACACTTATCTCTCAGAACTGAGCATGTGGAGAGACGTTCGTTCATCTACCACAAAGGGAACGGGTTGCAGGGGAATCTTTTACTCTGGATTCTCAGTCTGTTTCCTAGTGCCGGTTTGAAGTTCCGGCAGTTTTCACTGTAAATGCGAGTTGGAGCTAGTACCTCTCCATATATATGTATGGAGTGGAGTTTGCAACTGAAAAGAAACTTTGTGTTTCCAACAAGCTAGGTGAAGGACGGCTTTCACACACAATTATCTCTCAGAACTGATTATGTGGAGAGACGTTCGTTCATCTAGCACAAAGGGAACGGGTTGCAGGAGAATCTTTTACTCTGGTTTCTCAGTCTGATTCCTAGTGCCGGTTGGAAGTTCCTGCAGTTTTCACTGTAAAACCGAGTTGGAGCTAGTACTTCCCCATATATATGTATGGAGTGGAGTTTGCAACTGAAAAGAAACTTTGTGTTCCCAACAAGATAGGTGAAGGACGGCTTTCACACACACTTATCTCTCAGAACTGAGCATGTGGAGAGACGTTCGTTCAACTAGCACAAAGGGAACGGGTTGCTGGAGAATCTTTTACTCTGGTTTCTCAGTCTGTTTCCTAGTGCCGGTTGGAAGTTCCTGCAGTTTTCACTGTAAAACCGCGTTGGAGCTAGTACTTCCCCATATATATGTATGGAGTGGAGTTTGCAACTGAAAAGAAACTTTGTGTTCCCAACAAGCTAGGTGAAGGACGGCTTTCACACACACTTATCTCTCAGAAATGAGCATGTGGAGGGACGTTCGTTCAACTAGCGCAAAGGGAACGGGTTGCAGGAGAATCTTTTACTCTGGAATCTCAGTCTGTTTCCTAGTGTCGGTTTGAAGTTCCTGCAGTTTTCACTGTAAAATAGGGTTGGAGCTAGTACCTCTCCATATATATGTATGGAGTGGAGTTTGCAACTGAAAAGAAACTTTGTGTTTCGAACAAGCTAGGTGAAGGACGGCTTTCACACACAATTATCTCTCAGAACTGAGTATGTGGAGAGACGTTCGTTCATCTAGCACAAAGGGAACGGGTTGCAGGAGAAACTTTTACTCTGTTTTCTCAGTCTGTTTCCTAGTGCCGGTTTGAAGTTCCTGCAGATTTCACTGTAAAATCGAGTTGCAGCTACTACCTCCCCATATATATGTATGGATTGGAGTTTGCAACTGAAAAGAAACTTTGTGTTCCCAACAAGCTAGGTGAAGGACGACTTTCACACACACTTATCTCTCAGAACTGAGCATGTGGAGAGACGTTCGTTCATCTAGCACAAAGGGAACGGGTTGCAGGAGAAACTTTTACTCTGGTTTCTCAGTCTGTTTCCTAGGGACGGTTGGAAGTTCCTGCTGTTTTCACTGTAAAACCTAGTTGGTGCTAGTACCTACCCATATATATGTATGGTGTGGAGTTTGCAACTGAAAAGAAACTTTGTGTTTTCAACAAGCTAGTGAAGGACGGCTTTCACACACACTTATCTCTCAAAACTGAGCATGTGGAGAGACGTTCGTTCATCTAGCACAAATGGAACGGGTTGCTGGAGAAACTTTTACTGTGGTTTCTCAGTCTGTTTCCTAGTGCCGGTTTGAAGTTCCGGCAGTTTTCACTGTAAAACCGAGTTGGAGCTAGTACCTCCCCATATATATGTATGGAGTGGAGTTTGCAACTGGAAAGAAACTTTGTGTTCCCAACAAGCTAGGTGAAGTACGGCTTTCACACACACTTATCTCTCAGAACTGAGCATGTGAAGAGACGTTCGTTCATCTAGCACAAAGGGAACGGGTTCCAGGAGAATCTTTTACTCTGGTTTCTCAGTCTGTTTCCTAGTGCCGGTTTGAAGTTCCTGCAGTTTTCACTGTAAAAACGAGTTGGAGCTAGTACCTCCCCATATACATGTATGGAGTGGAGTTTGCAACTGAAAAGAAACTTTGTGTTCCCAACAAGCTAGTTGAAGGACGGCTTTCACACACACTTATCTCTCAGAACTGAGCATGTGGAGAGACGTTCGTTCATCTAGCACAAAGGGAACGGATTGCAGGAGAAACTTTTACTCTGGTTTCTCAGTCTGTTTCCTAGTGCCGGTTTGAAGTTCCTTCAGATTTAACTGTTAAACCGGGGTTTAGCTAGTACTTCCCCATATATATGTATGGAGTGGAGTTTGCAACTGAAAAGAAACTTTGTGTTCCCAACAAGCTAGGTGAAGGACGGCTTTCACACACACTTATCTCACAGACCTGAGCATGTGGAAAGATGTTCGTTCATCTAGCACAAAGGGAACGGGTTGCAAGAGAAACTTTTACTCTGGTTTCTCAGTCTGCTTCCTAGTGCCTGTTTGAAGTTCCTGCAGTTTTCACTGTAAAACCGACTTGGAGCTAGTACCTCCCCATATATATGTATGGAGTGGATTTTGCAACTGAAAAGAAACTTTGTGTTCCCAATAAGCTAGGTGAAAGACGGCTTTCACACACACTTATCTCTCACAACTGAGCATGTGGAGAGTCGTTCGTTCATCTAGCACAAAGGGAACGGATTGCAGGAGAAACTTTTACTCTGGTTTCTCAGTCTGTTTCCTAGTGCCGGTTTGAAGTTCTTGCACTTTTCACTGTAAAACCGGGTTGGAGCTAGTACTTCCCCATATATATGTATGGAGTGGAGTTTGCAACTGAAAAGAAACTTTGTGTTCCCAACAAGCTAGGTGAAGGACGGCTTTCACACACACTTATCTCTCAGAACTGAGCATGTGGAGAGACGTTCGTTCATCTAGCACAAAGGGAACGGGTTGCAGGGGAATCTTTTACTCTGGATTCTCAGTCTGTTTCCTAGTGCCGGTTTGAAGTTCCGGCAGTTTTCACTGTAAAACCGAGTTGGAGCTAGTACCACCCCATATATATGTATGGAGTGGAGTTTGCAACTGAAAAGAAACTTTGTGTTCCCACAAGCTAGGTGAAGGACGGCATTCACACACACTTATCTCTCAGAACTGAGCATGTGGAGAGACGTTCGTTCATCTAGCACAAAGGGAACGGTTTGCAGGAGAATCTTTTACTCTGGTTTCTCAGTCTGTTTCCTAGTGCCGGTTGGAAGTTCCTGCAGTTTTCACTGTAAAACCGAGTTGGAGCTAGTACTTCCCCATATATATGTATGGAGTGGAGTTTGCAACTGAAAAGAAACTTTGTGTTCCCAACAAGCTAGGTGAAGGACGGCTTTCACACACACTTATCTCTCAGAACTGAGCATGTGGAGAGACGTTCGTTCAACTAGCACAAAGGGAACGGGTTGCAGGAGAATCTTTTACTCTGGTTTCTCAGTCTGTTTCCTAGTGCCGGTTTGAAGTTCCTGCAGTTCTCACTGTAAAACCGAGTTGGAGCTAGTACCTCCCCATATATATGTATGGAGTGGAGTTTGCAACTGAAAAGAAACTTTGTGTTCCCAACAAGCTAGGTGAAGGACGGCTTTCACACACACTTATCTCTCAGAACTGAGCATGTGGAGAGACGTTCGTTCATCTAGCACAAAGGGAACGGGTTGCAGGAGAATCTTTTACTCTGGTTTCTCAGTCTGATTCCTAGTGCCGGTTGGAAGTTCCTGCAGTTTTCACTGTAAAACCGAGTTGGAGGTAGTACTTCCCCATATATATGTATGGAGTGGAGTTTGCAACTGAAAAGAAACTTTGTGTTCCCAACAAGCTAGGTGAAGGACGGCTTTCACACACACTTATCTCTCAGAACTGAGCATGTGGAGAGACGTTTGTTCAACTAGCACAAAGGGAACGGGTTGCAGGAGAAACTTTTACTCTGGTTTCTCAGTCTGTTTCCTAGTGCCGGTTGGAAGTTCCTGCAGTTTTCACTGTAAAACCGAGTTGGAGCTAGTACTTCCCCATATATATGTATGGAGTGGAGTTTGCAACTGAAAAGAAACTTTGTGTTCCCAACAAGCTAGGTGAAGGACGGCTTTCACACACACTTATCTCTCAGAACTGAGCATGTGGAGAGACGTTCGTTCATCTACCACAAAGGGAACGGGTTGCAGGGGAATCTTTTACTCTGGATTCTCAGTCTGTTTCCTAGTGCCGGTTTGAAGTTCCGGCAGTTTTCACTGTAAATGCGAGTTGGAGCTAGTACCTCCCCATATATATGTATGGAGTGGAGTTTGCAACTGAAAAGAAATTTTGTGTTCCCACAAGCTAGGTGAAGGACGGCATTCACACACACTTATCTCTCAGAACTGAGCATGTGGAGAGACGTTCGTTCATCAAGCACAAATGGAACGGGTTGCTGGAGAAACTTTTAATCTGGATTCTCAGTCTGTTTCCTAGTGCCGGTTTGTAGTTCCTGCAGTTTTCACTGTAAAACCGAGTTGGAGCTAGTACTTCCCCATATATATGTATGGAGTGGAGTTTGCAACTGAAAAGAAACTTTGTGTTCCCAACAAGCTAGGTGAAGGACGGCTTTCACACACACTTATCTCTCAGAAATGAGCATGTGGAGAGACGTTCGTTCATCTAGCACAAATGGAACGGGTTGCAGGAGAATCTTTTACTCTGGTTTCTCAGTCTGTTTTCTATTGTCGGTTTGAAGTTCCTGCAGTTTTCACTGTAAAAACGGGTTGGAGCTCGTACCTCCCCATATATATGTATGGAGTGGAGTTTGCAACTGAAAAGAAACTTTGTGTTCCCAACAAGCTAGGTGAAGGACGGCTTTCACACACACTTATCTCTCAGAACTGAGCATGTGGAGAGACGTTCGTTCATCTAGCACAAATGGAACGGGTTGCAGGAGAATCTTTTACTCTGGTTTCTCAGTCTGTTTTCTAGTGTCGGTTTGAATTTCCTGCAGTTTTCACTGTAAATACGGGTTGGAGCTAGTACCCCCCCATATATATGTATGGAGTGGAGTTTGCAACTGAAAAGAATCTTGGTGTTCCCAGCAAGCTAGGTGAAGGACGGCTTTTACCAGCACTTATCTCTCAGAACTGAGCATGTGGAGAGATGTTCGTTCATCTAGCACAAAGGGAACGGGTTGCAGGAGAAACATTTACTCTGGATTCTCAGTCTGTTTCCTAGTGCCGGTTTGAAGTTCCGGCAGTTTTCACTGTAAAACCGAGTTGGAGCTAGTACCTCCCCATATATATGTATGGAGTGGAGTTTGCAACTGAAAAGAAACTTTGTGTTCCCAACAAGCTAGGGGAAGGACGGCATTCACACACACTTATCTCTCAGAAATGAGCCTGTGGAGAGACGTTCGTTCATCTAGCACTAAGGGAACGGGTTGCAGGAGAATCTTTTACTCTGGTTTCTCAGTCTGTTTCCAAGTGCCGGTTTGAAGTTCCTGCAGTTTTCACTGTAAAACAGATTTGGAGATAGTACCTCCCCATATATATGTATGGAGTGGAGTTTGCAACTGAAAAGAAACTTTGTGTTCCCAACCACCTAGGTGAAGGACGGCTTTCACACACTCATATCTCTCAGAACTGAGCATGTGGAGAGACGTTCGTTCATCTAGCGCAAAAAGAACGTGTTGCAGGAGAAACTTTTACTCTGGTTTCTCAGTCTGTTTCCTAGTGACGGTTTGAAGTTCCGGCAGTTTTCACTGTAAAACCGAGTTGGAGCTAGTACCTCCCCATGTATATGTATGGAGTGGAGTTTGCAACTGAAAAGAAACTTTGTGTTCCGAACAAGCTAGGTGAAGGACGGCTTTCACACACACTTATCTCTCAGAACTGAGCATGTGGAGAGACGTTCGTTCATCTAGAACAAAGGGAACGGGTGGCAGGTGAAACTTTTACTCTGGTTTCTCAGTCTGTTTCCTAGTGCCGGTTGGAAGTTCCTGCAGTTTTCACTGTAAAACAGAGTTGGAGCTAGTACCTCCCCATATATATGTATGGATTGGAGTTTGCAACTGAAAAGTAACTTTGTGTTCCCAACAAGCTAGGTGAAGGACGGCTTTCACACACACTTATCTCTCAGAAATGAGCCTGTGGAGAGACGTTCGTTCATCTAGCACAAAGGGAACGGGTTGCAGGAGAATCTTTACTCTGGATTCTCAGTCTGTTTCCTAGAGCCGTTTTGAAGTTCCTGCAGTTTTCACTGTAAAACTGATGTGGAGCTAGTACCTCCCCATATAAATTTATGGAGTGGAGTTTGCAACTGAAAAGAAACTTTGTGTTCCCAACAAGCTAGGTGAAAGACGGCTTTTACAAACACTTATCTCTCAGAACTGAGCATGTGGAGAAACTTTCGTTCATCTAGCACAAAGGGAAAGGGTTGCAGGAGAAACATTTACTCTGGATTCTCAGTCTGTTTCCTAGTGCCGGTTTGAAGTTCCTGTAGTTTTCACTGTAAAACCGAGTTGGAGCTAGTACATCCCCATATATATGTATGGAGTGGATTTTGCAACTGAAAAGAAACTTTGTGTTCCCAACAAGCTAGGTGAAGGACGGCTTTCACACACACTTATCTCTCAGAAATGAGCATGTGGAGAGACGTTCGTTCATCTAGCACAAAGGGAAAGGGTTACAGGAGAATCTTTTACTCTGGTTTCTCAGTCTGTTTCCTAGTGCCGGTTTGAAGTTCCTGCAGTTTTCACTGTAAAACCGAGTTGGAGCTAGTACCTCCCCATATATATGTATGGAGTGGAGTTTGCAACTGAAAAGAAACTTTGTGTTCCCAACAAGCTAGGTGAAGGACGGCTTTCACACACACTTATCTCTCAGAACTGAGCATGTGGAGAGACGTTCGTTCATCTAGCACAAAGGGAACGGGTTACAGTAGAATCTTTTACTCTGGTTTCTCAGTCTGTTTCCTAGTGCCGGTTTGAAGTTCCTGCAGATTTCACTGTAAAACCGAGTTGGAGCTAGTACCTCCCCATATATATGTATGGAGTGGTGTTTGCAACTGAAAAGAAACTTTGTGTTCCCAACAAGCTAGGTGAAGGACGGCTTTCACACACACTTATCTCTCAGAAATGAGCCTGTGGAGAGACGTTCGTTCATCTAGCACAAATGGAACGGTTTGCAGGAGAATCTTTTACTCTGGTTTCTCAGTCTGTTTTCTAGTGTCGGTTTGAAGTTCCTGCAGTTTTCACTGTAAAAACGGGTTGGAGCTAGTACCTCCCCATATATATGTATGGAGTGGAGTTTGCAACTGAAAAGAATCTTTGTGTTCCCAGCAAGCTAGGTGAAGGACGGCTTTTACCAGCACTTATCTCTCAGAACTGAGCATGTGGAGAGACGTTCGTTCATCTAGCACAAAGGGAACGGGTTGCAGGAGAAACATTTACTCTGGATTCTCAGTCTGTTTCCTAGTGCCGGTTTGAAGTTCCGTCAGTTTTCACTGTAAAACCGAGTTGGAGCTACTACATCCCCATGTATATGTATGGAGTGGAGTTTGCAACTGAAAAGAAACTTTGTGTTCCGAACAAGCTAGGTGAAGGACGGCTTTCACACACACTTATCTCTCAGAACTGAGCATGTGGAGAGACGTTCGTTCATCTAGAAATAAGGGAACGGGTTGCAGGTGAAACTTTTACTCTGGTTTCTCAGTCTGTTTCCTAGTGCCGGTTGGAAGTTCCTGCAGTTTTCACTGTAAAACAGAGTTGGAGCTAGTACCTCCCCATATATATGTATGGAGTGGAGTTTGCAACTGAAAAGAATCTTGGTGTTCCCAACAAGCTAGGTGAAGGACGGCTTTCACACACACTTATCTCTCAGAAATGAGCCTGTGGAGAGACGTTCGTTCATCTAGCACAAAGGGAACGGGTTGCAGGAGAATCTTTACTCTGGATTCTCAGTCTGTTTCCTAGTGCCGTTTTGAAGTTCCTGCAGTTTTCACTGTAAAACTGATGTGGAGCTAGTACCTCCCCATATAAATTTATGGAGTGGAGTTTGCAACTGAAAAGAAACTTTGTGTTCCCAACAAGCTAGGTGAAGGACGACTTTCACACACACTTATCTCTCAGAAATGAGCCTGTGGAGAGACGTTCTTTCATCTAGCACAAATGGAACGGTTTGAAGGAGAATCTTTTACTCTGGTTTCTCAGTCTGTTTTCTAGTGTCGGTTTGAAGTTCCTGCAGTTTTCACTGTAAAAACGGGTTGGAGCTAGTACCTCCCCATATATATGTATGGAGTGGAGTTTGCAACTGAAAAGAATCTTTGTGTTCCCAGCAAGCTAGGTGAAGGACGGCTTTTACCAGCACTTATCTCTCAGAACTGAGCATGTGGAGAGACGTTCGTTCATCTAGCACAAAGGGAACGGGTTGCAGGAGAAACATTTACTCTGGATTCTCAGTCTGTTTCCTAGTGCCGGTTTGAAGTTCCGTCAGTTTTCACTGTAAAACCGAGTTGGAGCTACTACCTCCCCATGTATATGTATGGAGTGGAGTTTGCAACTGAAAAGAAACTTTGTGTTCCGAACAAGCTAGGTGAAGGACGGCTTTCTCACACACTTATCTCTCAGAACTGAGCATGTGGAGAGACGTTCGTTCATCTAGAAATAAGGGAACGGGTTGCAGGTGAAACTTTTACTCTGGTTTCTCAGTCTGTTTCCTAGTGCCGGTTGGAAGTTCCTGCAGTTTTCACTGTAAAACAGAGTTGGAGATAGTACCTCCCCATATATATGTATGGAGTGGAGTTTGCAACTGAAAAGAAACTTTGTGTTCCCAACAAGCTAGGTGAAGGACGGCTTTCACACACACTTATCTCTCAGAAATGAGCCTGTGGAGAGACATTCGTTCATCTAGCACAAAGGGAACGGGTTGCAGGAGAATTTTTACTCTGGATTCTCAGTCTGTTTCCTAGTGCCGTTTTGAAGTTCCTGCAGTTTTCACTGTAAAACTGATGTGGAGCTAGTACCTCCCCATATAAATTTATGGAGTGGAGTTTGCAACTGAAAAGAAACTTTGTGTTCCCAACAAGCTAGGTGAAAGACGGCTTTTACAAACACTTAACTCTCAGAACTGAGCATGTGGAGAGACTTTCATTCATCTAGCACAAAGGGAACGGGTTGCTGGAGAAACTTTTACTCTGGATTCTCAGTCTGTTTCCTAGTGCCGGTTTGAAGTTCCTGCAGTTTTCACTGTAAAACCGAGTTGGAGCTAGTACCTCCCCATATATATGTATGGAGTGGAGATTGCAACTGAAAAGAAACTTTGTGTTCCCAACAAGCTAGGTGAAGGACGGCTTTCACACACACTTATCTCTCAGAACTGAGCATGTGGAGAGACGTTCGTTCATTTGCACAAAGGGAACGGGTTGCAGGAGAATCTTTTACTCTGGTTTCTCAGTCTGATTCCTAGTGCCGGTTGGAAGTTCCTGCAGTTTTCACTGTAAAACCGAGTTGGAGCTAGTACTTCCCCATATATATGTATGGAGTGGAGTTTGCAACTGAAAAGAAACTTTGTGTTCCCAAAAAGCTAGGTGAAGGACGGCTTTCACACACACTTATCTCTCAGAACTGAGCATGTGGAGAGACGTTCGTTCAACTAGCACAAAGGGAACGGGTTGCAGGAGAATCTTTTACTCTGGTTTCTCAGTTTGTTTCCTAGTGCCGGTTGGAAGTTCCTGCAGTTTTCACTGTAAAACCGAGTTGGAGCTAGTACTTCCCCATATATATGTATGGAGTGGAGTTTGCAACTGAAAAGAAACTTTGTGTTCCCAACAAGCTAGGTGAAGGACGGCTTTCACACACACTTATCTCTCAGAACTGAGCATGTGGAGAGACGTTCGTTCATCTACCACAAAGGGAAAGGGTTGCAGGGGAATCTTTTACTCTGGATTCTCAGTCTGTTTCCTAGTGCCGGTTTGAAGTTCCGGCAGTTTTCACTGTAAATGCGAGTTGGAGCTAATACCTCCCCATATATATGTATGGAGTGCAGTTTGCAACTGAAAAGAAATTTTGTGTTCCCACAAGCTAGTTGAAGGACGGCATTCACACACACTTATCTCTCAGAACTGAGCATGTGGAGAGACGTTCGTTCATCTAGCACAAAGGGAACGGGTTGCAGGAGAATCTTTTACTCTGGTTTCTCAGTCTGATTCCTAGTGCCGGTTGGAAGTTCCTGCAGTTTTCACTGTAAAACCGAGTTGGAGCTAGTACTTCCCCATATATATGTATGGAGTGGAGTTTGCAACTGAAAAGAAACTTTGTGTTCCCAACAAGCTAGGTGAAGGACGGCTTTCACACACACTTATCTCTCAGAAATGAGCATGTGGAGTGACGTTCGTTCAACTAGCGCAAAGGGAACGGGTTGCAGGAGAATCTTTTACTCTGGTTTCTCAGTCTGTTTCCTAGTGTCGGTTTGAAGTTCCTGCACTTTTCACTGTAAAATAGGGTTGGAGCTAGTACCTCTCAATATATATGTATGGAGTGGAGTTTGCAACTGAAAAGAAACTTTGTGTTTCCAACAAGCTAGGTGAAGGACGGCTTTCACACACAATTATCTCTCAGAACTGAGTATGTGGAGAGACGTTCGTTCATCTAGCACAAAGGGAACGGGTTTCTGGAGAAACTTTTACTCTGGTTTCTCAGTCTGTTTCCTAGGGCCGGTTGGAAGTTCCTGCTGTTTTCACTGTAAAATCTATTTGGAGCTAGTACCTCCCCATATATATGTATGTTGTGGAGTTTGCAACTGAAAAGGAACTTTGTGTTTTCAACAAGCTAGTGAAGGACGGCTTTCACACACACTTATCTCTCAAAACTGAGCATGTGGAGAGACGTTCGTTCATCTAGCACAAATGGAACGGGTTGCTGGAGAAACTTTTACTGTGGTTTCTCAGTCTGTTTCCTAGTGCCGTTTTGAAGTTCCGGCAGTTTTCACTGTAAAACCGAGTTGGAGCTAGTACCACCCCATATATATGTATGGAGTGGGGTTTGCAACTGAAAAGAAACTTTGTGTTCCCAACAAGCTAGGTGAAGGACGGCTTTCACACACACTTATCTTTCAGAACTGAGCATGTGAAGAGACGTTCGTTCATCTAGCACAACGGGAACGGGTTGCAGGGGAAACTTTTACTCTGGTTTCTCAGTCTGTTTCCTAGTGGCGGTTTGAAGTTCCTGCAGTTTTCACTGTAAAACCGAGTTGGAGTTAGTACATCCCCGTATATATGTATGGAGTGGAGTTTGCAACTGAAAAGAAACTTTGTGTTCCCAACAAGCTAGGTGAAGGACGGCTTTCACACACACTTATCTCTCAGATCTGAGCATGTGGAGAGACGTTCGTTCATCTAGCACAAAGGGAACGGGTTGCAGGAGAATCTTTTACTCTGGTTTCTCAGTCTGTTTCCTAGTGCCGGTTTGAAGTTCCTGCAGTTTTCACTGTAAAAACGAGTTGGAGCTAGTACCTCCCCATATATATGTATGGAGTGGAGTTTGCAGCTGAAAAGAAACTTTGTGTTCCCAACAAGCTAGTTGAAGGACGGCTTTCCCACACACTTATCACTCAGAACTGAGCATGTGGAGAGACGTTCGTTCATCTAGCACAAAGGGAACGGGTTGCAGGAGAAACTTTTACTCTGGTTTCTCAGTCTGTTTCCTAGTGCCGGTTTGAAGTTCCTGCAGTTTTAACTGTAAAACCGGGTTTTAGCTAGTACTTCCCCATATATATGTATGGAGTGGAGTTTGCAACTGAAAAGAAACTTTGTGTTCCCAACAAGCTAGGTGAAGGACGGCTTTCACACACACTTATCTCACAGAACTGAGCATGTGGAGAGAAGTTCGTTCATCTAGCACAAAGGGAACGGGTTGCAAGTGAAACTTTTACTCTGGTTTCTCAGTCTGCTTCCTATTGCCTGTTTGAAGTTCCTGCAGTTTTCACTGTAAAACCGAGTTGGAGCTAGTACCAGCCCATATATATGTATGGAGTGGATTTTGCAACTGAAAAGAAACTTTGTGTTCCCAATAAGCTAGGTGAAATACGGCTTTCACACACACTTATCTCTCACAACTGAGCATGTGGAGAGACGTTCGTTCATCTAGCACAAAGGGAACGGGTTGCAGGAGAAACTTTTACTCTGATTTCTCAGTCTGTTTCCTAGTGCCGGTTTGAAGTTCCTGCAGTTTTAACTGTAAAACCGGGTTGAAGCTAGTAATTCCCCATATATATGTATGGATTGGAGTTTGCAACTGAAAAGAATCTTTGTGTTCCCAACAAGCTAGGTGAAGGACGGCTTTCACACACAATTATCTCTCAGAAATGAGCATGCGGAGAGACGTTCGTTCATCTAGCACAAAGGGAACGGGTTGCAGGAGAAACTTTTACTCTGGTTTCTCAGACTGTTTCCTAGTGCCGGTTTGAAGGTCCTGCAGATTTCACTGTAAAACCGAGTTGGAGCTAGTACCTACCCATATATATTTATGGAGTGGAGTTTGCAACTGAAAAGAAACTTTGTGTTCCCAACAAGCTAGGCGAAGTACGGCTTTCACACACACTTATCTCTCAGAACTGAGCATGTGGAGAGACCTTCGTTTATCTAGCACAAAGGGAACGGGTTGCAGGAGGAACTTTTACTCTGGTTTCTCAGTCTGTTTCCTAGTGCCGGTTTGAAGTTCCTGCAGTTTTCACTGTAAAACCGAGTTGGAGCTAGTACCTCCCCATATATATGTATAGAGTGGAGTTTGCAACTGAAAAGAAACTTTGTGTTCCCATAAAGCTAGGTGAAGGACGGCTTTCACACACACACATCTCTCAGAACTGAGCATGTGGAGAGACGTTCGTTCATCTAGCACAAAGGGAACGGGTTGCAGGAGAAACTTTTACTCTGGTTTCTCAGTCTGTTTCCTAGTGCCGGTTTGAAGTTCCTGCATTTTTCACTGTAAAACAGAGTTGGAGCTAGTACCTCCCCATATATATGTATGGAGTGGAGTTTGCAACTGAAAAGAAATTTTGTGTTCCCACAAGCTAGGTGAAGGACGGCATTCACACACACATATCTCTGAGAACTGAGCATGTGGAGAGACGTTCGTTCATCTAGCACAAAGGGAACGGGTTGCAGGAGAATCTTTTACTCTGGTTTCTCAGTCTGATTCCTAGTGCCGGTTGGAAGTTCCTGCAGTTTTCACTGTAAAACGGAGTTGGAGCTAGTACTTCCCCATATATATGTATGGAGTGGAGTTTGCAACTGAAAAGAAACTTTGTGTTCCCAAAAAGCTAGGTGAAGGACGGCTTTCACACACACTTATCTCTCAGAACTGAGCTTGTGGAGAGACGTTCGTTCAACTAGCACAAAGGGAACGGGTTGCTGGAGAATCTTTTACTCTGGTTTCTCAGTCTGTTTCCTAGTGCCGGTTGGAAGTTCCTGCAGTTTTCACTGTAAAACCGAGTTGGAGCTAGTACTTCCCCATATATATGTATGGAGTGGAGTTTGCAACTGAAAAGAAACTTTGTGTTCCCAACAAGCTAGGTGAAGGACGGCTTTCACACACACTTATCTCTCAGAACTGAGCATGTGGAGAGACGTTCGTTCATCTACCACAAAGGGAAAGGGTTGCAGGGGAATCTTTTACTCTGGATTCTCAGTCTGTTTCCTAGTGCCGGTTTGAAGTTCCGGCAGTTTTCACTGTAAATGCGAGTTGGAGCTAATACCTCCCCATATATATGTATGGAGTGCAGTTTGCAACTGAAAAGAAATTTTGTGTTCCCACAAGCTAGGTGAAGGACGGCATTCACACACACTTATCTCTCAGAACTGAGCATGTGGAGAGACGTTCGTTCATCTAGCACAAAGGGAACGGGTTGCAGGAGAATCTTTTACTCTGGTTTCTCAGTCTGATTCCTAGTGCCGGTTGGAAGTTCCTGCAGTTTTCACTGTAAAACCGAGTTGGAGCTAGTACTTCCCTATATATATGTATGGAGTGGAGTTTGCAACTGAAAAGAAACTTTGTGTTCCCAACAAGCTAGGTGAAGGACGGCTTTCACACAAACTTATCTCTCAGAACTGAGCATGTGGAGAGACGTTCGTTCAACTAGCACAAAGGGAACGGGTTGCTGGAGAATCTTTTACTCTGGTTTCTCAGTCTGTTTCCTAGTGCCGGTTGGAAGTTCCTGCAGTTTTCACTGTAAAATCGAGTTGGAGCTAGTACTTCCCCATATATATGTATGGAGTGGAGTTTGCAACTGAAAAGAAACTTTGTGTTCCCAACAAGCTAGGTGAAGGACGGCTTTCACACACACTTATCTCTCAGAAATGAGCATGTGGAGTGACGTTCGTTCAACTAGCGCAAAGGGAACGGGTTGCAGGAGAATCTTTTACTCTGGTTTCTCAGTCTTTTTCCTAGTGTCGTTTTGAAGTTCCTGCAGTTTTCACTGTAAAATAGGGTTGGAGCTAGTACCTCTCCATATATATGTATGGAGTGGAGTTTGCAACTGAAAAGAAACTTTGTGTTTCCAACAAGCTAGGTGAAGGACGGCTTTCACACACAATTATCTCTCAGAACTGAGTATGTGGAGAGACGTTCGTTCATCTAGCACAAAGGGAACGGGTTGCAGGAGAAACTTTTACTCTGGTTTCTCAGTCTGTTTCCTAGGGCCGGTTGGAAGTTCCTGCTGTTTTCACTGTAAAATCTAGTTGGAGCTAGTACCTCCCCATATATATGTATGTTGTGGAGTTTGCAACTGAAAAGGAACTTTGTGTTTTCAACAAGCTAGTGAAGGACGGCTTTCACACACACTTATCTCTCAAAACTGAGCATGTGGAGAGACGTTCGTTCATCTAGCACAAATGGAACGGGTTGCTGGAGAAACTTTTACTGTGGTTTCTCAGTCTGTTTCCTAGTGCCGTTTTGATGTTCCGGCAGTTTTCACTGTAAAACCGAGTTGGAGCTAGTACCTCCCCATATATATGTATGGAGTGGGGTTTGCAACTGAAAAGAAACTTTGTGTTCCCAACAAGCTAGGTGAAGGACGGCTTTCACACAAACTTATCTCTCAGAACTGAGCATGTGGAGAGACGTTCGTTCAACTAGCACAAAGGGAACGGGTTGCTGGAGAATCTTTTACTCTGGTTTCTCAGTCTGTTTCCTAGTGCCGGTTGGAAGTTCCTGCAGTTTTCACTGTAAAATCGAGTTGGAGCTAGTACTTCCCCATATATATGTATGGAGTGGAGTTTGCAACTGAAAAGAAGCTTTGTGTTTCCAACAAGCTAGGTGAAGGACGGCTTTCACACACACTTATCTCTCAGAAATGAGCATGTGGAGTGACGTTCGTTCAACTAGCGCAAAGGGAACGGGTTGCAGGAGAATCTTTTACTCTGGTTTCTCAGTCTTTTTCCTAGTGTCGGTTTGAAGTTCCTGCAGTTTTCACTGTAAAATAGGGTTGGAGCTAGTACCTCTCCATATATATGTATGGAGTGGAGTTTGCAACTGAAAAGAAACTTTGTGTTTCCAACAAGCTAGGTGAAGGACGGCTTTCACACACAATTATCTCTCAGAACTGAGTATGTGGAGAGACGTTCGTTCATCTAGCACAAAGGGAACGGGTTGCAGGAGAAACTTTTACTCTGGTTTCTCAGTCTGTTTCCTAGGGCCGGTTGGAAGTTCCTGCTGTTTTCACTGTAAAATCTAGTTGGAGCTAGTACCTCTCCATATATATGTATGGAGTGGAGTTTGCAACTGAAAAGAAACTTTGTTTTCCCAACAAGCTAGTTGAAGGACGGCATTCCCACACACTTATCACTCAGAACTGAGCATGTGGAGAGACGTTCGTTCATCTAGCACAAAGGGAACGGGTTGCAGGAGAAACTTTTACTCTGGTTTCTCAGTCTGTTTCCTAGTGCCGGTTTGAAGTTCCTGCAGTTTTAACTGTAAAACCGGGTTTTAGCTAGTACTTCCCCATATATATGTATGGATTGGAGTTTGCAACTGAAAAGAAACTTTGTGTTCCAAACAAGCTAGGTGAAGGACGGCTTTCACACACACTTATCTCACAGAACTGAGCATGTGGAGAGAAGTTCGTTCATCTAGCACAAAGGGAACGGGTTGCAAGAGAAACTTTTACTCTGGTTTCTCAGTCTGCTTCCTATTGCCTGTTTGAAGTTCCTGCAGTTTTCACTGTAAAACCGAGTTGGAGCTAGTACCTGCCCATATATATGTATGGAGTGGATTTTGCAACTGAAAAGAAACTTTGTGTTCCCAATAAGCTAGGTGAAATACGGCTTTCACACACACTTATCTCTCACAACTGAGCATGTGGAGAGACGTTCGTTCATCTAGCACAAAGGGAACGGGTTGCAGGAGAAACTTTTACTCTGATTTCTCAGTCTGTTTCCTAGTCCCGGTTTGAAGTTCCTGCAGTTTTAACTGTAAAACCGGGTTGAAGCTAGTAAGTCCCCATATATATGTATGGATTGGAGTTTGCAACTGAAAAGAATCTTTGTGTTCCCAACAAGCTAGGTGAAGGACGGCTTTCACACACAATTATCTCTCAGAAATGAGCATGCGGAGAGACGTTCGTTCATCTAGCACAAAGGGAACGGGTTGCAGGAGAAACTTTTACTCTGGTTTCTCAGACTGTTTCCTAGTGCCGGTTTGAAGGTCCTGCAGATTTCACTGTAAAACCGAGTTTTAGCTAGTACCTACCCATATATATTTATGGAGTGGAGTTTGCAACTGAAAAGAAACTTTGTGTTCCCAACAAGCTAGGCGAAGTACGGCTTTCACACACACTTATCTCTCAGAACTGAGCATGTGGAGAGACCTTCGTTTATCTAGCACAAAGGGAACGGTTTGCAGGAGGAACTTTTACTCTGGTTTCTCAGTCTGTTTCCTAGTGCCGGTTTGAAGTTCCTGCAGTTTTCACTGTAAAACCGAGTTGGAGCTAGTACCTCCCCATATATATGTATAGAGTGGAGTTTGCAACTGAAAAGAAACTTTGTGTTCCCATAAAGCTAGGTGAAGGACGGCTTTCACACACACACATCTCTCAGAACTGAGCATGTGGAGAGACGTTCGTTCATCTAGCACAAAGGGAACGGGTTGCAGGAGAAACTTTTACTCTGGTTTCTCAGTCTGTTTCCTAGTGCCGGTTTGAAGTTCCTGCATTTTTCACTGTAAAACAGAGTTGGAGCTAGTACCTCCCCATATATATGTATGGATTGGAGTTTGCAAATGAAAAGAAACTTTGTGTTCCCAAGAAGCTAGGTGAAGGACGGCTTTCACACACAGTTATCTGTCAGAAATGAGCATGTGGAGAGACGTTCGTTCATCTAGCACAAAGGGAACGGGTTGCAGGAGAAACTTTTACTCTGGTTTCTCAGTCTGTTTCCTAGTGCCGGTTTGAAGTTCCTGCAGTTTTCACTGTAAAACCGAGTTGGAGCTAGTACCTCCCCATATATATGTATGGAGTGTAGTTTGCAACTGAAAAGAAACTTTGTGTTCCCAACAAGCTAGGTGAAGGACGGCTTTCACACACACTTATCTCTCAGAAATGAGCATGTGGAGAGACGTTCGTTCATCTAGCACAAAGGGAACGGGTTACAGTAGAATCTTTTACTCTGGTTTCTCAGTCTGTTTCCTAGTGCCGGTTTGAAGTTCCTGCAGATTTCACTGTAAAACCGAGTTGGAGGTAGTACCTCCCCATATATATGTATGGAGTGGAGTTTGCAACTGAAAAGAAACTTTGTGTTCCCAACAAGCTAGGTGAAGGACGGCTTTCACACACACTTATCTCTCAGAAATGAGCCTGTGGAGAGACGTTCGTTCATCTAGCACAAAGGGAACGGGTTACAGGAGAATCTTTTACTCTGGTTTCTCAGTCTGTTTCCTAGTGCCGGTTTGAAGTTCCTGCAGATTTCACTGTAAAACCGAGTTGGAGCTAGTACCTCCCCATATATATGTATGGAGTGGAGTTTGCAACTGAAAAGAAACTTTGTGTTCCCAACAAGCTAGGTGAAGGACGGCTTTCACACACACTTATCTCTCAGAAATGAGCATGTGGAGAGACGTTCGTTCATCTAGCACAAAGGGAACGGGTTACAGTAGAATCTTTTACTCTGGTTTCTCAGTCTGTTTCCTAGTGCCGGTTTGAAGTTCCTGCAGATTTCACTGTAAAACCGAGTTGGAGCTAGTACCTCCCCATATATATGTATGGAGTGGAGTTTGCAACTGAAAAGAAACTTTGTGTTCCCAACAAGCTAGGTGAAGGACGGCTTTCACACACACTTATCTCTCAGAAATGAACCTGTGGAGAGACGTTCGTTCATCTAGCACAAATGGAACGGTTTGCAGGAGAATCTTTTACTCTGGTTTCTCAGTCTGTTTTCTAGTGTCGGTTTGAAGTTCCTGCAGTTTTCACTGTAAAAACGGGTTGGAGCTAGTACCTCCCCATATATATGTATGGAGTGGAGTTTGCAACTGAAAAGAATCTTTGTGTTCCGAACAAGCTAGGTGAAGGGCGGCTTTCACACACACTTATCTCTCAGAACTGAGCATGTGGAGAGACGTTCGTTCATCTAGAAATAAGGGAACGGGTTGCAGGTGAAACTTTTACTCTGGTTTCTCAGTCTGTTTCCTAGTGCCGGTTGGAAGTTCCTGCAGTTTTCACTGTAAAACAGAGTTGGAGCTAGTACCTCCCCATATATATGTATGGAGTGGAGTTTGCAACTGAAAAGAAACTTTGTGTTCCCAACAAGCTAGGTGAAGGACGGCTTTCACACACACTTATCTCTCAGAAATGAGCCTGTGGAGAGACGTTCGTTCATCTAGCACAAAGGGAACGGGTTGCAGGAGAATCTTTACTCTGGATTCTCAGTCTGTTTCCTAGTGCCGTTTTGAAGTTCCTGCAGTTTTCACTGTAAAACTGATGTGGAGCTAGTACCTCCCCATATAAATTTATGGAGTGGAGTTTGCAACTGAAAAGAAACTTTGTGTTCCCAACAAGCTAGGTGAAGGACGGCTTTCACACACACTTATCTCTCAGAAATGAGCCTGTGGAGAGACGTTCTTTCATCTAGCACAAATGGAACGGTTTGCAGGAGAATCTTTTACTCTGGTTTCTCAGTCTGTTTTCTAGTGTCGGTTTGAAGTTCCTGCAGTTTTCACTGTAAAAACGGGTTGGAGCTAGTACCTCCCCATATATATGTATGGAGTGGAGTTTGCAACTGAAAAGAATCTTTGTGTTCCCAGCAAGCTAGGTGAAGGACGGCTTTTAACAGCACTTATCTCTCAGAACTGAGCATGTGGAGAGACGTTCGTTCATCTAGCACAAAGGGAACGGGTTGCAGGAGAAACATTTACTCTGGATTCTCAGTCTGTTTCCTAGTGCCGGTTTGAAGTTCCGTCAGTTTTCACTGTAAAACCGAGTTGGAGCTACTACCTCCCCATGTATATGTATGGAGTGGAGTTTGCAACTGAAAAGAAACTTTGTGTTCCGAACAAGCTAGGTGAAGGACGGCTTTCACACACACTTATCTCTCAGAACTGAGCATGTGGAGAGAAGTTCGTTCATCTAGAAATAAGGGAACGGGTTGCAGGTGAAACTTTTACTCTGGTTTCTCAGTCTGTTTCCTAGTGCCGGTTGGAAGTTCCTGCAGTTTTCACTGTAAAACAGAGTTGGAGCTAGTACCTCCCCATATATATGTACGGAGTGGAGTTTGCAACTGAAAAGAAACTTTGTGTTCCCAACAAGCTAGGTGAAGGACGGCTTTCACACACACTTATCTCTCAGAAATGAGCCTGTGGAGAGACATTCGTTCATCTAGCACAAAGGGAACGGGTTGCAGGAGAATTTTTACTCTGGATTCTCAGTCTGTTTCCTAGTGCCGTTTTGAAGTTCCTGCAGTTTTCACTGTAAAAGTGATGTGGATCTAGTACCTCCCCATATAAATTTATGGAGTGGAGTTTGCAACTGAAAAGAAACTTTGTGTTCCCAACAAGCTAGGTGAAAGACGGCTTTTACAAACACATAACTCTCAGAACTGAGCATGTGGAGAGACTTTCGTTCATCTAGCACAAAGGGAACGGGTTGCTGGAGAAACTTTTACTCTGGATTCTCAGTCTGTTTCCTAGTGCCGGTTTGAAGTTCCTGCAGTTTTCACTGTAAAACCGAGTTGGAGCTAGTACCTCCCCATATATATGTATGGAGTGGAGTTTGCAACTGAAAAGAAACTTTGTGTTCCCAACAAGCTAGGTGAAGGACGGCTTTCACACACACTTATCTCTCAGAACTGAGCATGTGGAGAGACGTTCGTTCATCTAGCACAAAGGGAACGGGTTGCAGGAGAATCTTTTACTCTGGTTTCTCAGTCTGTTTCCTAGTGCCGGTTTGAAGTTCCTGCAGTTTTCACTGTAAATGCGAGTTGGAGCTAGTACCTCCCCATATATATGTATGGAGTGGAGTTTGCAACTGAAAAGAAACTTTGTGTTCCCAACCACCTAGGTGAAGGACGGCTTTCACACACACATATCTCTCAGAACTGAGCATGTGGAGAGACGTTCGTTCATCTAGCACAAAAAGAACGGGTTGCAGGAGAAACTTTTACTCTGGTTTCTCAGTCTGTTTCCTAGTGCCGGTTTGAAGTTCCTTCAGTTTTCACTGTAAAACCGTTTTGGAGCTAGTACCTCCCCATGTATATGTATGGAGTGGAGTTTGCAAATGAAAAGAAACTTTGTGTTCCGAACAAGCTAGGTGAAGGACGGATTTCACACACAGTTATCTCTCAGAACTGAGCATGTGGAGAGACGTTCGTTCATCTAGCACAAAGGGAACGTGTTGCAGGTGAAATTTTACTCTGGTTTCTCAGTCTGTTTCCTAGTGCCGGTTGGAAATTCCTGCAGTTTTCACTGTAAAACAGAGTTGGAGCTAGTACCTCCCCATATATATGTATGGAGTGGAGTTTGCAACTGAAAAGAAACTTTGTGTTCCCAACAAGCTAGGTGAAGGACGGCTTTCACACACACATATCTCTCAGAACTGAGCATGTGGAGAGACGTTCGTTCATCTAGCGCAAAAGGAACGGGTTGCAGGAGAAACTTTTACTCTGGTTTCTCAGTCTGTTTCCTAGTTCCGGTTTGAATTTCCGGCAGTTTTCACTGTAAAACCGAGTTGGAGCTAGTACCTCCCCATATATATGTATGGAGTGGAGTTTGCAACTGAAAAGAAACTTTGTGTTCCCACAAGCTAGGTGAAGGACGGCATTCACACACACTTATCTCTCAGAACTGAGCATGTGGAGAGACGTTCGTTCATCTAGCACAAAGGGAACGGGTTGCAGGAGAATCTTTTACTCTGGTTTCTCAGTCTGTTTCCTAGTGCCGGTTTGAAGTTCCTGCAGTTTTCACTGTAAATGCGAGTTGGAGCTAGTACCTCCCCATATATATGTATGGAGTGGAGTTTGCAACTGAAAAGAAACTTTGTGTTCCCAACCACCTAGGTGAAGGACGGCTTTCACACACACATATCTCTCAGAACTGAGCATGTGGAGAGACGTTCGTTCATCTAGCACAAAAAGAACGGGTTGCAAGACAAACTTTTACTCTGGTTTCTCAGTCTGTTTCCTAGTGCCGGTTTGAAGTTCCTTCAGTTTTCACTGTAAAACCGTTTTGGAGCTAGTACCTCCCCATGTATATGTATGGAGTGGAGTTTGCAAATGAAAAGAAACTTTGTGTTCCGAACAATTAGGTGAAGGACGGATTTCACACACAGTTATCTCTCAGAACTGAGCATGTGGAGAGACGTTCGTTCATCTAGCACAAAGGGAACGTGTTGCAGGTGAAATTTTACTCTGGTTTCTCAGTCTGTTTCCTAGTGCCGGTTGGAAGTTCCTGCAGTTTTCACTGTAAAACAGAGTTGGATCTAGTACCTCCCCATATATATGTACGGAGTGGAGTTTGCAACTGAAAAGAAACTTTGTGTTCCCAACAAGCTAGGTGAAGGACGGCTTTCACACACACTTATCTCTCAGAAATGAGCCTGTGGAGAGACATTCGTTCATCTAGCACAAAGGGAACGGGTTGCAGGAGAATTTTTACTCTGGATTCTCAGTCTGTTTCCTAGTGCCGTTTTGAAGTTCCTGCAGTTTTCACTGTAAAACTGATGTGGAGCTAGTACCTCCCCATATAAATTTATGGAGTGGAGTTTGCAACTGAAAAGAAACTTTGTGTTCCCAACAAGCTAGGTGAAAGACGGCTTTTACAAACACTTAACTCTCAGAACTGAGCATGTGGAGAGACTTTCGTTCATCTAGCACAAAGGAACGGGTTGCTGGAGAAACTTTTACTCTGGATTCTCAGTCTGTTTCCTAGTGCCGGTTTGAAGTTCCTGCAGTTTTCACTGTAAAACCGAGTTGGAGCTAGTACCTCCCCATATATATGTATGGAGTGGAGTTTGCAACTGAAAAGAAACTTTGTGTTCCCAACAAGCTAGGTGAAGGACGGCTTTCACACACACTTATCTCTCAGAACTGAGCATGTGGAGAGACGTTCGTTCATCTAGCACAAAGGGAACGGATTGCAGGTGAAATTTTACTCTGGTTTCTCAGTCTGTTTCCTAGTGCCGGTTGGAAGTTCCTGCAGTTTTCACTGTAAAACAGAGTTGGATCTAGTACCTCCCCATATATATGTACGGAGTGGAGTTTGCAACTGAAAAGAAACTTTGTGTTCCCAACAAGCTAGGTGAAGGACGGCTTTCACACACACTTATCTCTCAGAAATGAGCCTGTGGAGAGACATTCGTTCATCTAGCACAAAGGGAACGGGTTGCAGGAGAATTTTTACTCTGGATTCTCAGTCTGTTTCCTAGTGCCGTTTTGAAGTTCCTGCAGTTTTCACTGTAAAACTGATGTGGAGCTAGTACCTCCCCATATAAATTTATGGAGTGGAGTTTGCAACTGAAAAGAAACTTTGTTTTCCCAACAAGCTAGGTGAAAGACGGCTTTTACAAACACTTAACTCTCAGAACTGAGCATGTGGAGAGACTTTCGTTCATCTAGCACAAAGGGAACGGGTTGCTGGGAAACTTTTACTCTGGATTCTCAGTCTGTTTCCTAGTGCCGGTTTGAAGTTCCTGCAGTTTTCACTGTAAAACCGAGTTGGAGCTAGTACCTCCCCATATATATGTATGGAGTGGAGTTTGCAACTGAAAAGAAACTTTGTGTTCCCAACAAGCTAGGTGAAGGACGGCTTTCACACACACTTATCTCTCAGAACTGAGCATGTGGAGAGACGTTCGTTCATCTAGCACAAAGGGAACGGGTTGCAGGAGAATCTTTTACTCTGGTTTCTCAGTCTGTTTCCTAGTGCCGGTTTGAAGTTCCTGCAGTTTTCACTGTAAATGCGAGTTGGAGCTAGTACCTCCCCATATATATGTATGGAGTGGAGTTTGCAACTGAAAAGAAACTTTGTGTTCCCAACCACCTAGGTGAAGGACGGCTTTCACACACACATATCTCTCAGAACTGAGCATGTGGAGAGACGTTCGTTCATCTAGCACAAAAAGAACGGGTTGCAGGAGAAACTTTTACTCTGGTTTCTCAGTCTGTTTCCTAGTGCCGGTTTGAAGTTCCTTCAGTTTTCACTGTAAAACCGTTTTGGAGCTAGTACCTCCCCATGTATATGTATGGAGTGGAGTTTGCAAATGAAAAGAAACTTTGTGTTCCGAACAAGCTAGGTGAAGGACGGATTTCACACACAGTTATCTCTCAGAACTGAGCATGTGGAGAGACGTTCGTTCATCTAGCACAAAGGGAACGTGTTGCAGGTGAAATTTTACTCTGGTTTCTCAGTCTGTTTCCTAGTGCCGGTTGGAAATTCCTGCAGTTTTCACTGTAAAACAGAGTTGGAGCTAGTACCTCCCCATATATATGTATGGAGTGGAGTTTGCAACTGAAAAGAAACTTTGTGTTCCCAACAAGCTAGGTGAAGGACGGCTTTCACACACACATATCTCTCAGAACTGAGCATGTGGAGAGACGTTCGTTCATCTAGCGCAAAAGGAACGGGTTGCAGGAGAAACTTTTACTCTGGTTTCTCAGTCTGTTTCCTAGATCCGGTTTGAAGTTCCGGCAGTTTTCACTGTAAAACCGAGTTGGAGCTATTACCTCCCCATATATATGTATGGAGTGGAGTTTGCAACTGAAAAGAAACTTTGTGTTCCCACAAGCTAGGTGAAGGACGGCGTTCACACACACTTATCTCTCAGAACTGAGCATGTGGAGAGATGTTCGTTCATCTAGCACAAAGGGAACGGGTTGCAGGAGAATCATTTACTCTGGTTTCTCAGTCTGTTTCCTAGTGCCGGTAGGAAGTTCCTGCAATTTTCACTGTAAAACCGAGTTGGAGCTAGTACTTCCCCATATATATGTATGGAGTGGTGTTTGCAACTGAAAAGAAACTTTGTGTTCCCAACAAGCTAGGTGAAGGACGGCTTTCACACACACTTATCTCTCAGAACTGAGCATGTGGAGAGAAGTTCGTTCAACTAGCACAAAGGGATGGGTTGCAGGAGAATCTTTTACTCTGGTTTCTCAGTCTGTTTCCTAGTGCCGGTTTGAAGTTCCTGCAGTTCTCACTGTAAAACCGGGTTGGAGCTAGTACATCCCCATATATATGTATGGAGTGGAGTTTGCAACTGAAAAGAAATTTTGTATTCCCACAAGCTAGGTGAAGGACGGCATTCACACACACTTATCTCTCAGAACTGAGCATGTGGAGAGACGTTCGTTCATCTAGCACAAATGGAACGGGTTGCTGGAGAAACTTTTACTGTGGTTTCTCAGTCTGTTTCCTAGTGCCGGTTTGAAGTTCCGGCAGTTTTCACTGTAAAACAGAGTTGGAGCTAGTACCTCCCCATATATATGGATGGAGTGGGGTTTGCAACTGAAAAGAAACTTTGTGTTCCCAACAAGCTAGGTGAAGGACGGCTTTCACACACACTTATCTCTCAGAACTGAGTATGTGAAGAGACGTTCGTTCATCTAGCACAACGGGAACGGGTTGCAGGAGAAAATTTTACTCTGGTTTCTCAGTCTGTTTCCAAGTGCCGGTTTGAAGTTCCTGCAGTTTTCACTGTAAAACCGAGTTGGAGTTAGTACCTCCCCGTATATATGTATGGAGTGGAGTTTGCAACTGGAAAGAAACTTTGTGTTCCCAACAAGCTAGGTGAAGGACGGCTTTCACACACACTTATCTCTCAGAACTGAGCATGTGAAGAGACGTTCGTTCATCTAGCACAAAGGGAACGGGTTCCAGGAGAATCTTTTACTCTGGTTTCTCAGTCTGTTTCCTAGTGCCGGTTTGAAGTTCCTGCAGTTTTCACTGTAAAAACGAGTTGGAGCTAGTACCTCCCCATATATATGTATGGAGTGGAGTTTGCAACTGAAAAGAAACTTTGTGTTCCCAACAAGCTAGTTGAAGGACGGCTTTCACACACACTTATCTCTCAGAACTGAGCATGTGGAGAGACGTTCGTTCATCTAGCACAAAGGGAACGGATTGCAGGAGAAACTTTTACTCTGGTTTCTCAGTCTGTTTCCTAGTGCCGGTTTGAAGTTCCTTCAGATTTAACTGTTAAACCGGGTTTTAGCTAGTACTTCCCCATATATATGTATGGAGTGGAGTTTGCAACTGAAAAGAAACTTTGTGTTCCCAACAAGCTAGGTGAAGGACGGCTTTCACACACACTTATCTCTCAGAACTGAGCATGTGAAGAGACGTTCGTTCATCTAGCACAAAGGGAACGGGTTCCAGGAGAATCTTTTACTCTGGTTTCTCAGTCTGTTTCCTAGTGCCGGTTTGAAGTTCCTGCAGTTTTCACTGTAAAAACGAGTTGGAGCTAGTACCTCCCCATATATATGTATGGAGTGGAGTTTGAAACTGAAAAGAAACTTTGTGTTCCCAACAAGCTAGTTGAAGGACGGCTTTCACACACACTTATCTCTCAGAACTGAGCATGTGGAGAGACGTTCGTTCATCTAGCACAAAGGGAACGGATTGCAGGAGAAAATTTTACTCTGGTTTCTCAGTCTGTTTCCTAGTGCCGGTTTGAAGTTCCTTCAGATTTAACTGTTAAACCGGGTTTTAGCTAGTACTTCCCCATATATATGTATGGAGTGGAGTTTGCAACTGAAAAGAAACTTTGTGTTCCCAACAAGCTAGGTGAAGGACGGCTTTCACACACACTTATCTCACAGACCTGAGCATGTGGAAAGATGTTCGTTCATCTAGCACAAAGGGAACGGGTTGCAAGAGAAACTTTTACTCTGGTTTCTCAGTCTGCTTCCTAGTGCCTGTTTGAAGTTCCTGCAGTTTTCACTGTAAAACCGAGTTGGAGCTAGTACCTCCCCATATATATGTATGGAGTGGATTTTGCAACTGAAAAGAAAATTTGTGTTCCCAATAAGCTAGGTGAAAGACGGCTTTCACACACACTTATCTCTCACAACTGAGCATGTGGAGAGACGTTCGTTCATCTAGCACAAAGGGAACGGTTTGCAGGAGAAACTTTTACTCTGGTTTCTCAGTCCGTTTCCAAGTGCCGGTTTGACGTTCCCGCAGTTTTCACTGTAAAACAGAGTTGCAGCTAGTACCTCCCCATATATATGTATGGAGTGGAATTTGCAAATGAAAAGAAACTTTGGGTTCCCAACAAGCTAGGTGAAGGACGGCTTTCACACACACTTATCACTCAGAACTGAGCATGTGGAGAGACGTTCGTTCATCTAGCACAAAGGGAACGGGTTGCAGGAGAAACTTTTACTCTGGTTTCTCAGTCTGTTTCCTAGTGCCGGTTTGAAGTTCCTGCAGTTTTCAGTGTAAAACCGTGTTGGAGTTATTACCTCCCCATAAATATGTATGGAGTGGAGTTTGCAACTGAAAAGAAACTTTGTGTTCCCAACAAGGTAGGTGAAGAACGGCTTTCACACACACTTATCTCTCAGAACTGAGCATGTGGAGAGACGTTCGTTCATCTAGCACAAAGGGAAGGGGTTGCAGGAGAAACTTTTACTCTGGTTTCTCAGTCTGTTTCCTAGTGCCGGTTTGAAGTTCCTGCAGTTTTCACTGTAAAACCGAGTTGGAGCTAGTACCTCCCCATTTATATGTAATGGAGTGGAGTTTGCAACTGAAAAGAAACTTTGTGTTCCCAACAAGCTAGGTGAAGGACGGCTTTCACACACACATATCTCTCAGACTTGAGCATGTGGAGAGACGTTCGTTCATCTAGCACAAATGGAACGGGTTGCAGGAGAAACTTTTACTCTGGTTTCTCAGTCTGTTTCCTAGTGCCGGTTTGAAGTTCCTGCAGTTTTCACTATAAATCCGAGTTGGAGCTAGTACAACCCCATATATATGTATGGATTGGAGTTTGCAACTGAAAAGAAACTTTGTGTTTCCAACAAGCTAGTTGAAGGACGGCTTTCACACACACTTATCTCTCAGAACTGTGCATGTGGAGAGACGTTCGTTCATCTAGCACAAAGGGAACGGGTTGCAGGAGAAACATTTACTCTGGTTTCTCAGTCTGTTTCCTAGTGCCGATTTGAAGTTCCTGCATTTTTTACTGTAAAACAGATTTGGAGCTTGTACCTCCCCATATATATGTATGGATTGGAGTTTGCAACTGAAAAGAATCTTTGTGTTCCCAACAAGCTAGGTGAAGGACGGCTTTCACACACAATTATCTCTCAGAAATGAGCATGCGGAGAGACGTTCGTTCATCTAGCACAAAGGGAACGGGTTGCAGGAGAAACTTTTACTCTGGTTTCTCAGTCTGTTTTCTAGTGCCGGTTTGAAGTTCCTGCAGTTTTCACTGTAAAACCGAGTTGGAGCTAGTACCTACCCATATATATTTATGGAGTGGAGTTTGCATCTGAAAAGAAAATTTGTCTTCCCAACAAGCTAGGTGAAGGACGGCTTTCACACACACTTATCTCTCAGAACTGAGCATGTGGAGAGACTTTCGTTTAACTAGCACAAAGGGAACGGGTTGCAGGAGGAACTTTTAATCTGGTTTCTCAGTCTGTTTCCTAGTGCCGGTTTGAAGTTCCTGCAGTTTTCACTGTAAAACCGGGTTTTAGCTAGTGCTTCCCCATATATATGTATGGAGTGGAGTTTGCAACTGAAAAGAAACTTTGTGTTTCCAACAAGCTAGTTGAAGGACGGCTTTCACACACACTTATCTCTCAGAACTGTGCATGTGGAGAGACGTTCGTTCATCTAGCACAAAGGGAACGGGTTGCAAGAGAAACTTTTACTCTCGTTTCTCAGTCTGCTTCCTAGTGCCTGTTTGAAGTTCCTGCAGTTTTCACTGTAAAACCGAGTTGGTGCTAGTACCTCCCCATATATATGTATGGAGTGGATTTTGCAAGTGAAAAGAAACTTTGTGTTCCCAATAAGCTAGGTGAAAGACGGCTTTCACACACACTTATCTCTCACAACTGAGCATGCGGAGAGACGTTCGTTCATCTAGCACAAACGGAACGGGTTGCAGGAGAAACTTTTACTCTGGTTTCTCAGTCTGTTTCCTAGTGCCGGTTTGAAGTTCCTGCAGTTTTCACTGTAAAACCGAGTTGGAGCTAGTACCTACCCATATATATTTATGGAGTGGAGTTTGCATCTGAAAAGAAACTTTGTGTTCCCAACAAGCTAGGTGAAGGACGGCTTTCACACACACTTATCTCTCAGAACTGAGCATGTGGAGAGACGTTCGTTTATCTAGCACAAAGGGAACGGGTTGCAGGAGGAACTTTTACTCTGGTTTCTCAGTCTGTTTCCTAGTGCCGGTTTGAAGTTCCTGCAGTTTTAACTGTAAAACCGAGTTGGAGCTAGTACCTCCCCATATATATGTTTAGTGTGGAGTTTGCAACTGAAAAGAAACTTTGTGTTCCCAACAAGCTAGGTGAAGGACGGCTTTCACACACACTTATCTCTCAGAACTGAGCATGTGGAGAGACGTTCGTTCATCTACCACAAAGGGAAAGGGTTGCAGGGGAATCTTTTACTCTGGATTCTCAGTCTGTTTCCTAGTGCCGGTTCGAAGTTCCGGCAGTTTTCACTGTAAATGCGAGTTGGAGCTAATACCTCCCCATATATATGTATGGAGTGCAGTTTGCAACTGAAAAGAAATTTTGTGTTCCCACAAGCTAGGTGAAGGACGGCATTCACACACACTTATCTCTCAGAACTGAGCATGTGGAGAGACGTTCGTTCATCTAGCACAAAGGGAACGGGTTGCAGGAGAATCTTTTACTCTGGTTTCTCAGTCTGATTCCTAGTGCCGGTTGGAAGTTCCTGCAGTTTTCACTGTAAAACCGAGTTGGAGCTAGTACAACCCCATATATATGTATGGATTGGAGTTTGCAACTGAAAAGAAACTTTGTGTTCCCAACAAGCTAGGTGAAGGACGGCTTTCACACACACTTATCTCTCAGAACTGAGCATGTGGAGAGATTTTCTTTCATCTAGCACAATGGAAACGGGTTGCAGGAGAAACTTTTACTCTGGTTTCTCAGTCTGTTTCCTAGTGCCGGTTTGAAGTTCCTGCAGTTTTCACTGTAAAACCGAGTTGGAGCTAGTACCTCCCCATTTATATGTAATGGAGTGGAGTTTGCAACTGAAAAGTAACTTTGTGTTCCCAACAAGCTAGGTGAAGTACGGCTTTCACACACACATATCTCTCAGTCCTGAGCATGTGGAGAGACGTTCGTTCATCTAGCACAAAGGGAACGGTTTGCAGGAGAAACTTTTACTCTGGTTTCTCAGTCTGTTTCCTAGTGCCGGTTTGAAGTTCCTGCAGTTTTCACTATAAAACCGAGTTGGAGCTAGTACAACCCCATATATATGTATGGATTGGAGTTTGCAACTGAAAAGTAACTTTGTGTTTCCAACAAGCTAGGTGAAGGACGGCTTCCACACACACTTATCTCTCAGAACTGAGCATGTGGAGAGACGTTCGTTCATCTAGCACAAAGGGAAGGGGTTGCAGGAGAAACTTTTACTCTGGTTTCTCAGTCTGTTTCCTAGTGCCGGTTTGAAGTTCCTGCAGTTTTCACTGTAAAACCGAGTTGGAGCTAGTACCTCCCCATTTATATGTAATGGAGTGGAGTTTGCAACTGAAAAGAAACTTTGTGTTCCCAACAAGCTAGGTGAAGGACGGCTTTCACACACACATATCTCTCAGACTTGAGCATGTGGAGAGACGTTCGTTCATCTAGCACAAATGGAACGGGTTGCAGGAGAAACTTTTACTCTGGTTTCTCAGTCTGTTTCCTAGTGCCGGTTTGAAGTTCCTGCAGTTTTCACTATAAATCCGAGTTGGAGCTAGTACAACCCCATATATATGTATGGATTGGAGTTTGCAACTGAAAAGAAACTTTGTGTTTCCAACAAGCTAGTTGAAGGACGGCTTTCACACACACTTATCTCTCAGAACTGTGCATGTGGAGAGACGTTCGTTCATCTAGCACAAAGGGAACGGGTTGCAGGAGAAACATTTACTCTGGTTTCTCAGTCTGTTTCCTAGTGCCGATTTGAAGTACCTGCATTTTTTACTGTAAAACAGATTTGGAGCTTGTACCTCCCCATATATATGTATGGATTGGAGTTTGCAACTGAAAAGAATCTTTGTGTTCCCAACAAGCTAGGTGAAGGACGGCTTTCACACACAATTATCTCTCAGAAATGAGCATGCGGAGAGACGTTCGTTCATCTAGCACAAAGGGAACGGGTTGCAGGAGAAACTTTTACTCTGGTTTCTCAGTCTGTTTTCTAGTGCCGGTTTGAAGTTCCTGCAGTTTTCACTGTAAAACCGAGTTGGAGCTAGTACCTACCCATATATATTTATGGAGTGGAGTTTGCATCTGAAAAGAAAATTTGTCTTCCCAACAAGCTAGGTGAAGGACGGCTTTCACACACACTTATCTCTCAGAACTGAGCATGTGGAGAGACTTTCGTTTATCTAGCACAAAGGGAACGGGTTGCAGGAGGAACTTTTAATCTGGTTTCTCAGTCTGTTTCCTAGTGCCGGTTTGAAGTTCCTGCAGTTTTCACTGTAAAACCGGGTTTTAGCTAGTGCTTCCCCATATATATGTATGGAGTGGAGTTTGCAACTGAAAAGAAACTTTGTGTTTCCAACAAGCTAGTTGAAGGACGGCTTTCACACACACTTATCTCTCAGAACTGTGCATGTGGAGAGACGTTCGTTCATCTAGCACAAAGGGAACGGGTTGCAAGAGAAACTTTTACTCTGGTTTCTCAGTCTGCTTCCTAGTGCCTGTTTGAAGTTCCTGCAGTTTTCACTGTAAAACCGAGTTGGTGCTAGTACCTCCCCATATATATGTATGGAGTGGATTTTGCAAGTGAAAAGAAACTTTGTGTTCCCAATAAGCTAGGTGAAAGACGGCTTTCACACACACTTACCTCTCACAACTGAGCATGCGGAGAGACGTTCGTTCATCTAGCACAAACGGAACGGGTTGCAGGAGAAACTTTTACTCTGGTTTCTCAGTCTGTTTCCTAGTGCCGGTTTGAAGTTCCTGCAGTTTTCACTGTAAAACCGAGTTGGAGCTAGTACCTACCCATATATATTTATGGAGTGGAGTTTGCATCTGAAAAGAAACTTTGTGTTCCCAACAAGCTAGGTGAAGGACGGCTTTCACACACACTTATCTCTCAGAACTGAGCATGTGGAGAGACGTTCGTTTATCTAGCACAAAGGGAACGGGTTGCAGGAGGAACTTTTACTCTGGTTTCTCAGTCTGTTTCCTAGTGCCGGTTTGAAGTTCCTGCAGTTTTAACTGTAAAACCGAGTTGGAGCTAGTACCTCCCCATATATATGTTTAGTGTGGAGTTTGCAACTGAAAAGAAACTTTGTGTTCCCAACAAGCTAGGTGAAGGACGGCTTTCACACACACTTATCTCTCAGAACTGAGCATGTGGAGAGACGTTCGTTCATCTACCACAAAGGGAAAGGGTTGCAGGGGAATCTTTTACTCTGGATTCTCAGTCTGTTTCCTAGTGCCGGTTCGAAGTTCCGGCAGTTTTCACTGTAAATGCGAGTTGGAGCTAATACCTCCCCATATATATGTATGGAGTGCAGTTTGCAACTGAAAAGAAATTTTGTGTTCCCACAAGCTAGGTGAAGGACGGCATTCACACACACTTATCTCTCAGAACTGAGCATGTGGAGAGACGTTCGTTCATCTAGCACAAAGGGAACGGGTTGCAGGAGAATCTTTTACTCTGGTTTCTCAGTCTGATTCCTAGTGCCGGTTGGAAGTTCCTGCAGTTTTCACTGTAAAACCGAGTTGGAGCTAGTACAACCCCATATATATGTATGGATTGGAGTTTGCAACTGAAAAGAAACTTTGTGTTCCCAACAAGCTAGGTGAAGGACGGCTTTCACACACACTTATCTCTCAGAACTGAGCATGTGGAGAGATTTTCTTTCATCTAGCACAATGGAAACGGGTTGCAGGAGAAACTTTTACTCTGGTTTCTCAGTCTGTTTCCTAGTGCCGGTTTGAAGATCCTGCAGTTTTCACTGTAAAACCGAGTTGGAGCTAGTACCTCCCCATTTATATGTAATGGAGTGGAGTTTGCAACTGAAAAGAAACTTTGTGTTCCCAACAAGCTAGGTGAAGTACGGCTTTCACACACACATATCTCTCAGACCTGAGCATGTGGAGAGACGTTCGTTCATCTAGCACAAAGGGAACGGTTTGCAGGAGAAACTTTTACTCTGGTTTCTCAGTCTGTTTCCTAGTGCCGGTTTGAAGTTCCTGCAGTTTTCACTATAAAACCGAGTTGGAGCTAGTACAACCCCATATATATGTATGGATTGGAGTTTGCAACTGAAAAGTAACTTTGTGTTTCCAACAAGCTAGGTGAAGGACGGCTTCCACACACACTTATCTCTCAGAACTGAGCATGTGGAGAGACGTTCGTTCATCTAGCACAAAGGGAACGGGTTGCAGGAGAAAATATTACTCTGGTTTCTCAGTATGTTTCCTAGTGCCGATTTGAAGTTCCTGCATTTTTTACTGTAAAACAGATTTGGAGCTTGTACCTCCCCATATATATGTATGGATTGGAGTTTGCAACTGAAAAGAATCTTTGTGTTCCCAACAAGCTAGGTGAAGGACGGCTTTCACACACAATTATCTCTCAGAACTGAGCATGTGGAGAGACGTTCGTTCATCTAGCACAAAGGGAACGGGTTGCAGGGGAAACTTTTACTCTGGTTTCTCAGTCTGTTTCCTAGTGCCGGTTTGAAGTTCCTGCAGTTTTAACTGTAAAACCGGGTTTTAGCTAGTACTTCCCCATATATATGTATGGAGTGGAGTTTGCAACTGAAAAGAAACTTTGTGTTCCCAACAAGCTAGGTGAAGTACGGCTTTCACACACACTTATCTCACAGAACTGAGCATGTGGAGAGAAGTTCGTTCATCTAGCACAAAGGGAACGGGTTGCAAGAGAAACTTTTACTCTGGTTTCTCAGTCTGCTTCCTAGTGCGTCTTTGAAGTTCCTGCAGTTTTCACTGTAAAACCGAGTTGGAGCTAGTACCTGCCCATATATATGTATGGAGTGGATTTTGCAACTGAAAAGAAACTTTGTGTTCCCAATAAACTAGGTGAAATACGGCTTTCACACACACTTATCTCTCACAACTGAGCATGTGGAGAGACGTTCGTTCATCTAGCACAAAGGGAACGGGTTGCAGGAGAAACTTTTACTCTGGTTTCTCAGTGTGTTTCCTAGTGCCGGTTTGAAGTTCCTGCAGTTTTAACTGTAAAACCGGGTTGGAGCTAGTAAGTCCCCATATATATGTATGGATTGGAGTTTGCAACTGAAAAGAATCTTTGTGTTCCCAACAAGTTATGTGAAGGACGGCTTTCACACACAATTATCTCTCAGAAATGAGCATGCGGAGAGACGTTCGTTCATCTAGCACAAAGGGAACGGGTTGCAGGAGAAACTTTTATTCTGGTTTCTCAGACTGTTTCCTAGTGCCGGTTTGAAGGTCCTGCAGATTTCACTGTAAAACCGAGTTGGAGCTAGTACCTACCCATATATATTTATGGAGTGGAGTTTGCAACTGAAAAGAAACTTTGTGTTCCCAACAAGCTAGGTGAAGTACGGCTTTCACACACACTTATCTCTCAGAACTGAGCATGTGGAGAGACCTTCGTTTATCTAGCACAAAGGGAACGGGTTGCAGGAGGAACTTTTACTCTGGTTTCTCAGTCTGTTTCCTAGTGCAGGCTTGAAGTTCCTGCAGTTTTCACTGTAAAACCGAGTTGGAGCTAGTACCTCCCCATTTATATGTAATGGAGTGGAGTTTGCAACTGAAAAGAAACTTTGTGTTCCCAACAAGCTAGGTGAAGAACGGCTTTCACACACACATATCTCTCAGACCTCAGCATGTGGAGAGACGTTCGTTCATCTAGCACAAAGGGAACGGTTTGCAGGAGAAACTTTTACTCTGGTTTCTCAGTCTGTTTCCTAGTGCCAGTTTGAAGTTCCTGCAGTTTTCACTATAAAACCGAGTTGGAGCTAGTACAACCCCATATATATGTATGGATTGGAGTTTGCAACTGAAAAGTAACTTTGTGTTTCCAACAAGCTAGGTGAAGGACGGCTTTCACACACACTTATCTCTCAGAACTGAGCATGTGGAGAGACGTTCGTTCATCTAGCACAAAGGGAACGGTTTGCAGGAGAAAATATTACTCTGGTTTCTCAGTCTGTTTCCTAGTGCCGATTTGAAGTTCCTGCATTTTTTACTGTAAAACAGATTTGGAGCTTGTACCTCCAAATATATATGTATGGATTGGAGTTTGCAACTGAAAAGAATCTTTGTGTTCCCAACAAGCTAGGTGAAGGACGGCTTTCACACACAATTATCTCTCAGAAATGAGCATGCGGAGAGACGTTCGTTCATCTAGCACAAAGGGAACGGGTTGCAGGAGAAACTTTTACTTTGGTTTCTCAGTCTGTTTCCTAGTGCCGGTTTGAAGTTCCTGCAGTTTTCACTGTAAAACGGAGTTGGAGTTAGTACCTACCCATATATATTTATGGAGTGGAGTTTGCATCTGAAAAGAAACTTTGTGTTCCCAACAAGCTAGGTGAAGGACGGCTTTCACACACACTTATCTCTCAGAACTGAGCATGTGGAGAGACGTTCGTTTATCTAGCACAAAGGGAACGGGTTGCAGGAGGAACTTTTACTCTGGTTTCTCAGTCTGTTTCCTAGTGCCGGTTTGAAGTTCCTGCATTTTTCACTGTAAAACCGGGTTTTAGCTAGTACTTCCCCATATATATGTATGGAGTGGAGTTTGCAACTGAAAAGAAACTTTGGGTTCCCAACAAGCTAGGTGAAGGACGGCTTTCACACACACTTATCTCACAGAACTGAGCATGTTTAGAGACGTTCGTTCATCTAGCACAAAGGGAACGGGTTGCAAGAGAAACTTTTACTCTGGTTTCTCAGTCTGCTTCCTAGTGCCTGTTTGAAGTTCCTGCAGTTTTCACTGTAAAACCGAGTTGGTGCTAGTACCTCCCCATATATATGTATGGAGTGGATTTTGCAAGTGAAAAGAAACTTTGTGTTCCCAATAAGCTATGTGAAAGACGGCTTTCACACACACTTATCTCTCACAACTGAGCATGCGGAGAGACGTTCGTTCATCTAGCACAAACGGAACGGGTTGCAGGAGAAACTTTTACTCTGGTTTCTCAGTCTGTTTCCTAGTGCCGGTTTGAAGTTCCTGCAGTTTTCACTGTAAAACCGAGTTGGAGCTAGTACCTACCCATATATATTTATGGAGTGGAGTTTGCATCTGAAAAGAAACTTTGTGTTCCCAACAAGCTAGGTGAAGGACGGCTTTCACACACACTTATCTCTCAGAACTGAGCATGTGGAGAGACGTTCGTTTATCTAGCACAAAGGGAACGGGTTGCAGGAAGAACTTTTACTCTGGTTTCTCAGTCTGTTTCCTAGTGCCGGTTTGAAGTTCCTGCAGTTTTAACTGTAAAACCGAGTTGGAGCTAGTACCTCCCCATATATATGTTTAGTGTGGAGTTTGCAACATAAAAGAAACTTTGTGTTCCCATAAAGCTAGGTGAAGGACGGCTTTCACACACACACATCTCTCAGAACTGAGCATGTGGAGAGACGTTCGTTCATCTAGCACAAAGGGAACGGGTTGCAGGAGAAACTTTTACTCTGGTTTCTCAGTCTGTTTCCTAGTGCCGGTTTGAAGTTCCTGCAGTTTTCACTGCAAAACAGAGTTGGAGCTAGTACCTCCCCATATATATGTATGGAGTGGAGTTTGCAAATGAAAAGAAACTTTGTGTTCCCAACAAGCTAGGTGAAGGACGGCTTTCACACACACTTATCTCTCAGAACTGAGCATGTGGAGAGACGTTCGATCATCTAGCAAAAAGGGAACGGGTTGCAGGTGAAACTTTTACTCTGGTTTCTTAGTCTGTTTCCTAGTGCCGGTTTGAACTTCCTGCAGTTTTCAGTGTAAAACCGGGTTGGAGTTAGTACCTCCCCATAAATATGTATGGAGTGGAGTTTGCAACTGAAAAGAAACTTTGTGTTCCCAACAAGCTAGGTGAAGGACGGCTTTCACACACACATATCTCTCAGAACTGAGCATGTGGAGAGACGTTCGTTCATCTAGCACAAAGGGAACGGGTTGCAGGAGAAACTTTTACTCTGGTTTCTCAGTCTGTTTCCTAGTGCCGGTTTGAAGTTCCTGCAGTTTTCACTGTAAAACCGGGTTGGAGCTAGTACCTCCCCATATATATGTATAGAGTGGAGTTTGCAACTGAAAAGAAACTTTGTGTTCCCATAAAGCTAGGTGAAGGACGGCTTTCACACACACACATCTCTCAGAACTGAGCATGTGGAGAGACGTTCTTTCATGTAGCACAAAGGGAACGGGTTGCAGGAGAAACTTTTACTCTGGATTCTCAGTCTGTTTCCTAGTGCCGGTTTGACGTTCCTGCATTTTTCACTGTAAAACAGAGTTGGAGCTAGTACCTCCCCATATATATGTATGGAGTGGAGTTTGCAAATGAAAAGAAACTTTGGGTTCCCAACAAGCTAGGTGAAGGACGGCTTTCACACATACTTATCTCTCAGAACTGAGCATGTGGAGAGACGTTCGTTCATCTAGCAAAAAGGGAACGGGTTGCAGGAGAAACTTTTACTCTGGTTTCTCAGTCTGTTTCCTAGTGCCGGTTTGAATTCCTGCAGATTTCAGTGTAAAACCGGGTTGGAGTTAGTACCTCCCCATAAATATGTATGGAGTGGAGTTTGCAACTGAAAAGAAACTTTGTGTTCCCAACAAGCTAGGTGAAGGACGGCTTTCACACACACTTATCTCTCAGAACTGAGCATGTGGAGAGACGTTCGTTCATCTAACACAAAGGGAACGGGTTGCAGGAAAAACTTTTACTCTGGTTTCTCAGTCTGTTTCCTAGTGCCGGTTGGAAGTTCCTGCAGTTTTCACTGTAAAACCGGGTTGGAGCTAGTACCTCCCCATATATATGTATGGAGTGGAGTTTTCAACTGAAAAGAAACTTTGTGTTCCCAACAAGCTAGGTGAAGAACGGCTTTCACACACACTTATCTCTCAGAACTGAGCATGTGGAGAGATTTTCGTTCATCTAGCACAATGGGAACGGGTTGCAGTATAAACTTTTACTCTGGTTTCTCAGTCTGTTTCCTAGTGCCGGTTTGAAGTTCCTGCAGTTTTCACTGTAAAACCGAGTTGGAGCTAGTACCTCCCCATTTATATGTAATGGAGTGGAGTTTGCAACTGAAAAGAAAGTTTGTGTTCCCAACAAGCTAGGTGAAGGACAGCTTTCACACACACATATCTCTCAGAACTGAGCATGTGGAGAGACGTTCGTTCATCTAGCACAAAGGGAACGGGTTGCAGGAGAAACTTTTACTCTGGTTTCTCAGCCTGTTTCCTAGTGCCGGTTTGAAGTTCCTGCAGTTTTCACTATAAAAACGAGTTGGAGCTAGTACAACCCCATATATATATATTGATTGGAGTTTGCAACTGAAAAGCAACTTTGTGTTTCAAACAAGCAAGTTGAAGGACGGCTTTCACACACACTTATCTCTCAGAACTGAGCATGTGGAGAGACGTTCGTTCATCTAGCACAAAGGGAACGGGTTGCAGGAGAAAGTTTTACTCTGGTTTCTCAGTCTGTTTCCTAGGGCCGATTTGAAGTTCCTGCATTTTTTACTGTAAAACAGATTTGGAGCTTGTACCTCCCCATATATATGTATGGATTGGAGTTTGCAACTGAGAAGAATCTTTGTGTTCCCAACAAGCTAGTTGAAGGACGGCTTTCACACACATTTATCTCTCAGAAATGAGCATGCGGAGAGACGTTCGTTCATCTAGCACAAAGGGAACGGGTTGCAGGAGCAACTTTTACTCTGGTTTCTCAGTCTGTTTCCTAGTGCCGGTTTGAAGTTCCTGCAGTTTTCACTGTAAAACCGAGTTGGAGCTAGTACCTCCCCATATATATGTATGGAGTGGAGTTTGCAACTGAAAAGATACTTTGTGTTCCCAACAAGCTAGGTGAAGGACGGCTTTCACACACACTTATCTCTCAGAACTGAGCATGTGGAGAGACGTTCGTTCATCTAGCACAAAGGGAACGGGTTGCAGGAGAAACTTTTACTCTGGTTTCTCAGTCTGTTTCCTAGGGCCGGTTTGAAGTTCCTGCAGTTTTCACTGTAAAACCTAGTTGGAGCTAGTACCTCCCCATATATATGTATGGTGTGGAGTTTGCAACTGAAAAGAAGCTTTGTGTTTTCAACAAGCTAGTGAAGGACAGCTTTCACACACACTTATCTCTCAGAACTGAGCATGTGGAGAGACGTTCGTTCATCTAGCACAAATGGAACGTGTTGCTGGAGAAACTTTTACTCTGGTTTCTCAGTCTGTTTCCTAGTGCCGGTTTGAAGTTCCGGCAGTTTTCACTGTAAAACAGAGTTGGAGCTAGTACCTCCCCATATATATGTATGGAGTGGGGTTTGCAACTGAAAAGAAACTTTGTGTTCCCAACAAGCTAGGTGAAGGACGGCATTCACACACAATTATCTCTCAGAACTGAGCATGTGGAGAGACTTTCGTTCATCTAGCACAAAGGAACAAGTTGCAGGGAAACTTTTACTCTGGTTTCTCAGTCTGTTTCCTAGTGCCGGTTTGAAGTTCCTGCAGTTTTCACTGTAAAACTGAGTTGGAGCTAGTACCTCCCCATTTATATGTAATGGAGTGGAGTTTGCAACTGAAAAGAAACTTTGTGTTTCAAACAAGCCAAGTGAAGGGCGGCTTTCACACACACTTATCTCTCAGAACTGAGCATGTGGAGAGACGTTCGTTCATCTAGCACAAAGGGAACGGGTTGTACGAGAAAGTTTTACTCTGGTTTCTCAGTCTGTTTCCTAGTGCCGATTTGAAGTTCCTGCATTTTTTACTGTAAAACAGATTTGGAGCTTGTACCTCCCCATATATATGTATGGATTGGAGTTTGCAACTGAAAAGAATCTTTGTGTTCCCAACAACCTAGGTTAAGGAAGGCTTTCACACACACTTATCTCTCACAACTGAGCATGTGGAGAGAAATTCGTTCATCTAGCACAAAGGGAACGGGTTGCAGGAGAAACTTTTATTCTGGTTTCTCAGTCTGCTTCCTAGTGCCGGTTTGAAGTTCCTGCAGTTTTCACTGTAAAACAGAGTAGGAGCTAGTACCTCCCCATATATATGTATGGAGTGGATATTGCAACTGAAAAGAAACTTTGTGTTCCCAATAAGCTAGGTGAAGGACGGCTTTCACACACAGTTTTCTCTCAGAACTGAGCATGTGGAGAGACGTTCGTTCATTTAGCACAAAGGGAACGGGTAGCAGGGAAACTTTTACTCTGGTTTCTCAGTCTGTTTCCTAGTGCCGGTTTGAAGTTCCTGCAGTTTTCACTGTAAAACCTAGTTGAAGCTAGTACCTCCCCATATATATGTATGGTGTGGATTTTGCAACTGAAAAGAAACTTTGTGTTTTCAACAAGCTAGTGAAGGACGGCTTTCACACACACTTATCTCTCAGAACTTAGCATGTGGAGAGACGTTCGTTCATCTAGCACAAATGGAACGTGTTGCTGGAGAAACTTTTACTCCGGTTTCTCAGTCTGTTTCCTAGTGCCGGTTTGAAGTTCCGGCAGTTTTCACTGTAAAACCTAGTTGGAGCTAGTACCTCCCCATATATATGTATGGAGTGGGGTTTGCAACTGAAAAGAAACTTTGTGTTCCCAACAAGCTAGTTGAAGGACGGCATTCACACACAATTATCTCTCAGAACTGAGCATGTGGAGAGACTTTCGTTCATCTAGCACAAAGGAACAAGTTGCATGGAATCTTTTACTCTGGTTTCTCAGTCTGTTTCCTAGTGCCGGTTTGAAGTTCCTGCAGTTTTCACTGTAAAACTGAGTTGGAGCTAGTACCTCCCTATTTATATGTAATGGAGTGGAGTTTGCAACTGAAAAGAAACTTTGTGTTCCCAACAAGCTAGGTGAAGGACGGCTTTCACACACACATATCTCTCAGAACTGAGCATGTGGAGAGACGTTAGTTCATCTAGCACAAAGGGAACGTGTTGCAGGAGAAACTTTTACTCTGTTTTCTCAGTCTGTTTCCTAGTGCCGGTTTGAAGTTCCTGCAGATTTCACTGTAAAATCGAGTTGCAGCTACTACCTCCCCATATATATGTATGGATTAGAGTTTGCTACTGAAAAGAAACTTTGTGTTCCCAACAAGCTAGGTGAAGGACGGCTTTCACACACACTTATCTCTCAGAACTGAGCATGTGGAGAGACGTTCATTCATCTAGCACAAAGGGAACGGGTTGCAGGAGAAACTTTTACTCTGGTTTCTCAGTCTGTTTCCTAGGGCCGGTTGGAAGTTCCTGCAGTTTTCACTGTAAAACCTAGTTGGAGCTAGTACCTCCCCATATATATGTATGGTGTGGAGTTTGCAACTGAAAAGAAACTTTGTGTTCCCAACAAGCTATTGAAGGCCGGCATTCACACACACTTATCTCTCAGAACTGAGCATGTGGAGAGACTTTCGTTCATCTAGCACAAATGGTACCAGTTGATGAAGAAACTTTTACTCTGGTTTCTCAGTCTGTTTCCTAGTGACGATTTGAAGTTCCTGCATTTTTTACTGTAAAACAGATTTGGAGCTTGTACCTCCCCATATATATGTATGGATTGGAGTTTGCAACTGAAAAGAATCTTTGTGTTCCCTACAAGCTAGGTGAAGGACGGCTTTCACACACACTTATCTCTCACAACTGAGCATGTGGAGAGAAATTCGTTCATCTAGCACAAAGGGAACGGGTTGCAGGAGAAACTTTTATTCTGGTTTCTCAGTCTGCTTCCTAGTGCCGGTTTGTAGTTCCTGCAGTTTTCACTGTAAAACCGAGTAGGAGCTAGTACCTCCCCATATATATGTATGGAGTGCATATTGCAACTGAAATAAAACTTTGTGTTCCCAATAAGCTAGGTGAAGGACGGCTTTCACACACACTTATCTCTCAGAACTGAGCATGTGGATAGACGTTCGTTCATTTAGCACAAAGGGAACGGGTAGCAGGGAAACTTTTACTCTGGTTTCTCAGTCTGTTTCCTAGTGCCGGTTTGAAGTTCCTGCAGTTTTCAATGTAAAACCGGGTTTTAGCTAGTACTTCCCCATATATATGTATGGAGTGGAGTTTGCAACTGAAAAGAAACTTTGTGTTCCCAACAAGCTAGTTGAAGGACGGCTTTCACACACACTTATCTCTCAGAACTGAGCATGTGGAGAGACGTTCGTTCATTTAGCACAAAGGGAACGGGTAGCAGGGAAACTTTCACTCTGGTTTCTCAGTCTGTTTCCTAGTGCCGGTTTGAAGTTCCTGCAGTTTTCAATGTAAAACCGGGTTTTAGCTTGTACTTCCCCATATATATGTATGGAGTGGAATTTGCAACTGAAAGAAACTTTGTGTTCCCAACTAGCTAGTTGAAGGACGGCTTTCACACACACTTATCTCTCAGAACTGAGCATGTGGAGAGACGTTCGTTCATCTAGCACAAAGGGAACGGGTTGCAGGAGAAACTTTTACTCTGGATCCTCAGTCTGTTTCCTAGTGCCGGTTTGAAGTTCCTGCAGTTTTAACTGTAAAACCGAGTTGGAGCTAGTACCTACCCATATATATTTATGGAGTGGATTTTGCAACTGAAAAGAAACTTTGTTTTCCCAATAAGCTAGGTGAAAGACGGCTTTCACACACACTTATCTCTCACAACTGAGCATGTGGAGAGACTTTCGTTCATCTAGCACAAAGGGAACGGGTTGCAGGAGAAACATTTACTCTGGTTTCTCAGTCTGGTTCCTAGTGCCGGTTTGAAGTTCCTGCAGTTTTAACTGTAAAACCGTGTTGGAGCTAGTAAGTCCCCATATATATGTATGGATTGGAGTTTGCAACTGAAAAGAATCTTTGTGTTCCCAACAAGCTAGTTGAAGGACGGCTTTCACACACACTTATCTCTCAGAAATGAGCATGCGGAGAGACGTTCGTTCATCTAGCACAAAGGGAACGGGTTGCAGGAGAAACTTTTACTCTGGTTTCTCAGTCTGTTTCCTAGTGCCGGTTTGAAGTTCCTGCAGTTTTCACTGTAAAACCGAGTTGGAGCTAGTACCTCCGCATATATATGTATGGAGTGGAGTTTGCAACTGAAAAGAAAGTTTGTGTTCCCAACAAGCTAGGTGAAGGACGGCTTTCACACACACATATCTCTCAGAACTGAGCATGTGGAGAGACGTTCGTTCATCTAGCACAAAGGGAACGGGTTGCAGGAGAAACTTTTACTCTGGTTTCTTAGTCTGTTTCCTAGTGCCGGTTTGAAGTTCCTGCAGTTTTCAGTGTAAAACCTAGTTGGAGCTAGTACCTCCCCATATATATGTATGGTGAGGAGTTTGCAACTGAAAAGAACTTTGTGTTTTCAACAAGCTAGTGAAGGACGGCTTTCACACACACTTATCTCTCAGAACTGAGCATGTGGAGAGACGTTCGTTCATGTAGCACAAATGGAACGTGTTGCTGGAGAAACTTTTACTCTGGTTTCTCAGTCTGTTTCCTAGTGCCGGTTTGAAGTTCCGGCAGTTTTCACTGTAAAACCGAGTTGGAGCTAGTACCTCCCCATATATATGTATGGAGTGGAGTTTGCAACTGAAAAGAAACTTTGTGTTCCCAACAAGCTAGGTGAAGGACGGCATTCACACACAATTATCTCTCAGAACTGAGCTTGTGGATAGACTTTCGTTCATCTAGCACAAAGGAACAAGTTGCAGGGAAACTTTTACTCTGTTTTCTCAGTCTGTTTCCTAGTGCCGGTTTGAAGTTCCTGCAGTTTTCACTGTAAAACTGAGTTGGAGCTAGTACCTCCACATTTATATGTAATGGAGTGGAGTTTGCAACTGAAAAGAAACTTTGTGTTCCCAACAAGCTAGGTGAAGGACGGCTTTCACTCACACATATCTCTCAGAACTGAGCATGTGGAGAGACGTTAGTTCATCTAGCACAAAGGGAACGGGTTGCAGGAGAAAATTTTACTCTGTTTTCTCAGTCTGTTTCCTAGTGCCGGTTTGAAGTTCCTGCAGATTTCACTGTAAAATCGAGTTGCAGCTAATAACTCCCCATATATGTGTATGGATTAGAGTTTGCTACTGAAAAGAAACTTTGTGTTCCCAACAAGCTAGGTGAAGGACGGCTTTCACACACACTTACCTCTCAGAACTGAGCATGTGGAGAGACGTTCGTTCATCTAGCACAAAGGGAACGGGTTGCAGGAGAAACTTTTACTCTGGTTTCTCAGTCTGTTTCGTAGTGCCGGTTTGAAGTTCCTGCAGTTTTAACTGTAAAACCGAGTTTCAGGTAGTACCTGCCCATATATATGTATGGAGTGGGGTTTGCAACTGAAAAGAAACTTTGTGTTCCCAACAAGCTAGGTTAAGGACGGCTTTCACACACAATTATCTCTCAGAACTGAGCATGTGGAGAGACTTTCGTTCATCTAGCACAAAGGAACAAGTTGCAGGAGAAACTTTTACTCTGGTTTCTCAGACTGTTTCCTAGTGCCGGTTTGAATTTCCTGCAGTTTTCACTGTAAAACCGGGTTGGAGGTAGTACCTCCCCATATATATGTATGGAGTGGACTTTGCAACTGAATAGAAACTTTGTGTTCCCAAAAAGCTAGGTGAAGAACGGCTTTCACACACACTTATCTCTCAGAACTGAGCATGTGGATAGATTTTCGTTCATCTAGCACAATGGGAACGGGTTGCAGGAGAAACTTTTACTCTGGTTTCTCAGACTGTTTCCGAGTGCCGGTTTGAACTTCCTGCAGTTTTCACTGTAAAACTGAGTTGGAGCTAGTACTTCCCCATTTATATGTAATGGAGTGGAGTTTACAACTGAAAAGAAACTTTGTGTTCCCAACAAGCTAGGTGAAAGACGGCTTTCACACACACATATCTCTCAGAACTGAGCATGTGGAGAGACGTTAGTTCATCTAGCACAATGGGAACGTGTTGCAGGAGAAACTTTTACTCTGGTTTCTCAGTCTGTTTCCTAGTGCCGGTTTGAAGTTCCTGCAGATTTCACTGTAAAATCGAGTTGCAGCTACTACCTCCCCATATATATGTATGGATTAGTGTTTGCAACTGAAAAGAAACTTTGTGTTCCCAACAAGCTAGGTGAAGTACGGCTTTCACACACAATTATCTCTCAGAAATGAGCATGTGGAGAGACGTTCGTTCATCTAGCACAAAGGGAACGGGTTGCAGGAAAAACTTTTACTCTGTTTTCTCAGTCTGTTTCCTAGTGCCGGTTTGAAGTTCCTGCAGATTTCACTGTAAAATCGAGTTGCAGCTACTACCTCCCCATATATATGTATGGATTAGAGTTTGCAACTGAAAAGAAACTTTGTGTTCCCAACAAGCTAGGTGAAGGACGGCTTTCACACACACTTATCTCTCAGAACTGAGCATGTGGAGAGACGTTCGTTCATCTAGCACAAAGGGAACGTATTGCAGGAGAAACTTTTACTCTGGTTTCTCAGTCTGTTTCCTAGGGCCGGTTGGAAGTTCCTGCAGTTTTCACTGTAAATCCTAGTTGGAGCTAGTACCTCCCGATATATATGTATGGTGTGGAGTTTGCAACTGAAAAGAAACTTTGTGTTTTCAACAAGCTATTGAAGGCCGGCTTTCACAAACACTTATCTCTAGAACTGAGCATGTGGAGAGACTTTCGTTCATCTAGCACAAATGGAACGGGTTGCTGGAGAAACTTTTACTCTGGTTTCTCAGTCTGTTTCCTAGTGCCGGTTTGAAGTTCCGGCAGTTTTCACTGTAAAACCGAGTTGGAGCTAGTACCTCCCCATATATATGTATGGAGTGGGGTTTGCAACTGAAAAGAAACTTTGTGTTCCCAACAAGCAAGTTGAAGGACGGCTTTCACACACACTTATCTCTCAGAACTGAGCATATGGAGAGACGTTCGTTCATCTAGCAGAAAGGGAACGGGTTGCAGGAGAATCTTTTACTCTGGTTTCTCAGTCTGTTTCCTAGTGCCGGTTTGAAGTTCCTGCAGTTTTAACTGTAAAACCGAGTTGCAGGTAGTACCTCCCCATATATATGTATGGAGTGGGGTTTGCAACTGAAAAGAAACTTTGTGTTCCCAACAAGCTAGGTTAAGGACGGCTTTCACACACAATTATCTCTCAGAACTGAGCATGTGGAGAGACTTTCGTTCATCTAGCATAAAGGATCAAGTTGCAGGAGAAACTTTTACTCTGGTTTCTCAGACTGTTTCCTAGTGCCGGTTTGAAGTTCCTGCAGTTTTCACTGTAAATTCGGGTTGGAGGTAGTACCTCCCCATATATATGTATGGAGTGGAGTTTGCAACTTAATAGAAACTTTGTGTTCCCAACAAGCTAGGTGAAGAACGGCTTTCACACACACTTATCTCTCAGAACTGAGCATGTGGATAGATTTTCGTTCATCTAGCACAAAGGGAACGGGTTGCAGGAGAAACTTTTACTCTGGTTTCTCAGACTGTTTCCGAGTGCCGGTTTGAACTTCCTGCAGTTTTCACTGTAAAACTGAGTTGGAGCTAGTACTTCCCCATTTATATGTAATGGAGTGGAGTTTACAACTGAAAAGAAACTTTGTGTTCCCAACAAGCTAGGTGAAAGACGGCTTTCACACACACATATCTCTCAGAACTGAGCATGTGGAGAGACGTTAGTTCATCTAGCACAATGGGAACGTGTTGCAGGAGAAACTTTTACTCTGGTTTCTCAGTCTGTTTCCTAGTGCCGGTTTGAAGTTCCTGCAGATTTCACTGTAAAATCGAGTTGCAGCTACTACCTCCCCATATATATGTATGGATTAGAGTTTGCAACTGAAAAGAAACTTTGTGTTCCCAACAAGCTAGGTGAAGGACGGCTTTCACACACAATTATCTCTCAGAAATGAGCATGTGGAGAGACGTTCGTTCATCTAGCACAAAGGGAACGGGTTGCAGGAAAAACTTTTACTCTGTTTTCTCAGTCTGTTTCCTAGTGCCGGTTTGAAGTTCCTGCAGATTTCACTGTAAAATCGAGTTGCAGCTACTACCTCCCCATATATATGTATGGATTAGAGTTTGCAACTGAAAAGAAACTTTGTGTTCCCAACAAGCTAGGTGAAGGACGGCTTTCACACACACTTATCTCTCAGAACTGAGCATGTGGAGAGACGTTCGTTCATCTAGCACAAAGGGAACGTATTGCAGGAGAAACTTTTACTCTGGTTTCTCAGTCTGTTACCTAGGGCCGGTTGGAAGTTCCTGCAGTTTTCACTGTAAATCCTAGTTGGAGCTAGTACCTCCCGATATATATGTATGGTGTGGAGTTTGCAACTGAAAAGAAACTTTGTGTTTTCAACAAGCTATTGAAGGCCGGCTTTCACAAACACTTATCTCTAGAACTGAGCATGTGGAGAGACTTTCGTTCATCTAGCACAAATGGAACGGGTTGCTGGAGAAACTTTTACTCTGGTTTCTCAGTCTGTTTCCTAGTGCCGGTTTGAAGTTCCGGCAGTTTTCACTGTAAAACCGAGTTGGAGCTAGTACCTCCCCATATATATGTATGGAGTGGGGTTTGCAACTGAAAAGAAACTTTGTGTTCCCAACAAGCAAGGTGAAGGACGGCTTTCACACACACTTATCTCTCAGAACTGAGCATATGGAGAGACGTTCGTTCATCTAGCAGAAAGGGAACGGGTTGCAGGAGAATCTTTTACTCTGGTTTCTCAGTCTGTTTCCTAGTGCCGGTTTGAAGTTCCTGCAGTTTTAACTGTAAAACCGAGTTGCAGGTAGTACCTCCCCATATATATGTATGGAGTGGGGTTTGCAACTGAAAAGAAACTTTGTGTTCCCAACAAGCTAGGTTAAGGACGGCTTTCACACACAATTATCTCTCAGAACTGAGCATGTGGAGAGACTTTCGTTCATCTAGCATAAAGGATCAAGTTGCAGGAGAAACTTTTACTCTGGTTTCTCAGACTGTTTCCTAGTGCCGGTTTGAAGTTCCTGCAGTTTTCACTGTAAATTCGGGTTGGAGGTAGTACCTCCCCATATATATGTATGGAGTGGAGTTTGCAACTTAATAGAAACTTTGTGTTCCCAACCAGCTATTTGAAGAACGGCTTTCACACACACTTATCTCTCAGAACTGAGCACGTGGAGAGATTTTCGTTCATCTAGCACAATGGGAACGGGTTGCAGGAGAAACTTTTACTCTGGTTTCTCAGTCTGTTTCCTAGTGCCGGTTTGAAGTTCCTGCAGTTTTCAGTGTAAAACTGAGTTGGAGCTAGTACCTCCCCATTTATATGTAATGGAGTGGAGTTTGCAACTGAAAAGAAACTTTGTGTTCCCAACAAGCTAGGTGAAGGACGGCTTTCACACACACATATCTCTCAGAACTGAGCATGTGGAGAGACGTTAGTTCATCTAGCACAAAGGGAACGGGTTGCAGTAGAAAATTTTACTCTGTTTTCTCAGTCTGTTTCCTAGTGCCGGTTTGAAGTTCCTGCAGATTTCACTGTAAAATCGAGTTGCAGCTACTACCTCCCCATATATATGTATGGATTAGAGTTTGCAACTGAAAAGAAACTTTGTGTTCCCAACAAGCTAGGTGAAGGACGGCTTTCACACACACATATCTCTCAGAACTGAGCATGTGGATAGACGTTCGTTCATCTAGCACAAAGGGAACGTATTGCAGGAGAAACTTTTACTCTGGTTTCTCAGTCTGTTTCCTAGGGCCGGTTGGAAGTTCCTGCAGTTTTCACTGTAAAACCTAGTTGGAGCTAGTACCTCCCGATATATATGTATGGTGTGGAGTTTGCAACTGAAAAGAAACTTTGTGTTTTCAACAAGCTATTGAAGGACGGCTTTCACACACACTTATCTCTCAGAACTGAGCATGTGGAGAGACGTTCGTTCATCTAGCACAAATGGAACGGGTTGCTGGAGAAACTTTTACTCTGGTTTCTCAGTCTGTTTCCTAGTGCCGGTTTGAAGTTCCGGCAGTTTTCACTGTAAAACCGAGTTGGAGCTAGTACCTCCCCATATATATGTATGGAGTGGGGTTTGCAACTGAAAAGAAAGTTTGTGTTCCCAACAAGCTAGGTGAAGGACGGCTTTCACACACACTTATCTCTCAGAACTGAGCATGTGGAGAGACGTTCGTTCATCTAGCAAAAATCGAACGGGTTGCAGGAGAAACTTTTACTCTGGTTTTTCAGTCTGTTTCCTAGTGCCGGTTTGAAGTTCCTGCAGTTTTCACTGTAAAACCGAGTTGGAGTTAGTACCTCCCCGTATATATGTATGGAGTGGAGTTTGCAACTGAAAAGAAACTTTGTGTTCCCAACAAGCTAGGTGAAAGACGGCTTTCACACACACTTATCTCTCAGAACTGAGCATGTGGAGAGACGTTCGTTCATCTAGCACAAAGGGAACGGGTTGCAGGAGAATCTTTTACTCTGGTTTCTCAGTGTGTTTCCTAGTGCCGGTTTGAAGTTCCTGCAGTTTTCACTGTAAAACCGAGTTGGAGCTAGTACCTCCCCATATATATGTATGGAGTGGGGTTTGCAACTGAAAAGAAACTTTGTGTTCCCAACAATCTAGTTGAAGGACGGCTTTCACACACACTTATCTCTCAGAACTGAGCATGTGGAGAGACGTTCGTTCATCTAGCACAAAGGGAACGGGTTGCAGGAGAAACTTTTACTCTGGTTTCTCAGTCTGTTTCCTAGTTCCGGTTTGAAGTTCCTGCAGTTTTAACTGTAAAACGGGGTTTTAGCTAGTACTTCCCCATATATATGTATGGAGTGGAGTTTGCAACTGAAAAGAAACTTTGTGTTCCCAACAAGCTAGGTGAAGGACGGCTTTCACACACACTTATCTCACAGAACTGAGCATGTGGAGAGACGTTCGTTCATCTAGCACAAAGGGAACGGGTTGCAAGAGAAACTTTTACTCTGGTTTCTCAGTCTGCTTCCTAGTGCCTGTTTGAAGTTCCTGCAGTTTTCACTGTAAAACCGAGTTGGAGCTAGTACCTACCCATATATATGTATGGAGTGGATTTTGCAACTGAAAAGAAACTTTGAGTTCCCAATAAGCTAGGTGAAAGACGGCTTTCACACACACTTATCTCTCACAACTGGGCATGTGGAAAGACGTTCGTTCATCTAGCACAAAGGGAACGGGTTGCAGGAGGAACTTTTACTCTGGATTCTCAGTCTGTTTCCTAGTGCCGGTTTGAAGTTCCTGCAGTTTTCACTGTAAAACCGAGTTGGAGCTAGTACCTCCCCATATATATGTAATGGAGTGGAGTTTGCAAGTGAAAAGAAACTTTGTGTTCCCAACAAGCTAGGTGAAGGACGGCTTTCACACACACATATCTTTCAGAACTGAGCATGTGGAGAGACGTTAGTTCATCTAGCACAAAGGGAACGGGTTGCAGGAGAAAATTTTACTCTGTTTTCTCAGTCTGTTTCCTAGGGCCGGTTGGAAGTTCCTGCAGTTTTCACTGTAAAACCTAGTTGGAGCTATTACGTCCCCATATATATGTATGGTGTGGAGTTTGCAACTGAAAAGGAACTTTGTGTTCCCAACAAGCTATTGAAGGCCGGCTTTCACACACACTTATCTCTCAGAACTGAGCATGTGGAGAGACTTTCGTTCATCAAGCACAATGGGAACGGGTTGCAGGAGAAACATTTACTCTGGTTTCTCAGTCTGTTTCCTAGTGCCGGTTTGAAGTTCCTGCAGTTTTATTTGTAAAACCGGGCTGGAGCTAGAAACTCCCCATATATATGTATGGATTGGAGTTTGCAACTGAAAAGAATCTTTGTGTTCCCAACAAGCTAGGTGAAGGACGGCTTTCACACACACTTATCTCTCAGAAATGAGCATGCGGAGAGACGTTCGTTCATCTAGCACAAAGGGAACGGGTTGCAGGAGAAACTTTTACTCTGGTTTCTCAGTCTGTTTCCTAGTGCCGGTTTGAAGTTCCTGCAGTTTTCACTGTAAAACCGAGTTGGAGCTAGTACCTCCCCATATATATGTAATGGAGTGGAGTTTGCAACTGAAAAGAAACTTTGTGTTCCCAACAAGCTAGGTGAAGGACGGCTTTCACACACACATATCTCTCAGAACTGAGCATGTGGAGAGACGTTAGTTCATCTAGCACAAAGGGAACGGGTTGCAGGAGAAACTTTTACTCTGGTTTCTCAGTCTGTTTCCTAGGGCCGGTTGGAAGTTCCTGCAGTTTTCACTGTAAAACCTAGTTGGAGCTAGTACCTCCCCATATATATGTATGGTGTGGAGTTTGCAACTGAAAAGAAACTTTGTGTTCCCAACAAGCTATTGAAGGCCGGCTTTCACACACACTTATCTCTAGAACTGAGCATGTGGAGAGACTTTCGTTCATCTAGCACAAATGGAACGGGTTGCTGGAGAAACTTTTACTCTGGTTTCTCAGTCTGTTTCCTAGTGCCGGTTTGAAGTTCCGGCAGTTTTCACTGTAAAACCGATTTGGAGCTAGTACCTCCCCATATATATGTATGGAGTGGGGTTTGCAACTGAAAAGAAACTTTGTGTTCCCAACAAGCAAGGTGAAGGATGGCTTTCACACACACTTATCTCTCAGAACTGAGCATGTGGAGAGACGTTCGTTCATCTAGCAGAAAGGGAACGGGTTGCAGGAGAATCTTTTACTCTGGTTTCTCAGTCTGTTTCCTAGTGCCGGTTTGAAGTTCCTGCAGTTTTAACTGTAAAACCGAGTTGCAGGTAGTACCTCCCCATATATATGTATGGAGTGGGGTTTGCAACTGAAAAGAAACTTTGTGTTCCCAACAAGCTAGGTTAAGGACGGCTTTCACACACAATTATCTCTCAGAACTGAGCATGTGGAGATACTTTCGTTCATCTAGCACAAAGGAACAAGTTGCAGGAGAAACTTTTACTCTGGTTTCTCAGACTGTTTCCTAGTGCCGGTTTGAAGTTCCTGCAGTTTTCACTGTAAAATCGGGTTGGAGGTAGTACCTCCCCATATATATGTATGGAGTGGAGTTTGCAACTGAATAGAAACTTTGTGTTCCCAACAAGCTAGGTGAAGGACGGCTTTCACACACACATATCTCTCAGAACTGAGCATGTGGAGAGACGTTAGTTCATCTAGCACAAAGGGAACGGGTTGCAGGAGAAAATTTTACTCTGTTTTCTCAGTCTGTTTCCTAGTGCCGGTTTGAAGTTCCTGCAGATTTCACTGTAAAATCGAGTTGCAGCTATTACCTTCCCATATATATGTATGGATTAGAGTTTGCAACTGAAAAGAAACTTTGTGTTCCCAACAAGCTAGGTGAAGGACGGCTTTCACACACACTTATCTCTCAGAACTGAGCATGTGGAGAGACGTTCGTTCATCTAGCAAAAAGGGAACGTATTGCAGGAGAAACTTTTACTCTGGTTTCTCAGTCTGTTTCCTAGGGCCGGTTGGAAGTTCCTGCAGTTTTCACTGTAAAACATAGTTGGAGCTAGTACCTCCCGATATATATGTATGGTGTGGAGTTTGCAACTGAAAAGAAACTTTGTGTTTTCAACAAGCTATTGAAGGACGGCTTTCACACACACTTATCTCTCAGAACTGAGCATGTGGAGAGACGTTCGTTCATCTAGCACAATTGGAACGGGTTGCTGGAGAAACTTTTACTCTGGTTTCTCAGTCTGTTTCCTAGTGCCGGTTTGAAGTTCCGGCAGTTTTCACTGTAAAACCGAGTTGGAGCTAGTACCACCCCATATATATGTATGGAGTGGGGTTTGCAACTGAAAAGAAAGTTTGTGTTCCCAACAAGCTAGGTGAAGGACGGCATTCACACACACTTATCTCTCAGAACTGAGCATGTGGAGAGACTTTCGTTCATCTAGCAAAAAGGGAACGGGTTGCAGGAGAAACTTTTACTCTGGTTTCTCAGTCTGTTTCCTAGTGCCGGATTGAAGTTCCTGCAGTTTTCACTGTAAAACCGAGTTGGAGTTTGTACCTCCCCGTATATATGTATGGAGTGGAGTTTGCAACTGAAAAGAAACTTTGTGTTCCCAACAAGCTAGGTGAAGGACGGCTTTCACACACACTTATCTCTCAGAACTGAGCATGTGGAGAGACGTTCGTTCATCTAGCACAAAGGGAACGGGTTGCATGACAATCTTTTACTCTGGTTTCTCAGTCTGTTTCCTAGTGCCGGTTTGAAGTTCCTGCAGTTTTCACTGTAAAACCGAGTTGGAGCTAGTACCTCCCCATATATATGTATGGAGTTTGGTTTGCAACTGAAAAGAAACTTTGTGTTCCCAACAATCTAGTTGAAGGACGGCTTTCACACACAATTATCTCTCAGAAATGAGCATGTGGAGAGACGTTCGTTCATCTAGCACAAAGGGAACGGGTTGCAGGAGAAACTTTTACTCTGGTTTCTCAGTCTGTTTCCTAGTGCCGGTTTGAAGTTCCTGCAGTTTTAACTGTAAAACCGGGTTTTAGCTAGTACTTCCCCATATATATGTATGGAGTGGAGTTTGCAACTGAAAAGAAACTTTGTGTTCCCAACAAGCTAGGTGAAGGACGGCTTTCACACACACTTATCTCACAGAACTGAGCATGTGGAGAGACGTTCGTTCATCTAGCACAAAGGGAACGGGTTGCAAGAGAAACTTTTACTCTGGTTTCTCAGTCTGCTTCCTAGTGCCTGTTTGAAGTTCCTGCAGTTTTCACTGTAAAACCGAGTTGGAGTTAGTACCTCCCCATATATATGTATGGAGTGGAGTTTGCAACTGAAAAGAAACTTTGTGTTCCCAACAAGCTAGGTGAAGGACGGCTTTCACACACACTTATCTCTCAGAACTGAGCATGTGGAGAGACGTTCGTTCATCTAGCACAAAGGGAACGGGTTGCAGGAGAATCTTTTACTCTGGTTTCTCAGTCTGTTTCCTAGTGCCGGTTTGAAGTTCCTGCAGTTTTCACTGTAAAACCGAGTTGGAGCTAGTACCTCCCCATATATATGTATGGAGTGGGGTTTGCAACTGAAAAGAAACTTTGTGTTCCCAACAATCTAGTTGAAGGACGGCTTTCACACACACTTAACTCTCAGAACTGAGCATGTGGAGAGACGTTCGTTCATCTAGCACAAAGGGAACGGGTTGCAGGAGAAACTTTTACTCTGGTTTCTCAGTCTGTTTCCTAGTGCCGGTTTGAAGTTCCTGCAGTTTTAACTGTAAATCCGGGTTTTAGCTAGTACTTCCCCATATATATGTATGGAGTGGAGTTTGCAACTGAAAAGAAACTTTGTGTTCCCAATAAGCTAGGTGAAGGACGGCTTTCACACACACTTATCTCACAGAACTGAGCATGTGGAGAGACGTTCGTTCATCTAGCACAAAGGGAACGGGTTGCAAGAGAAACTTTTACTCTGGTTTCTCAGTCTGCTTCCTAGTGCCTGTTTGAAGTTCCTGCAGTTTTCACTGTAAAACCGAGTTGGAGCTAGTACCTACCCATATATATGTATGGAGTGGATTTTGCAACTGAAAAGAAACTTTGAGTTCCCAATAAGCTAGGTGAAAGACGGCTTTCACACACACTTATCTCTCACAACTGGGCATGTGGAAAGACGTTCGTTCATCTAGCACAAAGGGAACGGGTTGCAGGAGAAACTTTTACTCTGGTTTCTCAGTCTGTTTCCTAGTGCCGGTTTGAAGTTCCTGCAGTTTTCACTGTAAAACCGAGTTGGAGCTAGTACCTCCCCATATATATGTAATGGAGTGGAGTTTGCAACTGAAAAGAAACTTTGTGTTCCCAACAAGCTAGTTGAAGGACGGCTTTCACACACACATATCTTTCAGAACTGAGCATGTGGAGAGACGTTAGTTCATCTAGCACAAAGGGAACGGGTTGCAGGAGAAAATTTTACTCTGTTTTCTCAGTCTGTTTCCTAGGGCCGGTTGGAAGTTCCTGCAGTTTTCACTGTAAAACCTAGTTGGAGCTATTACCTCCCCATATATATGTATGGTGTGGAGTTTGCAACTGAAAAGAAACTTTGTGTTCCCAAGAAGCTATTGAAGGCCGGCTTTCACACACACTTATCTCTCAGAAATGAGCATGTGGAGAGACTTTCGTTCATCTAGCACAATGGGAACGGGTTGCAGGAGAAACATTTACTCTGGTTTCTCAGTCTGTTTCCTAGTGCCGGTTTGAAGTTCCTGCAGTTTTATTTGTAAAACCGGGCTGGAGCTAGAAACTCCCCATATATATGTATGGATTGGAGTTTGCAACTGAAAAGAATCTTTGTGTTCCCAACAAGCTAGGTGAAGGACGGCTTTCACACACACTTATCTCTCAGAAATGAGCATGCGGAGAGACGTTGGTTCATCTAGCACAAAGGGAACGGGTTGCAGGAGAAACTTTTACTCTGGTTTCTCAGTCTGTTTCCTAGTGCCGGTTTGAAGTTCCTGCAGTTTTCACTGTAAAACCGAGTTGGAGCTAGTACCTCCCCATATATATGTAATGGAGTGGAGTTTGCAACTGAAAAGAAACTTTGTGTTCCCAACAAGCTAGGTGAAGGACGGCTTTCACACACACATATCTCTCAGAACTGAGCATGTGGAGAGACGTTAGTTCATCTAGCACAAAGGGAACGGGTTGCAGGAGAAACTTTTACTCTGGTTTCTCAGTGTGTTTCCTAGGGCCGGTTGGAAGTTCCTGCAGTTTTCACTGTAAAACCTAGTTGGAGCTAGTACCACCCCATATATATGTATGGTGTGGAGTTTGCAACTGAAAAGAAACTTTGTGTTCCCAACAAGCTATTGAAGGCCGGCTTTCACACACACTTATCTCTAGAACTGAGCATGTGGAGAGACTTTCGTTCATCTAGCACAAATGGAACGGGTTGCTGGAGAAACTTTTACTCTTGTTTCTCAGTCTGTTTCCTAGTGCCGGTTTGAAGTTCCGGCAGTTTTCACTGTAAAACCGAGTTGGAGCTAGTACATCCCCATATATATGTATGGAGTGGGGTTTGCAACTGAAAAGAAACTTTGTGTTCCCAACAAGCAAGGTGAAGGACGGCTTTCACACACAGTTATCTCTCAGAACTGAGCATGTGGAGAGACGTTCGTTCATCTAGCAGAAAGGGAACGGGTTGCAGGAGAATCTTTTACTCTGGTTTCTCAGTCTGTTTCCTAGTGCCGGTTAGAAGTTCCTGCAGTTTTAACTGTAAAACCGATTTGCAGGTAGTACCTCCCCATATATATGTATGGAGTGGGGTTTGCAACTTAAAAGAAACTTTGTGTTCCCAACAAGCTAGGTGAAGGACGGCTTTCACACACACTGATCTCTCAGAACTGAGCAAGTGGAGAGACATTCGTTCATCTAGCACAAAGGAACAAGTTGCAGGAGAAACTTTTACTCTGGTTTCTCAGACTGTTTCCTAGTGCCGGTTTGAAGTTCCTGCAGTTTTCACTGTAAAATTGGGTTGGAGGTAGTACCTCCCCATATATATGTATGGAGTGGAGTTTGCAACTGAATAGAAACTTTGTGTTCCCAACCAGCTAGGTGAAGAACGGCTTTCACACACACTTATCTCTCAGAACTGAGCATGTGGAGAGATTTTCGTTCATCAAGCACAATGGGAACGGGTTGCAGGAGAAACTTTTACTCTGGTTTCTCAGTCTGTTTCCTAGTGCCGGTTTGAAGTTCCTGCAGATTTCACTGTAAAACTGAGTTGGAGCTAGTACCTCCCCATTTATATGTAATGGAGTGGAGTTTGCAACTGAAAAGAAACTTTGTGTTCCCAACAAGCTAGGTGAAGGACGGCTTTCACACACACATATCTCTCAGAACTGAGCATGTGGAGAGACGTTAGTTCATCTAGCACAAAGGGAACGGGTTGCAGGAGAAAATTTTACTCTGTTTTCTCAGTCTGTTGCCTAGTGCCGGTTTGAAGTTCCTGCAGATTTCACTGTAAAATCGAGTTGCAGCTACTACCTCCCCATATATATGTATGGATTAGAGTTTGCAACTGAAAAGAAACTTTGTGTTCCCAACAAGGTAGATGAAGGACGGCTTTCACACACACATATCTCTCAGAACTTAGCATGTGGAGAGACGTTCGTTCATCTAGCACAAAGGGAACGTATTGCAGGAGAAACTTTTACTCTGGTTTCTCAGTCTGTTTCCTAGGGCCTGTTGGAAGTTCCTGCAGTTTTCACTGTAAAACCTAGTTGGAGCTAGTACCTCCCGATATATATGTATGGTGTGGAGTTGCAACTGAAAAGAAACTTTGTGTTTTCAACAAGCTATTGAAGGACGGCTTTCACACACACTTATCTCTCAGAACTGAGCATGTGGAGAGACCTTCGTTCATCTAGCACAAATGGAACGGGTTGCTGGAGAAACTTTTACTCTGGTTTCTCAGTCTGTTTCCTAGTGCCGGTTTGAAGTTCCGGCAGTTTTCACTGTAAAACCGAGTTGGAGCTAGTACCTCCCCATATATATGTATGGAGTGGGGTTTGCAACTGAAAAGAAAGTTTGTGTTCCCAACAAGCTAGGTGAAGGACGGCTTTAACACACACTTATCTCTCAGAACTGAGCATGTGGAGAGACGTTCGTTCATCTAGCAAAAAGGGAACGGGTTGCAGGAGAAACTTTTACTCTGGTTTCTCATACTGTTTCCTAGTGCCGGTTTGAAGTTCCTGCAGTTTTCACTGTAAAACCGAGTTGGAGTTAGTACCTCCCCGTATATATTTATGGAGTGGAGTTTGCAACTGAAAAGAAACTTTGTGTTCCCAACAAGCTAGGTGAAGGACGGCTTTCACACACACTTATCTCTCAGAACTGAGCATGTGGAGAGACGTTCGTTCATCTAGCACAAAGGGAACGGGTTGCAAGAGAAACTTTTACTCTGGTTTCTCAGTCTGCTTCCTAGTGCCTGTTTGAAGTTCCTGCAGTTTTCACTGTAAAACCGAGTTGGAGCTAGTACCTACCCATATATATGTATGGAGTGGATTTTGCAACTGTAAAGAAACTTTGAGTTCCCAATAAGCTAGGTGAAAGACGGCTTTCACACACACTTATCTCTCACAACTGGGCATGTGGAAAGACTTTCGTTCATCTAGCACAAAGGGAACGGGTTGCAGGAGAAAATTTTACTCTGTTATCTCAGTCTGTTTCCTAGGGCCGGTTGGAAGTTCCTGCAGTTTTCACTGTAAAACCTAGTTGGAGCTATTACCTCCCCATATATATGTATGGTGTGGAGTTTGCAACTGAAAAGGAACTTTGTGTTCCCAACAAGCTATTGAAGGCCGGCTTTCACACACACTTATCTCTCAGAACTGAGCATGTGGAGAGACTTTCGTTCATCTAGCACAAAGGGAACGGTTTGCTGGAGAAACTTTTACTCTGGTTTCTCAGTCTGTTTCCTAGTGCCGGTTTGAAGTTCCGGCAGTTTTCACTGTAAAACCGAGTTGGAGCTAGTACCTCCCCATATATATATATGGAGTGGAGTTTGCAACTGAAAAGAAACTTTGTGTTCCCAACAAGCTAGTTGAAGAACGGCTTTCACACACACTTATCTCTCAGAACTGAGCATGTGGAGAGACGTTCGTTCATCTAGCACAAAGGGAACGGGTTGCAGGAGAAACTTTTACTCTTGTTTCTCAGTCTGTTTCCTAGTGCCGGTTTGAAGTTCCTGCAGTTTTCACTGTAAAACCGAGTTGGAGCTAGTAACTCCCCATATATATATATGGAGTGGAGTTTGCAACTGAAAAGAAACTTTGTGTTCCCAACAAGCTAGTTGAAGAACGGCTTTCACACACACTTATCTCTCAGAACTGAGCATGTGGAGAGACGTTAGTTCATCTAGCACAAAGGGAACGGGTTGCAGGAGAAACTTTTACTCTGGTTTCTCAGTCTGTTTCCTAGTGCCGGTTTGAAGTTCCTGCAGTTTTCACTGTAAAACCGAGTTGGAGCTAGTACCTCCCCATATATATGTAATGGAGTGGAGTTTGCAACTGAAAAGAAACTTTGTGTTCCCAACAAGCTAGGTGAAGGACGGCTTTCACACACACATATCTTTCAGAACTGAGCATGTGGAGAGACGTTAGTTCATCTAGCACAAAGGGAACGGGTTGCAGGAGAAAATTTTACTCTGTTTTCTCAGTCTGTTTCCTAGGGCCGGTTGGAAGTTCCTGCAGTTTTCACTGTAAAACCTAGTTGGAGCTATTACCTCCCCATATATATGTATGGTGTGGAGTTTGCAACTGAAAAGGAACTTTGTGTTCCCAACAAGCTATTGAAGGCCGGCTTTCACACACACTTATCTCTCAGAACTGAGCATGTGGAGAGACTTTCGTTCATCTAGCACAAAGGGAACGGTTTGCTGGAGAAACTTTTAATCTGGTTTCTCAGTCTGTTTCCTAGTGCCGGTTTGAAGTTCCTGCAGTTTTCACTGTAAAACCGAGTTGGAGCTAGTACCTCCCCATATATATATATGGAGTGGAGTTTGCAACTGAAAAGAAACTTTGTGTTCCCAACAAGCTAGTTGAAGAACGGCTTTCACACACACTTATCTCTCAGAACTGAGCATGTGGAGAGACGTTCGTTCATCTAGCAGAAAGGGAACGGTTTGCAGGAGAAACTTTTACTCTGGTTTCTCAGTCTGTTTCCTAGTGCCGGTTTGAAGTTCCTGCAGTTTTCACTGTAAAACCGAGTTGGAGCTAGTACCTCCCCATATATATATATGGAGTGGAGTTTGCAACTGAAAAGAAACTTTGTGTTCCCAACAAGCTAGTTGAAGAACGGCTTTCACACACACTTATCTCTCAGAACTGAGCATGTGGAGAGACGTTCGTTCATCTAGCACAAAGGGAACGGGTTGCAGGAGAAACTTTTACTCTGGTTTCTCAGTCTGTTTCCTAGTGCCGGTTTGAAGTTCCTGCAGTTTTCACTGTAAAATCGAGTTGGAGTTAGTACCTCCCCGTATATATGTATGGAGTGGAGTTTGCAACTGAAAAGAAACTTTGTGTTCCCAACAAGCTAGGTGACGGACGGCTTTCACACACACTTATCTCTCAGAACTGAGCATGTGGAGAGACGTTCGTTCATCTAGCACAAAGGGAACGGGTTGCAGGAGAATCTTTTACTCTGGTTTCTCAGTCTGTTTCCTAGTGCCGGTTTGAAGTTCCTGCATTTTTCACTGTAAAACCGAGTTGGGTCTAGTACCTCCCCATATATTTATATGGATTGGAGTTTGCAACTGAAAAGAAACTTTGTGTTCCCAACAAGCTAGGTGAAGGACGGCTTTCAATCACACTTATCTCTCAGAAATGAGCATGTGGAGAGACGTTCGTTCATCTAGCACAAAGGGAACGGGTTGCAGGAAAAACTTTTACTCTGTTTTCTCAGTCTGTTTCCTAGTGCCGGTTTGAAGTTCCTGCAGATTTCACTGTAAAATCGAGTTGCAGCTACTACCTCCCCATATATATGTATGGATTAGAGTTTGCAACTGAAAAGAAACTTTGTGTTCCCAACAAGCTAAGTGAAGGACGGCTTTCACACACACTTATCTCTCAGAACTGAGCATGTGGAGAGACGTTCGTTCATCTAGCAAAAAGGGAACGGGTTGCAGGAGAAACTTTTACTCTGGTTTCTCAGTCTGTTTCCTAGGGCCGGTTGGAAGTTCCTGCAGTTTTCACTGTAAAACCTAGTTGGAGCTAGTACCTCCCGATATATATGTATGGTGTGGAGTTTGCAACTGAAAAGAAACTTTGTGTTTTCAACAAGCTATTGAAGTACGGCTTTCACACACACTTATCTCTCAGAACTGAGCATGTGGAGAGAGGTTCGTTCATCTAGCACAAATGGAACGGTTTGCTGGAGAAACTTTTACTCTGGTTTCTCAGTCTGTTTCCTAGTGCCGGTTTGAAGTTCTGGCATTTTTCACTGTAAAACCGAGTTGGAGCTAGTACCTCCCCTTATATATGTATGGAGTGGGGTTTGCAACTGAAAAGAAACTTTGTGTTCCCAACAAGCTAGGTGAAGGACGGCTTTCACACACACTTATCTCTCAGAACTGAGCATGTGGAGAGACGTTCGTTCATCTAGCAAAAAGGGAACGGGTTGCAGGAGAAACTTTTACTCTGGTTTCTCAGTCTGTTTCCTAGTGCCGGTTTGAAGTTCCTGCAGTTTTCACTGTAAAACCGAGTTGGAGTTAGTACCTCCCCGTATATATGTATGGAGTGGAGTTTGCAACTGAAAAGAAACTTTGTGTTCCCAACAACCTAGGTGAAGGACGGCTTTCACACACACTTATCTCTCAGAACTTAGCATGTGGAGAGACGTTCGTTCATCTAGCACAAAGGGAACGGGTTGCAGGAGAATCTTTTACTCTGGTTTCTCAGTCTGTTTCCTAGTGCCGGTTTGAAGTTCCTGCAGTTTTCACTGTAAAACCGAGTTGGAGCTAGTACCTTCCCATATATATGTATGGAGTGGGGTTTGCAACTGAAAAGAAACTGTGTTCCCAACAATCTAGTTGAAGGACGGCTTTCACACACACTTATCTCTCAGAACTGAGCATGTGGAGAGACGTTCGTTCATCTAGCACAAAGGGAACGGGTTGCAGGAGAAACTTTTACTCTGGTTTCTCAGTTTGTTTCCTAGTGCCGGTTTGAAGTTCCTGCAGTTTTAACTGTAAAACCGGGTTTTAGCTAGTATTTCCCCATATATATGTATGGAGTGGAGTTTGCAACTGAAAAGAAACTTTGTGTTCCCAACAAGCTAGGTGAAGGACGGCTTTCACACACACTTATCTCTCAGAAATGAGCATGCGGAGAGACGTTCGTTCATCTAGCACAAAGGGAACGGGTTGCAGGAGAAACTTTTACTCTGGTTTCTCAGGCTGTTTCCTAGTGCCGGTTTGAATTTCCTGCAGTTTTCACTGTAAAACCGAGTTGGAGCTAGTACCTACCCATATATATGTATGGAGTGGAGTTTGCAACTGAAAAGAAACTTTGTGTTCCCAACAAGCTATTGAAGGACGGCTTTCACACACAATTATCTCTCAGAACTGAGCATGTGGAGAGACGTTCGTTCATCTAGCACAAATGGAACGGGTTGCTGGAGATACTTTTACTCTGGTTTCTCAGTCTGTTTCCTAGTGCCGGTTTGAAATTCCGGCAGTTTTCACTGTAAAACCGAGTTGGAGCTAGTACCTCCCCATATATATGTATGGAGTGGGGTTTGCAACTGAAAAGAAACTATGTGTTCCCAACAAGCTAGTTGAAGGACGGCTTTCACACACACTTATCTCTCCGAACTGAGCATGTGGAGAGACGTTCGTTCATCTAGCACACAGGGAACGGGTTGCAGGAGAATCTTTTACTCTGGTTTCTCAGTCTGTTTCCTAGTGCCGGTTTGAAGTTCCTGCAGTTTTCACTGTAAAACCGAGTTGGAGCTAGTACCTCCCCATATATATATATGGAGTGGAGTTTGCAACTGAAAAGAAACTTTGTGTTCACAACAATCTAGTTGAAGGACGGCTTTCACACACACTTATCTCTCAGAACTGAGCATGTGGAGAGACGTTCGTTCATCTAGCACAAAGGGAACGGGTTGCAGGAGAAACTTTTACTCTGGTTTCTCAGTCTGTTTCCTAGTGCCGGTTTGAAGTTCCTGCAGTTGTCACTGTAAAACCGAGTTGGAGTTAGTACCTACCCGTATATATGTATGGAGTGGAGTTTGCAACTGAAAAGAAACTTTGTGTTCCCAACAAGCTAGGTGAAGGACGGCTTTCACACACACTTATCTCTCAGAACTGAGCATGTGGAGAGACGTTCGTTCATCTAGCACAAAGGGAACGGGTTGCAGGAGAATCTTTTACTCTGGTTTCTCAGTCTGTTTCCTAGTGCCGGTTTGAAGTTCCTGCATTTTAAACGGTAAAACCGAGTTGGAGCTAGTACCTTCCCATATATATATATGGAGTGGAGTTTGCAACTGAAAAGAAACGTTGTGTTCCCAACAAGCTAGTTGAAGGACGGCTTTCACACACAATTATCTCTCAGAACTGAGCATGTGGAGAGACGTTCGTTCATCTAGCACAAAGGGAACGGGTTGCAGGAGAAACTTTTACTCTGGTTTCTCAGTCTGTTTCCTAGTGCCGGTTTGATCTTCCTGCAGTTTTAACTGTAAAACCTAGTTGCAGGTAGTACCTCCTCATATATATGTATGGAGTGGGGTTTGCAAATGAAAAGAAACTTTGTGTTCCCAACAAGCTAGGTGAAGGACGGCTTTCACACACAATTATCTCTCAGAACTGAGCATGTGGAGAGACGTTAGTTCATCTAGCACAAAAGGAACGGGTTGCAGGAGAAACTTTTACTGTGTTTTCTCAGTCTGTTTCCTAGTGCCGGTTTGAAGTTCCTGCAGATTTCACTGTAAAATCGAGTTGCAGCTACTACCTCCCCATATATATGTATGGATTAGAGTTTGCAACTGAAAAGAAACTTTGTGTTCCCAAAAAGCTAGGTGAAGGACGGCTTTCACACACACTTATCTCACAGAACTGAGCATGTGGAGAGACGTTCGTTCATCTAGCACAAAGGGAACGGGTTGCAGGAGAATCTTTTACTCTGGTTTCTCAGTCTGTTTCCTAGTGCCGGTTTTAAGTTCCTGCAGTTATCACTGTAAAACCGAGTTGGGGCTAGTACCTCCCCATATATATATATGGAGTGGATTTTGCAACTGAAATGAAACTTTGTGTTCCCAACAATCTAGTTGAAGGACGGCTTTCACACACACTTATCTCTCAGAACTGAGCATGTGGAGAGACGTTCGTTCATCTAGCACAAAGGGAACGGGTTGCAGGAGAAACTTTTACTCTGGTTTCTCAGTCTGTTTCCTAGTGCCGGTTTGAAGTTCCTGCAGTTTTAACTGTAAAACCGGGTTTTAGCTAGTACTTCCCCATATATATGTATGGAGTGGATTTTGCAACTGAAAAGAAACTTTGAGTTCCCAATAAGCTAGGTGAAAGACTTTTTCACACACACTTATCTCTCACAACTGAGCATGTGGAGAGACGTTCGTTCATCTAGCACAAAGGGAACGGGTTGCAGGAGAAACTATTACTCTGGTTTCTCAGTTTGTTTCCTAGTGCCGGTTTGAAGTTCCTGCAGTTTTATCTGTAAAACCGAGCTGGAGCTAGTAAGTCCCCTTATATATGTATGGATTGGAGTTTGCAACTGAAAAGAATCTTTGTGTTCCCAACAAGCTAGGTGAAGGACGGCTTTCACACACACTTATCTCTCAGAAATGAGCATGCAGAGAGACGTTCGTTCATCTAGCACAAAGGGAACGGGTTGCAGGAGAAACTTTTACTCTGGTTTCTCAGTCTGTTTCCTAGTACCGGTTTGAAGTTCCTGCAGTTTTCACTGTAAAACCGAGTTGGAGCTAGTACCTACCCATATATATGTATGGAGTGGAGTTTGCAACTGAAAAGAAACTTTGTGTTCCCAACAAGCTATTGAAGGACGGCTTTCACACACACTTATCTCTCAGAACTTAGCATGTGGAGAGATGTTCGTTCATCTAGCACAAATGGAACGGGTTTCTGGAGAAACTTTTACTCTGGTTTCTCAGTCTGTTTCCTAGTGCCGGTTTGAAGTTCCTGCAGTTTTCACTGTAAAACCGAGTTGGAGCTAGTACCTCCCCATATATATGGATGGAGTGGGGTTTGCAACTGAAAAGAAACTTTGTGTTCCCAACAAGCTATTTGAAGGACGGCTTTCACACACAATTATCTCTCAGAACTGAGCATGTGGAGAGACGTTCGTTCATCTAGCACAAAGGGAACGGGTTGCAGGAGAAACTTTTACTCTGGTTTCTCAGTCTGTTTCCTAGTGCCGGTTTGAAGTTCCTGCAGTTTTAACTGTAAAACCGAGTTGCAGGTAGTACCTCCTCATATATATGTATGGAGTGGGGTTTGCAACTGAAAAGAAACTTTGTGTTCCCAACAAGCTAGGTGAAGGAAGGCTTTCACACACACATATCTCTCAGAACTGAGCATGTGGAGAGACGTGTGTTCATCTAGCACAAAGGGAACGGGTTGCAAGAGAAACTTCTACTCTGGTTTCTCAGTCTGCTTCCTAGTGCCTGTTTGAAGTTCCTGCAGTTTTCACTGTAAAACCGAGTTGGAGCTAGTACCTACCCATATATATGTATGGAGTGGATTTTTTCAACTGAAAAGAAACTTTGAGTTCCCAATAAGCTAGGTGAAAGACGGCTTTCACACACACTTATCTCTCACAACTGGGCATGTGGAAAGACGTTCGTTCATCTAGCACAAAGGGAACGGGTTGCAGGAGAAACTTTTACTCTGGTTTCTCAGTCTGTTTCCTAGTGCCGGTTTGAAGTTCCTGCAGTTTTCACTGTAAAACCGAGTTGGAGCTAGTACCTCCCCATATATATGTAATGGAGTGGAGGTTGCAACTGAAAAGAAACTTTGTGTTCCCAACAAGCTAGGTGAAGGACGGCTTTCACACACACATATCTCTCAGAACTGAGCATGTGGAGAGACGTTAGTTCATCTAGCACAAAGGGAACGGGTTGCAGGAGAAACTTTTACTCTGGTTTCTCAGTCTGTTTCCTAGGGCCGGTTGGAAGTTCCTGCAGTTTTCACTGTAAAACCTAGTTGGAGCTAGTACCTCCCCATATATATGTATGGTGTGGAGTTTGCAACTGAAAAGAAACTTTGTGTTCCCAACAATCTATTGAATGCCGGCTTTCACACACACTTATCTCTAGAACTGAGCATGTGGAGAGACTTTCGTTCATCTAGCACAAATGGAACGGGTTGCTGGAGAAACTTTTACTCTGGTTTCTCAGTCTGTTTCCTAGTGCCGGTTTGAAGTTCCGGCAGTTTTCACTGTAAAACCTAGTTGGAGCTTGTACCTCCCCATATATATGTATGGAGTGGGGTTTGCAACTGAAAAGAAACTTTGTGTTCCCAACAAGCAAGGTGAAGGACGGCTTTCACACACACTTATCTCTCAGAACTGAGCATGTGGAGAGACGTTCGTTCATCTAGCAGAAAGGGAACGGGTTGCAGGAGAATCTTTTACTCTGGTTTCTCAGTCTGTTTCCTAGTGCCGGTTTGAAGTTCCTGCACTTTTAACTGTAAAACCGAGTTGCAGGTAATACCTCCCCATATATATGTATGGAGTGGGGTTTGCAACTGAAAAGAAACTTTGTGTTCCCAACAAGCTAGGTTAAGGACGGCTTTCACACACAATTATCTCTCAGAACTGAGCATGTGGAGAGACTTTCGTTCATCTAGCACAAAGGAACAAGTTGCAGGAGGAACTTTTACTCTGGTTTCTCAGACTGTTTCCTAGTGCCGGTTTGAAGTTCCTGCAGTTTTCACTGTAAAATCGGGTTGGAGGTAGTACCTCCCCATATATATGTATGGAGTGGAGTTTGCAACTGAATAGAAACTTTGTGTTCCCAACCATCTAGGTGAAGAACGGATTTCACACACACTTATCTCTCAGAACTGAGCATGTGGAGAGACGTTCGTTCATCTAGCAGAAAGGGAACGGTTTGCAGGAGAAACTTTTACTCTGGTTTCTCAGTCTGTTTCCTAGGGCCGGTTGGAAGTTCCTGCAGTTTTCACTGTAAAACCGAGTTGGAGCTAGTACCTCCCGATATATATGTATGGTGTGGAGTTTGCAACTGAAAAGAAACTTTGTGTTTTCAACAAGCAATTGAAGGACGGCTTTCACACACACTTATCTCTCAGAACTGAGCATGTGGAGAGACGTTCGTTCATCTAGCACAAATGGAACGGGTTGCTGGAGAAACTTTTACTCTGGTTTCTCAGTCTGTTTCCTAGTGCCGGTTTGAAGTTCCGGCAGTTTTCACTGTAAAACCGAGTTGGAGCTAGTACCTCCCCATATATATGTATGGAGTGGGGTTTGCAACTGAAAAGAAAGTTTGTGTTCCCAACAAGCTAGGTGAAGGACGGCTTTCACACACACTTATCTCTCAGAACTGAGCATGTGGAGAGACGTTCGTTCATCTAGCAAAAAGGGAACGGGTTGCAGGAGAAACTTTTACTCTGGTTTCTCAGTCTGTTTCCTAGTGCCGGTTTGAAGTTCCTGCAGTTTTCACTGTAAAACCGAGTTGGAGTTAGTACCTCCCCGTATATATGTATGGAGTGGAGTTTGCAACTGAAAAGAAACTTTGTGTTCCCAACAAGCTAGGTGAAGGACGGCTTTCACACACACTTATCTCTCAGAACTGAGCATGTGGAGAGACGTTCGTTCATCTAGCACAAAGGGAACGGGTTGCAGGAGAATCTTTTACTCTGGTTTCTCAGTCTGTTTCCTAGTGCCGGTTTGAAGTTCCTGCAGTTTGCACTGTAAAACCGAGTTGGAGCTAGTACCTCCCCATATATATGTATGGAGTGGGGTTTGCAACTGAAAAGAAACTTTGTGTTCCCAACAATCTAGTTGAAGGACGGCTTTCACACACACTTATCTATCAGAACTGAGCATGTGGAGAGACGTTCGTTCATCTAGCACATAGGGAACGGGTTGCAGGAGAAACTTTTACTCTGGTTTCTCAGTCTGTTTCCTAGTGCCGGTTTGAAGTTCCTGCAATTTTAACTGTAAAACCGGGTTTTAGCTAGTACTTCCCCATATATATGTATGGAGTGGAGTTTGCAACTGAAAAGAAACTTTGTGTTCCCAACAAGCTAGGTGAAGGACGGCTTTCACACACACTTATCTCACAGAACTGAGCATGTGGAGAGACGTTCGTTCATCTAGCACAAAGGGAACGGATTGCAAGTGAAACTTTTACTCTGGTTTCTCAGTCTGCTTCCTAGTGCCTGTTTGAAGTTCCTGCAGTTTTCACTGTAAAACCGAGTTGGAGCTAGTACCTACCCATATATATGTATGGAGTGGATTTTGCAACTGAAAAGAAACTTTGAGTTCCCAATAAGCTAGGTGAAAGACGGCTTTCACACACACTTATCTCTCACAACTGGGCATGTGGAAAGACGTTCGTTCATCTAGCACAAAGGGAACGGGTTGCAGGAGAAACTTTTACTCTGGTTTCTCAGTCTGTTTCCTAGTGCCGGTTTGAAGTTCCTGCAGTTTTCACTGTAAAACCGAGTTGGAGCTAGTACCTCCACATATATATGTAATGGAGTGGAGTTTGCAACTGAAAAGAAACTTTGTGTTCCCAACAAGCTAGGTGAAGGACGGCTTTCACACACACATATCTTTCAGAACTGAGCATGTGGAGAGACGTTAGTTCATCTAGCACAAAGGGAACGGGTTGCAGGAGAAAATTTTACTCTGTTTTCTCATTCTGTTTCCTAGGGCCGGTTGGAAGTTCCTGCAGTTTTCACTGTAAAACCTAGTTGGAGCTATTACCTCCCCATATATATGTATGGTGTGGAGTTTGCAACTGAAAAGAAAATTTGTGTTTTCAACAAGCTATTGAAGGACGGCTTTCACACACACTTATCTTTCAGAACTGAGCATGTGGAGAGACGTTCGTTCATCTAGCACAAAGGGAACGGGTTGCAGGAGAATCTTTTACTCTGGTTTCTCAGTCTGTTTCCTAGTGCCGGTTTGAAGTTCCTGCAGATTTCACTGTAAAACCGAGTTGGAGCTAGTACCTCCCCATATATATGTATGGAGTGGGGTTTGCAACTGAAAAGAAACTTTGTGTTCCCAATAAGATAGGTGAAGGACGGCTTTCACACACACTTATCTCTCAGAACTGAGCATGTGGAGAGACGTTCTTTCATCTAGCAGAAAGGGAACGGTTTGCAGGAGAATCTTTTACTCTGGTTTCTCAGTCTGTTTCCTAGTGCCGGTTTGAAGTTCCTGCAGTTTTCACTGTAAAACCGAGTTGGAGCTAGTACCTCCCCATATATATATATGGAGTGGAGTTTGCAACTGAAAAGAAACTTTGTGTTCCCAACAAGCTAGTTGAAGGACGGCTTTCACACACACTTTTCTCTCAGAACTGAGCATGTGGAGAGACGTTCGTTCATCTAGCACAAAGGGAACGGGTTGCAGGAGAAACTTTTACTCTGTTTTCTCAGTCTGTTTCCTAGTGCCGGTTTGAAGTTCCTGCAGATTTCACTGTAAAATCGAGTTGCAGCTACTACCTCCCCATATATATGTATGGATTAGAGTTTGCAACTGAAAAGAAACTTTGTGTTCCCAACAAGCTAGGTGAAGGACGGCTTTCACACACACTTATCTCTCAGAACTGAGCATGTGGAGAGACGTTCGTTCATCTAGCACAAAGGGAACGTATTGCAGGAGAAACTTTTACTCTGGTTTCTCAGTCTGTTACCTAGGGCCGGTTGGAAGTTCCTGCAGTTTTCACTGTAAAACCGAGTTGGAGCTAGTACCTCCCGATATATATGTATGGTGTGGAGTTTGCAACTGAAAAGAAACTTTGTGTTTTCAACAAGCTATTGAAGTACGGCTTTCACACACACTTATCTCTCAGAACTGAGCATGTGGAGAGAGGTTCGTTCATCTAGCACAAATGGAACGGGTTGCTGGAGAAACTTTTACTCTGATTTCTCAGTCTGTTTCCTAGTGCCGGTTTGAAGTTCCGGCAGTTTTCACTGTAAAACCGAGTTGGAGCTAGTACCTCCCCTTATATATGTATGGAGTGGGGTTTGCAACTGAAAAGAAACTTTGTGTTCCCAACAAGCTAGGTGAAGGACGGCTTTCACACACACTTATCTCTCAGAACTGAGCATGTGGAGAGACGTTCGTTCATCTAGCAAAAAGGGAACGGGTTGCAGGAGAAACATTTACTCTGGTTTCTCAGTCTGTTTCCTAGTGCCGGTTTGAAGTTCCTGCAGTTTTCACTGTAAAACCGAGTTGGAGCTAGTACCTACCCATATATACGTATGGAGTGGAATTTGCAACTGAAAAGAAACTTTGTGTTCCCAACAAGCTATTGAAGGACGGCTTTCACACACAATTATCTCTCAGAACTGAGCATGTGGAGAGACTTTCGTTCATCTAGCAAAAATGGAACGGGTTGCTGGAGATACATTTACTCTGGTTTCTCAGTCTGTTTCCTAGTGCCGGTTTGAAGTTCCGGCAGTTTTCACTGTAAAACCGAGTTGGAGCTAGTACCTCCCCATATATATGTATGGAGTGGGGTTTGCAACTGAAAAGAAACTTTGTGTTCCCAACAAGCTAGTTGAAGGACGGCTTTCACACACACTTATCTCTCAGAACTGAGCATGTGGAGAGACGTTCGTTCATCTAGCAGAAAGGGAACGGGTTGCAGGAGAATCTTTTACTCTGGTTTCTCAGTCTGTTTCCTAGTGCCGGTTTGAAGTTCCTGCACTTTTAACTGTAAAACCGAGTTGCAGGTAATACCTCCCCATATATATGTATGGAGTGGGGTTTGCAACTGAAAAGAAACTTTGTGTTCCCAACAAGCTAGGTTAAGGACGGCTTTCACACACAATTATCTCTCAGAACTGAGCATGTGGAGAGACTTTCGTTCATCTAGCACAAAGGAACAAGTTGCAGGAGGAACTTTTACTCTGGTTTCTCAGACTGTTTCCTAGTGCCGGTTTGAAGTTCCTGCAGTTTTCACTGTAAAATCGGGTTGGAGGTAGTACCTCCCCATATATATGTATGGAGTGGAGTTTGCAACTGAATAGAAACTTTGTGTTCCCAACCATCTAGGTGAAGAACGGATTTCACACACACTTATCTCTCAGAACTGAGCATGTGGAGAGACGTTCGTTCATCTAGCAGAAAGGGAACGGTTTGCAGGAGAAACTTTTACTCTGGTTTCTCAGTCTGTTTCCTAGGGCCGGTTGGAAGTTCCTGCAGTTTTCACTGTAAAACCGAGTTGGAGCTAGTACCTCCCGATATATATGTATGGTGTGGAGTTTGCAACTGAAAAGAAACTTTGTGTTTTCAACAAGCTATTGAAGGACGGCTTTCACACACACTTATCTCTCAGAACTGAGCATGTGGAGAGACGTTCGTTCATCTAGCACAAATGGAACGGGTTGCTGGAGAAACTTTTACTCTGGTTTCTCAGTCTGTTTCCTAGTGCCGGTTTGAAGTTCCGGCAGTTTTCACTGTAAAACCGAGTTGGAGCTAGTACCTCCCCATATATATGTATGGAGTGGGGTTTGCAACTGAAAAGAAAGTTTGTGTTCCCAACAAGCTAGGTGAAGGACGGCTTTCACACACACTTATCTCTCAGAACTGAGCATGTGGAGAGACGTTCGTTCATCTAGCAAAAAGGGAACGGGTTGCAGGAGAAACTTTTACTCTGGTTTCTCAGTCTGTTTCCTAGTGCCGGTTTGAAGTTCCTGCAGTTTTCACTGTAAAACCGAGTTGGAGTTAGTACCTCCCCGTATATATGTATGGAGTGGAGTTTGCAACTGAAAAGAAACTTTGTGTTCCCAACAAGCTAGGTGAAGGACGGCTTTCACACACACTTATCTCTCAGAACTGAGCATGTGGAGAGACGTTCTTTCATCTAGCACAAATGGAACTGGTTGCAGGAGAATCTTTTACTCTGGTTTCTCAGTCTGTTTCCTAGTGCCGGTTTGAAGTTCCTGCAGTTTTCACTGTAAAACCGAGTTGGAGCTAGTACCTCCCCATATATATGTATGGAGTGGGGTTTGCAACTGAAAAGAAACTTTGTGTTCCCAACAATCTAGTTGAAGGACGGCTTTCACACACACTTATCTATCAGAACTGAGCATGTGGAGAGACGTTCGTTCATCTAGCACATAGGGAACGGGTTGCAGGAGAAACTTTTACTCTGGTTTCTCAGTCTGTTTCCTAGTGCCGGTTTGAAGTTCCTGCAGTTTTAACTGTAAAACCGGGTTTTAGCTAGTACTTCCCCATATATATGTATGGAGTGGAGTTTGCAACTGAAAAGAAACTTTGTGTTCCCAACAAGCTAGGTGAAGGACGGCTTTCACACACACTTATCTCACAGAACTGAGCATGTGGAGAGACGTTCGTTCATCTAGCACAAAGGGAACGGATTGCAAGTGAAACTTTTACTCTGGTTTCTCAGTCTGCTTCCTAGTGCCTGTTTGAAGTTCCTGCAGTTTTCACTGTAAAACCGAGTTGGAGCTAGTACCTACCCATATATATGTATGGAGTGGATTTTGCAACTGAAAAGAAACTTTGAGTTACAATAAGCTAGGTGAAAGACGGCTTTCACACACACTTATCTCTCACAACTGGGCATGTGGAAAGACGTTCGTTCATCTAGCACAAAGGGAACGGGTTGCAGGAGAAACTTTTACTCTGGTTTCTCAGTCTGTTTCCTAGTGCCGGTTTGAAGTTCCTGCAGTTTTCACTGTAAAACCGAGTTGGAGCTAGTACCTCCACATATATATGTAATGGAGTGGAGTTTGCAACTGAAAAGAAACTTTGTGTTCCCAACAAGCTAGGTGAAGGACGGCTTTCACACACACATATCTTTCAGAACTGAGCATGTGGAGAGACGTTAGTTCATCTAGCACAAAGGGAACGGGTTGCAGGAGAAAATTTTACTCTGTTTTCTCATTCTGTTTCCTAGGGCCGGTTGGAAGTTCCTGCAGTTTTCACTGTAAAACCTAGTTGGAGCTATTACCTCCCCATATATATGTATGGTGTGGAGTTTGCAACTGAAAAGAAAATTTGTGTTTTCAACAAGCTATTGAAGGACGGCTTTCACACACACTTATCTTTCAGAACTGAGCATGTGGAGAGACGTTCGTTCATCTAGCACAAAGGGAACGGGTTGCAGGAGAATCTTTTACTCTGGTTTCTCAGTCTGTTTCCTAGTGCCGGTTTGAAGTTCCTGCAGATTTCACTGTAAAACCGAGTTGGAGCTAGTACCTCCCCATATATATGTATGGAGTGGGGTTTGCAACTGAAAAGAAACTTTGTGTTCCCAATAAGATAGGTGAAGGACGGCTTTCACACACACTTATCTCTCAGAACTGAGCATGTGGAGAGACGTTCTTTCATCTAGCAGAAAGGGAACGGTTTGCAGGAGAATCTTTTACTCTGGTTTCTCAGTCTGTTTCCTAGTGCCGGTTTGAAGTTCCTGCAGTTTTCACTGTAAAACCGAGTTGGAGCTAGTACCTCCCCATATATATATATGGAGTGGAGTTTGCAACTGAAAAGAAACTTTGTGTTCCCAACAAGCTAGTTGAAGGACGGCTTTCACACACACTTATCTCTCAGAACTGAGCATGTGGAGAGACGTTCGTTCATCTAGCACAAAGGGAACGGGTTGCAGGAGAAACTTTTACTCTGTTTTCTCAGTCTGTTTCCTAGTGCCGGTTTGAAGTTCCTGCAGATTTCACTGTAAAATCGAGTTGCAGCTACTACCTCCCCATATATATGTATGGATTAGAGTTTGCAACTGAAAAGAAACTTTGTGTTCCCAACAAGCTAGGTGAAGGACGGCTTTCACACACACTTATCTCTCAGAACTGAGCATGTGGAGAGACGTTCGTTCATCTAGCACAAAGGGAACGTATTGCAGGAGAAACTTTTACTCTGGTTTCTCAGTCTGTTACCTAGGGCCGGTTGGAAGTTCCTGCAGTTTTCACTGTAAAACCGAGTTGGAGCTAGTACCTCCCGATATATATGTATGGTGTGGAGTTTGCAACTGAAAAGAAACTTTGTGTTTTCAACAAGCTATTGAAGTACGGCTTTCACACACACTTATCTCTCAGAACTGAGCATGTGGAGAGAGGTTCGTTCATCTAGCACAAATGGAACGGGTTGCTGGAGAAACTTTTACTCTGATTTCTCAGTCTGTTTCCTAGTGCCGGTTTGAAGTTCCGGCAGTTTTCACTGTAAAACCGAGTTGGAGCTAGTACCTCCCCTTATATATGTATGGAGTGGGGTTTGCAACTGAAAAGAAACTTTGTGTTCCCAACAAGCTAGGTGAAGGACGGCTTTCACACACACTTATCTCTCAGAACTGAGCATGTGGAGAGACGTTCGTTCATCTAGCAAAAAGGGAACGGGTTGCAGGAGAAACATTTACTCTGGTTTCTCAGTCTGTTTCCTAGTGCCGGTTTGAAGTTCCTGCAGTTTTCACTGTAAAACCGAGTTGGAGCTAGTACCTACCCATATATATGTATGGAGTGGAATTTGCAACTGAAAAGAAACTTTGTGTTCCCAACAAGCTATTGAAGGACGGCTTTCACACACAATTATCTCTCAGAACTGAGCATGTGGAGAGACTTTCGTTCATCTAGCAAAAATGGAACGGGTTGCTGGAGATACATTTACTCTGGTTTCTCAGTCTGTTTCCTAGTGCCGGTTTGAAGTTCCGGCAGTTTTCACTGTAAAACCGAGTTGGAGCTAGTACCTCCCCATATATATGTATGGAGTGGGGTTTGCAACTGAAAAGAAACTTTGTGTTCCCAACAAGCTAGTTGAAGGACGGCTTTCACACACACTTATCTCTCAGAACTGAGCATGTGGAGAGACGTTCGTTCATCTAGCACACAGGGAACGGGTTGCAGGAGAATCTTTTACTCTGGTTTCTCAGTCTGTTTCCTAGTGCCGGTTTGAAGTTCCTGCAGTTTTCACTGTAAAACCGAGTTGGAGCTAGTACCTCCCCATATATATATATGGAGTGGAGTTTGCAACTGAAAAGAAACTTTGTGTTCCCAACAAGCTAGTTGAAGGACGGCTTTCACACACACTTATCTCTCAGAACTGAGCATGTGGAGAGACGTTCGTTCATCTAGCACAAAGGGAACGGGTTGCAGGAGAAACTTTTACTCTGGTTTCTCAGTCTGTTTCCTAGTGCCGGTTTGAAGTTCCTGCAGTTGTCACTGTAAAACCGACTTGGAGTTAGTACCTACCCGTATATATGTATGGAGTGGAGTTTGCAACTGAAAAGAAACTTTGTGTTCCCAACAAGCTAGGTGAAGGACGGCTTTCACACACACTTATCTCTCAGAACTGAGCATGTGGAGAGACGTTCGTTCATCTAGCACAAAGGGAACGGGTTGCAGGAGAATCTTTTACTGTGGTTTCTCAGTCTGTTTCCTAGTGCCGGTTTGAAGTTCCTGCATTTTAAACTGTAAAACCGAGTTGGAGCTAGTACCTCCCCATATATATGTATGGAGTGGAGTTTGCAACTAAAAAGAAACTTTGTGTTCCCAACAAGCTAGTTGAAGGACGGCTTTCACACACAATTATCTCTCAGAACTGAGCATGTGGAGAGACGTTAGTTCATCTAGCACAAAAGGAACGGGTTGCAGGAGAAACTTTTACTCTGTTTTCTCAGTCTGTTTCCTAGTGCCGGTTTGAAGTTCCTGCAGATTTCACTGTAAAATCGAGTTGCAGCTTCTACCTCCCCATATATATGTATGGATTAGAGTTTGCAACTGAAAAGAAACTTTGTGTTCCCAAAAAGCTAGGTGAAGGACGGCTTTCACACACACTTATCTCTCAGAACTGAGCATGTGGAGAGACGTTCGTTCATCTAGCACAAAGGGAACGGGTTGCAGGAGAATCTTTTACTCTGGTTTCTCAGTCTGTTTCCTAGTGCCGGTTTGAAGTTCCTGCAGTTATCACTGTAAAACCGATTTGGAGCTAGTACCTCCCCATATATATATATGGAGTGGATTTTGCAACTGAAAAGAAACTTTGTGTTCCCAACAATCTAGTTGAAGGACGGCTTTCACACACACTTATCTCTCAGAACTGAGCATGTGGAGAGACGTTCGTTCATCTAGCACAAAGGGAACGGGTTGCAGGAGAAACTTTTACTCTGGTTTCTCAGTCTGTTTCCTAGTGCCGGTTTGAAGTTCCTGCAGTTTTAACTGTAAAACCGGGTTTTAGCTAGTACTTCCCCATATATATGTATGGAGTGGATTTTGCAAGTGAAAAGAAACTTTGTGTTCCCAACAATCTAAGTGAAGGACGGCTTTCACACACACTTATCTCACAGAACTGAGCATGTGGAGAGACGTTCGTTCATCTAGCACAAAGGGAACCGGTTGCAAGAGAAACTTTTACTCTGGTTTCTCAGTCTGCTTCCTAGTGCCTGTTTGAAGTTCCTGCAGTTTTCACTGTAAAACCGAGTTGGAGCTAGTACCTACCCATATATATGTATGGAGTGGATTTTGCAACTGAAAAGAATCTTTGAGTTCCCAATAAGCTAGGTGAAAGACGGCTTTCACACACACTTATCTCTCACAACTGAGCATGTTTAGAGACGTTCGTTCATCTAGCACAATGGGAACGGGTTGCAAGAGAAACTTTTACTCTGGTTTCTCAGTTTGCTTCCTAGTGCCTGTTTGAAGTTCCTGCAGTTTTCACTGTAAAACCGAGTTGGAGCTAGTACCTCCCCATATATATATATGGAGTGGAGTTTGCAACTGAAAAGAAACTTTGTGTTCCCACCAATCTAGTTGAAGGACGGCTTTCACACACACTTATCTCTCAGAACTGAGCATGTGGAGACACTTTCGTTCATTTAGCACAAAGGGAACGGGTTGCAGGAGAAACTTTTACTCTGGTTTCTCAGTCTGTTTCCTAGTGCCGGTTTGAAGTTCCTGCAGTTTTAACTGTAAAACCGGGTTTTAGCTAGTAATTCCCCATATATATGTATGGAGTGGAGTTTGCAACTGAAAAGAAACTTTGTGTTCCCAACAATCTAAGTGAAGGACGGCTTTCACACACACTTATCTCACAGAACTGAGCATGTGGAGAGACGTTCGTTCATCTAGCACAAAGGGAACGGGTTGCAAGAGAAACTTTTACTCTGGTTTATCAGTCTGCTTCCTAGTGCATGTTTGAAGTTCCTGCAGTTTTCACTGTAAAACCGAGTTGGAGCTAGTACCTACCCATATATATGTATGGAGTGGATTTTGCAACTGAAAAGAAACTTTGAGTTCCCAATAAGCTAGGTGAAAGACTTCTTTCACACACACTTATCTCTCACAACTGAGCATGTGGAGAGACGTTCGTTCATCTAGCACAAAGGGAACGGGTTGCAGGAGAAACTATTACTCTGGTTTCTCAGTTTGTTTCCTAGTGCCGGTTTGAAGTTCCTGCAGTTTTATCTGTAAAACCGGGCTGGAGCTAGTAAGTCCCCATATATATGTATGGATTGGAGTTTGCAACTGAAAAGAATCTTTGTGTTCCCAACAAGCTAGGTGAAGGACGGCTTTCACACACACTTATCTCTCAGAAATGAGCATGCGGAGAGACGTTCGTTCATCTAGCACAAAGGGAACGGGTTGCAGGAGAAAGTTTTACTCTGGTTTCTCAGTTTCCTAGTACCGGTTTGAAGTTCCTGCAGTTTTCACTGTAAAACCGAGTTGGAGCTAGTACCTACCCATATATATGTATGGAGTGGAGTTTGCAACTGAAAAGAAACTTTGTGTTCCCAACAAGCTATTGAAGGACGGCTTTTACACACACTTATCTCTCAGAACTGAGCATGTGGAGAGACGTTCGTTCATCTAGCACAAATGGAACGGGTTTCTGGAGAATCTTTTACTCTGGTTTCTCAGTCTGTTTCCTTGTGCCGGTTTGAAGTTCCGGCAGTTTTCACTGTAAAACCGAGTTGGAGCTAGTACCTCCCCATATATATATATGGAGTGGATTTTGCAACTGAAAAGAAACTTTGTGTTCCCAACAATCTAGTTGAAGGACGGCTTTCACACACACTTATCTCTCAGAACTGAGCATGTGGAGAGACGTTCGTTCATCTAGCACAAAGGGAACGGGTTGCAGGAGAAACTTTTACTCTGGTTTCTCAGTCTGTTTCCTAGTGCCGGTTTGAATTTCCTGCAGTTTTAACTGTAAAACCGGGTTTTAGCTAGTACTTCCCCATATATATGTATGGAGTGGATTTTGCAAGTGAAAAGAAACTTTGTGTTCCCAACAATCTAAGTGAAGTACGGCTTTCACACACACTTATCTCACAGAACTGAGCATGTGGAGAGACGTTCGTTCATCTAGCACAAAGGGAACCGGTTGCAAGAGAAACTTTTACTCTGGTTTCTCAGTCTGCTTCCTAGTGCCTGTTTGAAGTTCCTGCAGTTTTCACTGTAAAACCGAGTTGGAGCTAGTACCTACCCATATATATGTATGGAGTGGATTTTGCAACTGAAAAGAATCTTTGAGTTCCCAATAAGCTAGGTGAAAGACGGCTTTCACACACACTTATCTCTCACAACTGAGCATGTGGAGAGACGTTCGTTCATCTAGCACAAAGGGAACGGGTTGCAAGAGAAACTTTTACTCTGGTTTCTCAGTCTGCTTCCTAGTGCCTGTTTGAAGTTCCTGCAGTTTTCACTGTAAAACCGAGTTGGAGCTAGTACCTCCCCATATATATATATGGAGTGGAGTTTGCAACTGAAAAGAAACTTTGTGTTCCCAACAATCTAGTTGAAGGACGGCTTTCACACACACTTATCTCTCAGAACTGAGCATGTGGAGACACTTTCGTTCATTTAGCACAAAGGGAACGGGTTGCAGGAAAAACTTTTACTCTGGTTTCTCAGTCTGTTTCCTAGTGCCGGTTTGAAGTTCCTGCAGTTTTAACTGTAAAACCGGGTTTTAGCTAGTAATTCCCCATATATATGTATGGAGTGGAGTTTGCAACTGAAAAGAAACTTTGTGTTCCCAACAAGCTAGGTGAAGGACGGCTTTCACACACACTTATCTCTGAGAAATGAGCATGTGGAGAGACTTTCGTTCATCTAGCACAAAGGGAACGGGTTGCAGGAGAATCTTTTACTCTGGTTCCTCAGTCTGTTTCCTAGTGCCGGTTTGAAGTTCCGGCAGTTTTCACTGTAAAACCGAGTTGGAGCTAGTACCTCCCCATGTATATGTATGGAGTGGAGTTTGCAACTGAAAAGAAACTTTGTGTTCCGAACAAGCTAGTTGAAGGAGGCTTTCACACACACTTATCTCTCAGAACTGAGCATGTGGAGAGACGTTCGTTCATCTAGCACAAAGGGAACGGGTTGCAGGTGAAACTTTTACTCTGGTTTCTCAGTCTGTTTCCTAGTGCCGGTTGGAAATTCCTTCAGTTTTCACTGTAAAACAGAGTTGGAGCTAGTACCTCCCCATATATATGTATGGATTGGAGTTTGCAACTGAAAAGAAACTTTGTGTTCCCAACAAGCTAGGTGAAGGACGGCTTTCACACACACATATCTCTCAGAACTGAGCATGTGGAGAGACGTTCGTTCATCTAGCGCAAAAGGAAAGGGTTGCAGGAGAAACTTTTACTCTGGTTTCTCAGTCTGTTTCCTAGTTCCGGTTTGAACTTCCGGCAGTTTTCACTGTAAAACCGAGTTGGAGCTAGTACCTCCCCATATATATGTATGGAGTGGAGTTTGCAACTGAAAAGAAACTTTGTGTTCCCAACAAGCTAGGTGAAGGACGTCTTTCACACACAATTATCTCTCAGAATTGAGCATGTGGAGAGACGTTCGTTCATCTAGCACAAAGGGAACGGGTTGCAGGAGAAACTTTTACTCTGGTTTCTCATTCTGTTTCCTAGTGCCGGTTTGAAGTTCCTGCAGTTTTCACTGTAAAACCGGGTTGGAGCTAGTACCTCCCCATATATATGTATGGAGTGAGTTTGCAACTGAAAAGAAACTTTGTGTTCCCACCAAGCTAGGTGAAGGACGGCTTTCACACACCTTTATCTCTCAGTACTGAGCATGTGGAGAGACGTTCGTTCATCTAGCACAAAGGGAACGGGTTGCAGGAGAAACTTTTACTCTGGTTTCTCAGTCTGTTTCCTAGTGCCTGTTTGAAGTTCCTGCAGTTTTCACTGTAAAACCGAGTTGGAGCTAGTACCTCCCCATATATATGCAAGGAGTGGTTTTGCAATTGAAAAGAAACTTTGTGTTCCCAACAAGCTAGGTGAAGGTCGGCTTTCACACACACTTATCTCTAAGAACTGAGCATGTGGAGAGACGTTCGTTCATCTAGCACAAAGGGAACGGGTTGCAGGAGAAACTTTTATTCTGGTTTCTCAGTCTGTTTCCTAATGTCGGTTGGAAGTTCCTGCAGTTTTCACTGTAAAACCGAGTTGGAGCTTGTACTTCCCCATATATATGTATGGAGTGGAGTTTGCAACTGAAAAGAAACTTTGTGTTCCCTACTAACTAGGTGAAGGAAGGCTTTCACACGCACTTATCTCTCAGAACTGAGCATGTGGAGAGACGTTCGTTCATCTAGAACAAAGGGAACGGCTTGCAGGAGAATCTTTTACTCTGGTTTCTCAGTCTGTTTCCTAGTGCCGGGTGGAAGTTCCTGCAGTTTTCACTGTAAAACCTGGTTGGAGCTAGTACTTCCCCATATATATGTATGGAGAGGTGTTAGCAACTGAAAAGAAACTTTGTGTTCCCAACAAGCTAGGTGAAGGACGGCTTTCA